>NC_139666.1:2500-42500 GCF_951799395.1 Argentina silus
TAACCCTAACCCTAACCCTAACCCTAACCCTAACCCTAACCCACAAATAAATATACTCATCTGAGTGCAGCAGTGCGGGAGGTCTTCCAGCTTGATTCGTCCAATTTGGTGTACGGCATTGAATGCAAAACCTGTAACAAATGGTATATTGGACAGACAAAAAATAGTTTACGTATGCGGCTGAAACAACATTTGTACAGTATAAGACAAACTACAAAGTCTACCGCAATCTACTTACATTTTAGAGATCATGGCTGGGAGAACCTCCTTATCACAGGCCTGGAAGCAGGGACGGCTTGGTCCGGAAAAAGGAGACTGTGGAGAGAAAGAATTTGGATTAATAAATTAAATACAGTCTATCCTAATGGGTTAAATGAAATATAAAAATATAAAAAAATATAAAATACTTACCTGGGAGTATGGTGAACGACATTGAGAGGGAATGATTAGCCATATTTTATTTTTATATGATATGTATGAAGTGAAATGTAATTTAATTTTTAAAGTGCTTTATACATTTACTTTTTTATATATATATATATGGTGTACATTCCCTTCCTTTGTGTCCCATTTCTCCTTAGGGATAATACATGAAATTATATAGTAACCTACAATTTTCCGGACCTAAAACGTACCTGTTTTTATTTTTATTTTTCGCTCCATGAAAATCGCTGAACGGCGAAATCGCCAATCAACTAAGGTAAACAGAAGGTTTGTGTGCCAGTGCATTCCTGCTTAGGCAGACGTTTTATGATTCCCCTCACCTAACCCTAACCCTAACCCTAACCCTAACCCTAACCCTAACCCTAACCCTAACCCTAACCCTAACCCTAACCCTAACCCTAACCCTAACCCTAACCCTAACCCTAACCCTAACCCTAACCCTAACCCTAACCCTAACCCTAACCCTAACCCTAACCCTAACCCTAACCCTAACCCTAACCCTAACCCTAACCCTAACCCTAACCCTAACCCTAACCCTAACCCTAACCCTAACCCTAACCCTAACCCTAACCCTAACCCTAACCCTAACCCTAACCCTAACCCTAACCCTAACCCTAACCCTAACCCTAACCCTAACCCTAACCCTAACCCTAACCCTAACCCTAACCCTAACCCTAACCCTAACCCTAACCCTAACCCTAACCCTAACCCTAACCCTAACCCTAACCCTAACCCTAACCCTAACCCTAACCCTAACCCTAACCCTAACCCTAACCCTAACCCTAACCCTAACCCTAACCCTAACCCTAACCCTAACCCTAACCCTAACCCTAACCCTAACCCTAACCCTAACCCTAACCCTAACCCTAACCCTAACCCTAACCCTAACCCTAACCCTAACCCTAACCCTAACCCTAACCCTAACCCTAACCCTAACCCTAACCCTAACCCTAACCCTAACCCTAACCCTAACCCTAACCCTAACCCTAACCCTAACCCTAACCCTAACCCTAACCCTAACCCTAACCCTAACCCTAACCCTAACCCTAACCCTAACCCTAACCCTAACCCTAACCCTAACCCTAACCCTAACCCTAACCCTAACCCTAACCCTAACCCTAACCCTAACCCTAACCCTAACCCTAACCCTAACCCTAACCCTAACCCTAACCCTAACCCTAACCCTAACCCTAACCCTAACCCTAACCCTAACCCTAACCCTAACCCTAACCCTAACCCTAACCCTAACCCTAACCCTAACCCTAACCCTAACCCTAACCCTAACCCTAACCCTAACCCTAACCCTAACCCTAACCCTAACCCTAACCCTAACCCTAACCCTAACCCTAACCCTAACCCTAACCCTAACCCTAACCCTAACCCTAACCCTAACCCTAACCCTAACCCTAACCCTAACCCTAACCCTAACCCTAACCCTAACCCTAACCCTAACCCTAACCCTAACCCTAACCCTAACCCTAACCCTAACCCTAACCCTAACCCTAACCCTAACCCTAACCCTAACCCTAACCCTAACCCTAACCCTAACCCTAACCCTAACCCTAACCCTAACCCTAACCCTAACCCTAACCCTAACCCTAACCCTAACCCTAACCCTAACCCTAACCCTAACCCTAACCCTAACCCTAACCCTAACCCTAACCCTAACCCTAACCCTAACCCTAACCCTAACCCTAACCCTAACCCTAACCCTAACCCTAACCCTAACCCTAACCCTAACCCTAACCCTAACCCTAACCCTAACCCTAACCCTAACCCTAACCCTAACCCTAACCCTAACCCTAACCCTAACCCTAACCCTAACCCTAACCCTAACCCTAACCCTAACCCTAACCCTAACCCTAACCCTAACCCTAACCCTAACCCTAACCCTAACCCTAACCCTAACCCTAACCCTAACCCTAACCCTAACCCTAACCCTAACCCTAACCCTAACCCTAACCCTAACCCTAACCCTAACCCTAACCCTAACCCTAACCCTAACCCTAACCCTAACCCTAACCCTAACCCTAACCCTAACCCTAACCCTAACCCTAACCCTAACCCTAACCCTAACCCTAACCCTAACCCTAACCCTAACCCTAACCCTAACCCTAACCCTAACCCTAACCCTAACCCTAACCCTAACCCTAACCCTAACCCTAACCCTAACCCTAACCCTAACCCTAACCCTAACCCTAACCCTAACCCTAACCCTAACCCTAACCCTAACCCTAACCCTAACCCTAACCCTAACCCTAACCCTAACCCTAACCCTAACCCTAACCCTAACCCTAACCCTAACCCTAACCCTAACCCTAACCCTAACCCTAACCCTAACCCTAACCCTAACCCTAACCCTAACCCTAACCCTAACCCTAACCCTAACCCTAACCCTAACCCTAACCCTAACCCTAACCCTAACCCTAACCCTAACCCTAACCCTAACCCTAACCCTAACCCTAACCCTAACCCTAACCCTAACCCTAACCCTAACCCTAACCCTAACCCTAACCCTAACCCTAACCCTAACCCTAACCCTAACCCTAACCCTAACCCTAACCCTAACCCTAACCCTAACCCTAACCCTAACCCTAACCCTAACCCTAACCCTAACCCTAACCCTAACCCTAACCCTAACCCTAACCCTAACCCTAACCCTAACCCTAACCCTAACCCTAACCCTAACCCTAACCCTAACCCTAACCCTAACCCTAACCCTAACCCTAACCCTAACCCTAACCCTAACCCTAACCCTAACCCTAACCCTAACCCTAACCCTAACCCTAACCCTAACCCTAACCCTAACCCTAACCCTAACCCTAACCCTAACCCTAACCCTAACCCTAACCCTAACCCTAACCCTAACCCTAACCCTAACCCTAACCCTAACCCTAACCCTAACCCTAACCCTAACCCTAACCCTAACCCTAACCCTAACCCTAACCCTAACCCTAACCCTAACCCTAACCCTAACCCTAACCCTAACCCTAACCCTAACCCTAACCCTAACCCTAACCCTAACCCTAACCCTAACCCTAACCCTAACCCTAACCCTAACCCTAACCCTAACCCTAACCCTAACCCTAACCCTAACCCTAACCCTAACCCTAACCCTAACCCTAACCCTAACCCTAACCCTAACCCTAACCCTAACCCTAACCCTAACCCTAACCCTAACCCTAACCCTAACCCTAACCCTAACCCTAACCCTAACCCTAACCCTAACCCTAACCCTAACCCTAACCCTAACCCTAACCCTAACCCTAACCCTAACCCTAACCCTAACCCTAACCCTAACCCTAACCCTAACCCTAACCCTAACCCTAACCCTAACCCTAACCCTAACCCTAACCCTAACCCTAACCCTAACCCTAACCCTAACCCTAACCCTAACCCTAACCCTAACCCTAACCCTAACCCTAACCCTAACCCTAACCCTAACCCTAACCCTAACCCTAACCCTAACCCTAACCCTAACCCTAACCCTAACCCTAACCCTAACCCTAACCCTAACCCTAACCCTAACCCTAACCCTAACCCTAACCCTAACCCTAACCCTAACCCTAACCCTAACCCTAACCCTAACCCTAACCCTAACCCTAACCCTAACCCTAACCCTAACCCTAACCCTAACCCTAACCCTAACCCTAACCCTAACCCTAACCCTAACCCTAACCCTAACCCTAACCCTAACCCTAACCCTAACCCTAACCCTAACCCTAACCCTAACCCTAACCCTAACCCTAACCCTAACCCTAACCCTAACCCTAACCCTAACCCTAACCCTAACCCTAACCCTAACCCTAACCCTAACCCTAACCCTAACCCTAACCCTAACCCTAACCCTAACCCTAACCCTAACCCTAACCCTAACCCTAACCCTAACCCTAACCCTAACCCTAACCCTAACCCTAACCCTAACCCTAACCCTAACCCTAACCCTAACCCTAACCCTAACCCTAACCCTAACCCTAACCCTAACCCTAACCCTAACCCTAACCCTAACCCTAACCCTAACCCTAACCCTAACCCTAACCCTAACCCTAACCCTAACCCTAACCCTAACCCTAACCCTAACCCTAACCCTAACCCTAACCCTAACCCTAACCCTAACCCTAACCCTAACCCTAACCCTAACCCTAACCCTAACCCTAACCCTAACCCTAACCCTAACCCTAACCCTAACCCTAACCCTAACCCTAACCCTAACCCTAACCCTAACCCTAACCCTAACCCTAACCCTAACCCTAACCCTAACCCTAACCCTAACCCTAACCCTAACCCTAACCCTAACCCTAACCCTAACCCTAACCCTAACCCTAACCCTAACCCTAACCCTAACCCTAACCCTAACCCTAACCCTAACCCTAACCCTAACCCTAACCCTAACCCTAACCCTAACCCTAACCCTAACCCTAACCCTAACCCTAACCCTAACCCTAACCCTAACCCTAACCCTAACCCTAACCCTAACCCTAACCCTAACCCTAACCCTAACCCTAACCCTAACCCTAACCCTAACCCTAACCCTAACCCTAACCCTAACCCTAACCCTAACCCTAACCCTAACCCTAACCCTAACCCTAACCCTAACCCTAACCCTAACCCTAACCCTAACCCTAACCCTAACCCTAACCCTAACCCTAACCCTAACCCTAACCCTAACCCTAACCCTAACCCTAACCCTAACCCTAACCCTAACCCTAACCCTAACCCTAACCCTAACCCTAACCCTAACCCTAACCCTAACCCTAACCCTAACCCTAACCCTAACCCTAACCCTAACCCTAACCCTAACCCTAACCCTAACCCTAACCCTAACCCTAACCCTAACCCTAACCCTAACCCTAACCCTAACCCTAACCCTAACCCTAACCCTAACCCTAACCCTAACCCTAACCCTAACCCTAACCCTAACCCTAACCCTAACCCTAACCCTAACCCTAACCCTAACCCTAACCCTAACCCTAACCCTAACCCTAACCCTAACCCTAACCCTAACCCTAACCCTAACCCTAACCCTAACCCTAACCCTAACCCTAACCCTAACCCTAACCCTAACCCTAACCCTAACCCTAACCCTAACCCTAACCCTAACCCTAACCCTAACCCTAACCCTAACCCTAACCCTAACCCTAACCCTAACCCTAACCCTAACCCTAACCCTAACCCTAACCCTAACCCTAACCCTAACCCTAACCCTAACCCTAACCCTAACCCTAACCCTAACCCTAACCCTAACCCTAACCCTAACCCTAACCCTAACCCTAACCCTAACCCTAACCCTAACCCTAACCCTAACCCTAACCCTAACCCTAACCCTAACCCTAACCCTAACCCTAACCCTAACCCTAACCCTAACCCTAACCCTAACCCTAACCCTAACCCTAACCCTAACCCTAACCCTAACCCTAACCCTAACCCTAACCCTAACCCTAACCCTAACCCTAACCCTAACCCTAACCCTAACCCTAACCCTAACCCTAACCCTAACCCTAAAACCCTAACCCTAACCCTAAAACCCTAACCCTAACCCTAACCCTAACCCCTAACCCTAACCCCTAACCCTAACCCCTAACCCTAACCCCTAACCCTAACCCTAACCCTAACCCTAACCCTAACCCCTAACCCTAACCCTAACCCTAACCCTAACCCTAACCCTAACCTAACCCTAACCCTAACCCTAACCCTAACCTAACCCTAACCCTAACCCTAACCCTAACCCTAACCCTAACCCCTAACCCTAACCCTAACCCTAAACCCTAACCCTAACCCTAACCCTAACCCTAACCCTAACCCTAACCCTAACCCTAACCCCTAACCCTAACCCTAACCCTAACCCTAACCCTAACCCTAACCCTAACCCTAACCCCTAACCCTAACCCTAACCCTAACCCTAACCCTAACCCTAACCCTAACCCTAACCCTTGAGGAGGAATCTTCCCCTCGGGGAGCAAATGGACAGCCCCTTGTGGTGGGGGCCAAATTTAGATCCAATGTGGCAGTGGCCATCTCTGAGTCCATTGGTTCCAGCTCCCAACCTGAGTCAGGAATGGGTCACCGTCCTGTAGATACAGGAGTGACCCAGAGAGGAGATAGACCGGGTGGGCTCGGTGCATCTGAGGACGCTATGCAGCCCTCCCCACGGGGGCCCACCAGACACCCGAACCACTCCAATGATGAGGGGAAGAGGGGGTGGTCATTGACGGTGGAGAGGCCTGTGCTGGTGATAGGGGACTCCAATTTAGCCAACCTTCCCCGGTGTAACAGCCCACTGGTGCAGGTTGACAGTTTCCCGGGGGCCCGCATTTTCCACCTGACGGGAATCCTCGGGAGGCTGTCCCCCTGTGTAGAGACGCAGAAGGTGATCCTTTCGGTGGGCCTGAACAACTGTTTGAAGCTAAACAGTATAGATACCATTGCCAAACAATTTGGTATTCTAGTAACAAAGGCCAAGAAAATATTTCCCTATGCAGAAATATTCATTCCACTGATTCAGATCTCAGAGCAACAAGACCATGATGTTCAGGTGTTGGCACGTGGGGTCAATTTGTTCATCGGGGAGAGGTATAGGGTGTTAAAGGGTGTGAAGGACAGTGATTTTAAAGTGCAAAGGGACAGAGTACACTGGACAAACATAACAGCCTCTTTGATTTTAGATGGTTGGATGGAGCAATTAAACTAACCAGGGGGGTACCGAGAATTCTCACCCCCATGGGATCCAATATTTTAAACTTGTCAATTTTATATAATTTATCGAAGGCAGAGGAGACCCTCTTGGAAAGAGGCCTCCTGTTCATACCTACTCCATTGGAGACTAATAGGCAGGGTCTTAGGAGAGACCTACACCAGTATCACAGGAGGTTGAAGCTGCTGGACCACTTTGGCTTCGAGTCTGGCGGCCCCCGAGAGCCCTTCACTTTACCCTCCGGCTGGGAACCTGGGGAGGATTTAACATCAGACCCCATTAGGGACCTAGTCGGGGGGGATGTGGGGGGCTTCGGGAGACTGTCTTTCCGGGTGCGTCCAGTCAGCAACCTTTCTAAGGAGGAGAGAAAAGCCCTAGAAAAATTAAAAACTAATAGAGATATAATAATTAAACCGGCAGACAAGGGGTCAAAGATTGTTATCTTAGATAAAACATCATATCTAATAGAGGCAAACAGACAACTTGAAAATAAAAAACATTACTTACCTTTGAAGGAGTCCATTCAGATGGAAACGCAGGTCCAAATCCGGGGAATCCTGGACGATCTGTGTAAGAAAGAAAAAATAACAAAAAAACAGAAGGTTTACCTATATGGGGAGGATCCTCCACGTCCAAGAAAACTTTATTTATTACCAAAAATTCATAAAGATCCAGTGACGTGGACAATCCCTAATAAATTGCCCCCAGGAAGACCTATTGTGTCTGACTGTGGGAGCGAATCATATAGGATTGCTGAATATATTGACTCTTTTCTTAATCCCTTGTCTCAAATTCATGATAGTTATATCAAAGATACATATGCCTTTGTTGACAAGCTTAAGACCGTAGAATTTCCACACGGCGCCATGTTATTTTCTATAGATGTAGATGCTCTGTACACTAATATTGATACTCACCTAGGACTCCAGGCTGTTCAGAATATTTTGGTAAGGCACCCAGATCCAAATAGACCGGATGCAGCTATCTTGAGGTTGTTGGAGTTGGGTTTAACCAAAAATGACTTTGTATTTAATGATAAATATTATTTACAGATTCATGGTACGGCGATGGGGAAGAAGTTTGCTCCCGCCTATGCAAACATCTATATGGCTGAATTTGAGCGAACTGTCTTCCCCAAATGCCACAAACTGCCAACACTGTATCTGCGGTATCTGGATGATATTTTTGGAGTCTGGCCCCATGGGGAACCAGACTTTCGGAATTTTATGTCAACGCTCAACGAACACCATCCTTCCATAACATTTAAATATGAATTACATCCAGAGAAAATACATTTTCTGGACACTGAGGTGTTTGTGGAGGATGGTGAGGATGGGAGGGTGGGTCTTGGGACGAGGGTCTATTTTAAGCCGACGGACACCCATGCTCTGCTGCACAGATCTTCTTACCATCCCAGGCATACCTACAGGGGGATTGTCAAATCCCAACTGATTAGGTTTCGCCGGATCTGTGTGGCGGAGGTGGATGTGCGTTCGGCGACCCAGACCCTCTTCCAGGCCCTGAGACCGAGGGGCTATAGCAGGACGTTCCTCCGCGGCATCCAAGTGGAGGTCCAGCAGATGTTTAGTGGGGGGAGTAAACCTGCAGAAGGGAGGGACGATAAACATCTGGTCCCTTTTGTTTCAACTTATGCACCGGCCGCCCTCGAATTAAATAAAATCGTTAAAGCCAATTTTAAAATAGCACAAACCAAAATAGACCCTCTCCGGGATTTTAGAATTATAGCAGCCTATAGGAGGGGTAGAAACCTGAAGGATCAGTTGGTGAAGGCATCTTTGGGGACCGAGCGACGGGATCCGTTGCAGTCGCATTTTAAAGTAAATTCATTTATCACAAATAAATATACTCATCTGAGTGCAGCAGTGCGGGAGGTCTTCCAGCTTGATTCGTCCAATTTGGTGTACGGCATTGAATGCAAAACCTGTAACAAATGGTATATTGGACAGACAAAAAATAGTTTACGTATGCGGCTGAAACAACATTTGTACAGTATAAGACAAACTACAAAGTCTACCGCAATCTACTTACATTTTAGAGATCATGGCTGGGAGAACCTCCTTATCACAGGCCTGGAAGCAGGGACGGCTTGGTCCGGAAAAAGGAGACTGTGGAGAGAAAGAATTTGGATTAATAAATTAAATACAGTCTATCCTAATGGGTTAAATGAAATATAAAAATATAAAAAAATATAAAATACTTACCTGGGAGTATGGTGAACGACATTGAGAGGGAATGATTAGCCATATTTTATTTTTATATGATATGTATGAAGTGAAATGTAATTTAATTTTTAAAGTGCTTTATACATTTACTTTTTTATATATATATATATGGTGTACATTCCCTTCCTTTGTGTCCCATTTCTCCTTAGGGATAATACATGAAATTATATAGTAACCTACAATTTTCCGGACCTAAAACGTACCTGTTTTTATTTTTATTTTTCGCTCCATGAAAATCGCTGAACGGCGAAATCGCCAATCAACTAAGGTAAACAGAAGGTTTGTGTGCCAGTGCATTCCTGCTTAGGCAGACGTTTTATGATTCCCCTCACCTAACCCTAACCCTAACCCTAACCCTAACCCTAACCCTAACCCCTAACCCTAACCCTAACCCTAACCCTAACCCAACCCTAACCCTAACCCTAACCCTAACCCTAACCCTAACCCTAAACCCTAACCCTAACCCTAACCCTAACCCTAACCCTAACCCCTAACCCTAACCCTAACCCTAACCCTAACCCTAACCCTAACCCTAACCCTAAACCCTAACCCTAACCCTAACCCTAACCCTAACCCTAACCCTAAAACCCTAACCCTAACCCTAACCCTAACCCTAACCCTAACCCTAACCCCTAACCCTAACCCCTAACCCTAACCCCTAACCCTAACCCCTAACCCTAACCCTAACCCTAACCCTAACCCTAACCCCTAACCCTAACCCTAACCCTAACCCTAACCCTAACCCCTAACCCTAACCCTAACCCTAACCCTAACCCTAACCCTAACCCCTAACCCTAACCCTAACCCTAACCCTAACCCTAACCCTAACCCTAAACCCTAACCCTAACCCTAACCCTAACCCTAACCCTAACCCTAACCCTAACCCCTAACCCTAACCCTAACCCTAACCCTAACCCTAACCCTAACCCTAACCCCTAACCCTAACCCTAACCCTAACCCTAACCCTAACCCTAACCCTAACCCTAACCCTTGAGGAGGAATCTTCCCCTCGGGGAGCAAATGGACAGCCCCTTGTGGTGGGGGCCAAATTTAGATCCAATGTGGCAGTGGCCATCTCTGAGTCCATTGGTTCCAGCTCCCAACCTGAGTCAGGAATGGGTCACCGTCCTGTAGATACAGGAGTGACCCAGAGAGGAGATAGACCGGGTGGGCTCGGTGCATCTGAGGACGCTATGCAGCCCTCCCCACGGGGGCCCACCAGACACCCGAACCACTCCAATGATGAGGGGAAGAGGGGGTGGTCATTGACGGTGGAGAGGCCTGTGCTGGTGATAGGGGACTCCAATTTAGCCAACCTTCCCCGGTGTAACAGCCCACTGGTGCAGGTTGACAGTTTCCCGGGGGCCCGCATTTTCCACCTGACGGGAATCCTCGGGAGGCTGTCCCCCTGTGTAGAGACGCAGAAGGTGATCCTTTCGGTGGGCCTGAACAACTGTTTGAAGCTAAACAGTATAGATACCATTGCCAAACAATTTGGTATTCTAGTAACAAAGGCCAAGAAAATATTTCCCTATGCAGAAATATTCATTCCACTGATTCAGATCTCAGAGCAACAAGACCATGATGTTCAGGTGTTGGCACGTGGGGTCAATTTGTTCATCGGGGAGAGGTATAGGGTGTTAAAGGGTGTGAAGGACAGTGATTTTAAAGTGCAAAGGGACAGAGTACACTGGACAAACATAACAGCCTCTTTGATTTTAGATGGTTGGATGGAGCAATTAAACTAACCAGGGGGGTACCGAGAATTCTCACCCCCATGGGATCCAATATTTTAAACTTGTCAATTTTATATAATTTATCGAAGGCAGAGGAGACCCTCTTGGAAAGAGGCCTCCTGTTCATACCTACTCCATTGGAGACTAATAGGCAGGGTCTTAGGAGAGACCTACACCAGTATCACAGGAGGTTGAAGCTGCTGGACCACTTTGGCTTCGAGTCTGGCGGCCCCCGAGAGCCCTTCACTTTACCCTCCGGCTGGGAACCTGGGGAGGATTTAACATCAGACCCCATTAGGGACCTAGTCGGGGGGGATGTGGGGGGCTTCGGGAGACTGTCTTTCCGGGTGCGTCCAGTCAGCAACCTTTCTAAGGAGGAGAGAAAAGCCCTAGAAAAATTAAAAACTAATAGAGATATAATAATTAAACCGGCAGACAAGGGGTCAAAGATTGTTATCTTAGATAAAACATCATATCTAATAGAGGCAAACAGACAACTTGAAAATAAAAAACATTACTTACCTTTGAAGGAGTCCATTCAGATGGAAACGCAGGTCCAAATCCGGGGAATCCTGGACGATCTGTGTAAGAAAGAAAAAATAACAAAAAAACAGAAGGTTTACCTATATGGGGAGGATCCTCCACGTCCAAGAAAACTTTATTTATTACCAAAAATTCATAAAGATCCAGTGACGTGGACAATCCCTAATAAATTGCCCCCAGGAAGACCTATTGTGTCTGACTGTGGGAGCGAATCATATAGGATTGCTGAATATATTGACTCTTTTCTTAATCCCTTGTCTCAAATTCATGATAGTTATATCAAAGATACATATGCCTTTGTTGACAAGCTTAAGACCGTAGAATTTCCACACGGCGCCATGTTATTTTCTATAGATGTAGATGCTCTGTACACTAATATTGATACTCACCTAGGACTCCAGGCTGTTCAGAATATTTTGGTAAGGCACCCAGATCCAAATAGACCGGATGCAGCTATCTTGAGGTTGTTGGAGTTGGGTTTAACCAAAAATGACTTTGTATTTAATGATAAATATTATTTACAGATTCATGGTACGGCGATGGGGAAGAAGTTTGCTCCCGCCTATGCAAACATCTATATGGCTGAATTTGAGCGAACTGTCTTCCCCAAATGCCACAAACTGCCAACACTGTATCTGCGGTATCTGGATGATATTTTTGGAGTCTGGCCCCATGGGGAACCAGACTTTCGGAATTTTATGTCAACGCTCAACGAACACCATCCTTCCATAACATTTAAATATGAATTACATCCAGAGAAAATACATTTTCTGGACACTGAGGTGTTTGTGGAGGATGGTGAGGATGGGAGGGTGGGTCTTGGGACGAGGGTCTATTTTAAGCCGACGGACACCCATGCTCTGCTGCACAGATCTTCTTACCATCCCAGGCATACCTACAGGGGGATTGTCAAATCCCAACTGATTAGGTTTCGCCGGATCTGTGTGGCGGAGGTGGATGTGCGTTCGGCGACCCAGACCCTCTTCCAGGCCCTGAGACCGAGGGGCTATAGCAGGACGTTCCTCCGCGGCATCCAAGTGGAGGTCCAGCAGATGTTTAGTGGGGGGAGTAAACCTGCAGAAGGGAGGGACGATAAACATCTGGTCCCTTTTGTTTCAACTTATGCACCGGCCGCCCTCGAATTAAATAAAATCGTTAAAGCCAATTTTAAAATAGCACAAACCAAAATAGACCCTCTCCGGGATTTTAGAATTATAGCAGCCTATAGGAGGGGTAGAAACCTGAAGGATCAGTTGGTGAAGGCATCTTTGGGGACCGAGCGACGGGATCCGTTGCAGTCGCATTTTAAAGTAAATTCATTTATCACAAATAAATATACTCATCTGAGTGCAGCAGTGCGGGAGGTCTTCCAGCTTGATTCGTCCAATTTGGTGTACGGCATTGAATGCAAAACCTGTAACAAATGGTATATTGGACAGACAAAAAATAGTTTACGTATGCGGCTGAAACAACATTTGTACAGTATAAGACAAACTACAAAGTCTACCGCAATCTACTTACATTTTAGAGATCATGGCTGGGAGAACCTCCTTATCACAGGCCTGGAAGCAGGGACGGCTTGGTCCGGAAAAAGGAGACTGTGGAGAGAAAGAATTTGGATTAATAAATTAAATACAGTCTATCCTAATGGGTTAAATGAAATATAAAAATATAAAAAAATATAAAATACTTACCTGGGAGTATGGTGAACGACATTGAGAGGGAATGATTAGCCATATTTTATTTTTATATGATATGTATGAAGTGAAATGTAATTTAATTTTTAAAGTGCTTTATACATTTACTTTTTTATATATATATATATGGTGTACATTCCCTTCCTTTGTGTCCCATTTCTCCTTAGGGATAATACATGAAATTATATAGTAACCTACAATTTTCCGGACCTAAAACGTACCTGTTTTTATTTTTATTTTTCGCTCCATGAAAATCGCTGAACGGCGAAATCGCCAATCAACTAAGGTAAACAGAAGGTTTGTGTGCCAGTGCATTCCTGCTTAGGCAGACGTTTTATGATTCCCCTCACCTAACCCTAACCCTAACCCTAACCCTAACCCTAACCCAACCCTAACCCTAACCCTAACCCTAACCCTAACCCTAACCCTAACCCTAAACCCTAACCCTAACCCTAACCCTAACCCTAACCCTAACCCCTAACCCTAACCCTAACCCTAACCCTAAACCCTAACCCTAACCCTAACCCTAACCCTAACCCTAACCCTAAAACCCTAACCCTAACCCTAACCCTAACCCTAACCCTAACCCTAACCCCTAACCCTAACCCCTAACCCTAACCCCTAACCCTAACCCCTAACCCTAACCCTAACCCTAACCCTAACCCTAACCCCTAACCCTAACCCTAACCCTAACCCTAACCCTAACCCTAACCCTAACCTAACCCTAACCCTAACCCTAACCCTAACCTAACCCTAACCCTAACCCTAACCCTAACCCTAACCCTAACCCCTAACCCTAACCCTAACCCTAACCCTAACCCTAACCCTAACCCCTAACCCTAACCCTAACCCTAACCCTAACCCTAACCCTAAACCCTAACCCTAACCCTAACCCTAACCCTAACCCTAACCCTAACCCCTAACCCTAACCCTAACCCTAACCCTAACCCTAACCCTAACCCTAACCCCTAACCCTAACCCTAACCCTAACCCTAACCCTAACCCTAACCCTAACCCTAACCCTTGAGGAGGAATCTTCCCCTCGGGGAGCAAATGGACAGCCCCTTGTGGTGGGGGCCAAATTTAGATCCAATGTGGCAGTGGCCATCTCTGAGTCCATTGGTTCCAGCTCCCAACCTGAGTCAGGAATGGGTCACCGTCCTGTAGATACAGGAGTGACCCAGAGAGGAGATAGACCGGGTGGGCTCGGTGCATCTGAGGACGCTATGCAGCCCTCCCCACGGGGGCCCACCAGACACCCGAACCACTCCAATGATGAGGGGAAGAGGGGGTGGTCATTGACGGTGGAGAGGCCTGTGCTGGTGATAGGGGACTCCAATTTAGCCAACCTTCCCCGGTGTAACAGCCCACTGGTGCAGGTTGACAGTTTCCCGGGGGCCCGCATTTTCCACCTGACGGGAATCCTCGGGAGGCTGTCCCCCTGTGTAGAGACGCAGAAGGTGATCCTTTCGGTGGGCCTGAACAACTGTTTGAAGCTAAACAGTATAGATACCATTGCCAAACAATTTGGTATTCTAGTAACAAAGGCCAAGAAAATATTTCCCTATGCAGAAATATTCATTCCACTGATTCAGATCTCAGAGCAACAAGACCATGATGTTCAGGTGTTGGCACGTGGGGTCAATTTGTTCATCGGGGAGAGGTATAGGGTGTTAAAGGGTGTGAAGGACAGTGATTTTAAAGTGCAAAGGGACAGAGTACACTGGACAAACATAACAGCCTCTTTGATTTTAGATGGTTGGATGGAGCAATTAAACTAACCAGGGGGGTACCGAGAATTCTCACCCCCATGGGATCCAATATTTTAAACTTGTCAATTTTATATAATTTATCGAAGGCAGAGGAGACCCTCTTGGAAAGAGGCCTCCTGTTCATACCTACTCCATTGGAGACTAATAGGCAGGGTCTTAGGAGAGACCTACACCAGTATCACAGGAGGTTGAAGCTGCTGGACCACTTTGGCTTCGAGTCTGGCGGCCCCCGAGAGCCCTTCACTTTACCCTCCGGCTGGGAACCTGGGGAGGATTTAACATCAGACCCCATTAGGGACCTAGTCGGGGGGGATGTGGGGGGCTTCGGGAGACTGTCTTTCCGGGTGCGTCCAGTCAGCAACCTTTCTAAGGAGGAGAGAAAAGCCCTAGAAAAATTAAAAACTAATAGAGATATAATAATTAAACCGGCAGACAAGGGGTCAAAGATTGTTATCTTAGATAAAACATCATATCTAATAGAGGCAAACAGACAACTTGAAAATAAAAAACATTACTTACCTTTGAAGGAGTCCATTCAGATGGAAACGCAGGTCCAAATCCGGGGAATCCTGGACGATCTGTGTAAGAAAGAAAAAATAACAAAAAAACAGAAGGTTTACCTATATGGGGAGGATCCTCCACGTCCAAGAAAACTTTATTTATTACCAAAAATTCATAAAGATCCAGTGACGTGGACAATCCCTAATAAATTGCCCCCAGGAAGACCTATTGTGTCTGACTGTGGGAGCGAATCATATAGGATTGCTGAATATATTGACTCTTTTCTTAATCCCTTGTCTCAAATTCATGATAGTTATATCAAAGATACATATGCCTTTGTTGACAAGCTTAAGACCGTAGAATTTCCACACGGCGCCATGTTATTTTCTATAGATGTAGATGCTCTGTACACTAATATTGATACTCACCTAGGACTCCAGGCTGTTCAGAATATTTTGGTAAGGCACCCAGATCCAAATAGACCGGATGCAGCTATCTTGAGGTTGTTGGAGTTGGGTTTAACCAAAAATGACTTTGTATTTAATGATAAATATTATTTACAGATTCATGGTACGGCGATGGGGAAGAAGTTTGCTCCCGCCTATGCAAACATCTATATGGCTGAATTTGAGCGAACTGTCTTCCCCAAATGCCACAAACTGCCAACACTGTATCTGCGGTATCTGGATGATATTTTTGGAGTCTGGCCCCATGGGGAACCAGACTTTCGGAATTTTATGTCAACGCTCAACGAACACCATCCTTCCATAACATTTAAATATGAATTACATCCAGAGAAAATACATTTTCTGGACACTGAGGTGTTTGTGGAGGATGGTGAGGATGGGAGGGTGGGTCTTGGGACGAGGGTCTATTTTAAGCCGACGGACACCCATGCTCTGCTGCACAGATCTTCTTACCATCCCAGGCATACCTACAGGGGGATTGTCAAATCCCAACTGATTAGGTTTCGCCGGATCTGTGTGGCGGAGGTGGATGTGCGTTCGGCGACCCAGACCCTCTTCCAGGCCCTGAGACCGAGGGGCTATAGCAGGACGTTCCTCCGCGGCATCCAAGTGGAGGTCCAGCAGATGTTTAGTGGGGGGAGTAAACCTGCAGAAGGGAGGGACGATAAACATCTGGTCCCTTTTGTTTCAACTTATGCACCGGCCGCCCTCGAATTAAATAAAATCGTTAAAGCCAATTTTAAAATAGCACAAACCAAAATAGACCCTCTCCGGGATTTTAGAATTATAGCAGCCTATAGGAGGGGTAGAAACCTGAAGGATCAGTTGGTGAAGGCATCTTTGGGGACCGAGCGACGGGATCCGTTGCAGTCGCATTTTAAAGTAAATTCATTTATCACAAATAAATATACTCATCTGAGTGCAGCAGTGCGGGAGGTCTTCCAGCTTGATTCGTCCAATTTGGTGTACGGCATTGAATGCAAAACCTGTAACAAATGGTATATTGGACAGACAAAAAATAGTTTACGTATGCGGCTGAAACAACATTTGTACAGTATAAGACAAACTACAAAGTCTACCGCAATCTACTTACATTTTAGAGATCATGGCTGGGAGAACCTCCTTATCACAGGCCTGGAAGCAGGGACGGCTTGGTCCGGAAAAAGGAGACTGTGGAGAGAAAGAATTTGGATTAATAAATTAAATACAGTCTATCCTAATGGGTTAAATGAAATATAAAAATATAAAAAAATATAAAATACTTACCTGGGAGTATGGTGAACGACATTGAGAGGGAATGATTAGCCATATTTTATTTTTATATGATATGTATGAAGTGAAATGTAATTTAATTTTTAAAGTGCTTTATACATTTACTTTTTTATATATATATATATGGTGTACATTCCCTTCCTTTGTGTCCCATTTCTCCTTAGGGATAATACATGAAATTATATAGTAACCTACAATTTTCCGGACCTAAAACGTACCTGTTTTTATTTTTATTTTTCGCTCCATGAAAATCGCTGAACGGCGAAATCGCCAATCAACTAAGGTAAACAGAAGGTTTGTGTGCCAGTGCATTCCTGCTTAGGCAGACGTTTTATGATTCCCCTCACCTAACCGGCCAGTGCCACAAACCCTATCTGTTTTTATTGAATACTTTTAACATTGGCCCTCCATTTTAATATAAATAATATTTTCTCTGGGAGCTCTATCCCAGAGAAGCCTACCCAGTTGGGGGAATCGCTTATAGGGTAGGTTAAATTTTATAATGGAGGGACCGTTTTGCAGAATGTTTTTTTATGGAGTCGATTTTTAGTAGGATATTTTTATATTTACTTGTGATAAGGTTGGCCTGGGAATTGTGGAATTGATTGGAATTGTTTGGTGTTCCACAACCAGGTGGCCAATTAGTCGTTTGGTCGATTTTTAGTAGCTCCGCCCTACCCCATGGCACTTACCCAATAGGGATCAATTTTTTTTGTCTCCACCCCCTTTGTTCCCTATATATGTGTGTCTTTCCCTTCATTCTGGTCTTATCCTCTGAAGAAGACACATGGTGTCGAAACGTCAGGAGCTCATTTCAACCTTTTAATCTTTTAACCTTTTAAATCTTTCTACTGACTGTTTTTAATCCTGGATCTTTTATGATCCCTATTTACGTTTTAAATTTACTGGTTTCCCCCCGTATTTCCTGAATTTATTTGCACAATTGCAGCACTTTATTAAAGCATAATTTGCACATTGGGGAGTCTGGGCATTGGGAGGGCTCACTCCTTTAGGGGTAAATTTTTAATTACCCCCTTTTGGTTTGTTTTACACAGTGTGGTTTTTATCTTGCTGTGTTTTTGCACATTGTTTTACACAGTGTGGTTTTTATTTTGCTGTGTTTTTGCACCATTTGAATTTATTTTGCACTTGTTTATTTTGAGTGGCCCCCCTGCAGTGGTTACCAGCCCCCCATTGGCTTGGTGCCTAGAGGGGAGGGAATACATTTATTTTACCCTCCTCCTTTGGACAGAGTGCTGTTTTTAATCTTATTTTTTAATTGTGCAAATTGGGGAAACTATAAGAAAATCCAGTCAGTTTTTTGTGTGTTCCCCCTATTTATTTCCTTGTTTTTAAATGTTAACAGAAGCACTTTATTTGCCTTACTCTGGCACTTAATTCCAGCTGTCCCTGTTTTGCACTTTATTGTTGATTCAATCTCTGTTCATGGAACAGAGAATGAGACCGTCTAATTGGGTGAGAAGAGGGGGGAGAGGGAGTGAGAGAAGGGTTTCTCCCAATATTCCACCTGGGGTAAAGAAAAACAATAATGGTGGGCCTGACACCGCTCGACATGGTGTGCCCAGCCTGCAGAAGAGGTATTTTACACTCCTGCAGGCCATCCACCATGCTGAGGTGGTGGAACGATCAGAGCGATCTGGGACCTTTCCGGTGGGGATGATGCGCCAGGTGAACAAATTAACATCGTTCATCAAGCCGTCATCTCCTAATGCGGATACCGCAGGGAGGGTAAAGGCCAACACTGATCGGTGGATGGAACAGAATCTTTCCATCCTTAAACATCATTACGATGCAGTGTTGGCTGGGGGGCTCGAGTCCCTTCCCCCATTTGAGCAGGTGGCATTGGAGAAGGCCATCGCCTATGGCCGAGCCAGATACAAGAACAGGCTGACTGGCACCTCCATTGTCGCCTTGACATCGCTCGTGGGGTGGGGGGCTGGGCCCCCTATACGGGAGCCGGGGTCGATTATGGATTTGAGGGAGTGGCCTCCACTTCCGACCCCTTCGGGCCCAGGCCCTGGCCCTCCCTTTTGGACTGGGGGTCCGGGATTGCTCACCGGGCCATTCTGCCCTACTCCTGGGCCTGACCCCAACCCTAACCTTAACCTTAACCCTAACCTTAACTCTGACCCTGGCCCCAACCCTAACCTTAACCCCAACCCTAACCCTAACCCTAACCTTAACCCCAGCCCTAACCTTAACCCTAACCCTAACCTTAACCCCAGCCCTAACCCTAACCCTAACCTTAACCCTAACCCTGGCCCCAACCCTAACCTTAACCCTAACCCTAACCCCAACCCTAACCTTAACCCCAGCCCTAACCTTAACCCTGGCCTTAACCCTGATCCTAACCCTAGCCCTAACCTTAACCCTAACCCATGGAAGAAGGGTCAACATGTTTGGAACCATGTTTACCCTAATCCTGACCCTAACCTTGACCCTAACCCTGACCCCAACCCTAACCTTAACCTTAACCCTAACCTCAACCCTAACCTCAACCCTAACCCTTACCCTGGCCTTGGCCCCGACCATAACCCTGGTCCGAAACCGAACCCCGGACCTAGCCCTGACCTACGCCCTAACCCTGGCCTTCGCCTTCTGCCGAGCTCCCACCCCCTCCTTACCCCCAACACTGCCACTTGCCCTGTTTCCATTATGGGAGTGGAAACATTTGAGGGGCCTAACACCCGGGGGAGAGTCCAGACTCTCACAGCAGAGATCCATCATGCTCAAAGCCCCTTACCATCGGAGGAGGGTCTGGACTTTCATCCTAATTTCCATCTGGATCTGCCTGATTCGAGCCTTGAGGAGGAATCTTCCCCTCGGGGAGCAAATGGACAGCCCCTTGTGGTGGGGGCCAAATTTAGATCCAATGTGGCAGTGGCCATCTCTGAGTCCATTGGTTCCAGCTCCCAACCTGAGTCAGGAATGGGTCACCGTCCTGTAGATACAGGAGTGACCCAGAGAGGAGATAGACCGGGTGGGCTCGGTGCATCTGAGGACGCTATGCAGCCCTCCCCACGGGGGCCCACCAGACACCCGAACCACTCCAATGATGAGGGGAAGAGGGGGTGGTCATTGACGGTGGAGAGGCCTGTGCTGGTGATAGGGGACTCCAATTTAGCCAACCTTCCCCGGTGTAACAGCCCACTGGTGCAGGTTGACAGTTTCCCGGGGGCCCGCATTTTCCACCTGACGGGAATCCTCGGGAGGCTGTCCCCCTGTGTAGAGACGCAGAAGGTGATCCTTTCGGTGGGCCTGAACAACTGTTTGAAGCTAAACAGTATAGATACCATTGCCAAACAATTTGGTATTCTAGTAACAAAGGCCAAGAAAATATTTCCCTATGCAGAAATATTCATTCCACTGATTCAGATCTCAGAGCAACAAGACCATGATGTTCAGGTGTTGGCACGTGGGGTCAATTTGTTCATCGGGGAGAGGTATAGGGTGTTAAAGGGTGTGAAGGACAGTGATTTTAAAGTGCAAAGGGACAGAGTACACTGGACAAACATAACAGCCTCTTTGATTTTAGATGGTTGGATGGAGCAATTAAACTAACCAGGGGGGTACCGAGAATTCTCACCCCCATGGGATCCAATATTTTAAACTTGTCAATTTTATATAATTTATCGAAGGCAGAGGAGACCCTCTTGGAAAGAGGCCTCCTGTTCATACCTACTCCATTGGAGACTAATAGGCAGGGTCTTAGGAGAGACCTACACCAGTATCACAGGAGGTTGAAGCTGCTGGACCACTTTGGCTTCGAGTCTGGCGGCCCCCGAGAGCCCTTCACTTTACCCTCCGGCTGGGAACCTGGGGAGGATTTAACATCAGACCCCATTAGGGACCTAGTCGGGGGGGATGTGGGGGGCTTCGGGAGACTGTCTTTCCGGGTGCGTCCAGTCAGCAACCTTTCTAAGGAGGAGAGAAAAGCCCTAGAAAAATTAAAAACTAATAGAGATATAATAATTAAACCGGCAGACAAGGGGTCAAAGATTGTTATCTTAGATAAAACATCATATCTAATAGAGGCAAACAGACAACTTGAAAATAAAAAACATTACTTACCTTTGAAGGAGTCCATTCAGATGGAAACGCAGGTCCAAATCCGGGGAATCCTGGACGATCTGTGTAAGAAAGAAAAAATAACAAAAAAACAGAAGGTTTACCTATATGGGGAGGATCCTCCACGTCCAAGAAAACTTTATTTATTACCAAAAATTCATAAAGATCCAGTGACGTGGACAATCCCTAATAAATTGCCCCCAGGAAGACCTATTGTGTCTGACTGTGGGAGCGAATCATATAGGATTGCTGAATATATTGACTCTTTTCTTAATCCCTTGTCTCAAATTCATGATAGTTATATCAAAGATACATATGCCTTTGTTGACAAGCTTAAGACCGTAGAATTTCCACACGGCGCCATGTTATTTTCTATAGATGTAGATGCTCTGTACACTAATATTGATACTCACCTAGGACTCCAGGCTGTTCAGAATATTTTGGTAAGGCACCCAGATCCAAATAGACCGGATGCAGCTATCTTGAGGTTGTTGGAGTTGGGTTTAACCAAAAATGACTTTGTATTTAATGATAAATATTATTTACAGATTCATGGTACGGCGATGGGGAAGAAGTTTGCTCCCGCCTATGCAAACATCTATATGGCTGAATTTGAGCGAACTGTCTTCCCCAAATGCCACAAACTGCCAACACTGTATCTGCGGTATCTGGATGATATTTTTGGAGTCTGGCCCCATGGGGAACCAGACTTTCGGAATTTTATGTCAACGCTCAACGAACACCATCCTTCCATAACATTTAAATATGAATTACATCCAGAGAAAATACATTTTCTGGACACTGAGGTGTTTGTGGAGGATGGTGAGGATGGGAGGGTGGGTCTTGGGACGAGGGTCTATTTTAAGCCGACGGACACCCATGCTCTGCTGCACAGATCTTCTTACCATCCCAGGCATACCTACAGGGGGATTGTCAAATCCCAACTGATTAGGTTTCGCCGGATCTGTGTGGCGGAGGTGGATGTGCGTTCGGCGACCCAGACCCTCTTCCAGGCCCTGAGACCGAGGGGCTATAGCAGGACGTTCCTCCGCGGCATCCAAGTGGAGGTCCAGCAGATGTTTAGTGGGGGGAGTAAACCTGCAGAAGGGAGGGACGATAAACATCTGGTCCCTTTTGTTTCAACTTATGCACCGGCCGCCCTCGAATTAAATAAAATCGTTAAAGCCAATTTTAAAATAGCACAAACCAAAATAGACCCTCTCCGGGATTTTAGAATTATAGCAGCCTATAGGAGGGGTAGAAACCTGAAGGATCAGTTGGTGAAGGCATCTTTGGGGACCGAGCGACGGGATCCGTTGCAGTCGCATTTTAAAGTAAATTCATTTATCACAAATAAATATACTCATCTGAGTGCAGCAGTGCGGGAGGTCTTCCAGCTTGATTCGTCCAATTTGGTGTACGGCATTGAATGCAAAACCTGTAACAAATGGTATATTGGACAGACAAAAAATAGTTTACGTATGCGGCTGAAACAACATTTGTACAGTATAAGACAAACTACAAAGTCTACCGCAATCTACTTACATTTTAGAGATCATGGCTGGGAGAACCTCCTTATCACAGGCCTGGAAGCAGGGACGGCTTGGTCCGGAAAAAGGAGACTGTGGAGAGAAAGAATTTGGATTAATAAATTAAATACAGTCTATCCTAATGGGTTAAATGAAATATAAAAATATAAAAAAATATAAAATACTTACCTGGGAGTATGGTGAACGACATTGAGAGGGAATGATTAGCCATATTTTATTTTTATATGATATGTATGAAGTGAAATGTAATTTAATTTTTAAAGTGCTTTATACATTTACTTTTTTATATATATATATATGGTGTACATTCCCTTCCTTTGTGTCCCATTTCTCCTTAGGGATAATACATGAAATTATATAGTAACCTACAATTTTCCGGACCTAAAACGTACCTGTTTTTATTTTTATTTTTCGCTCCATGAAAATCGCTGAACGGCGAAATCGCCAATCAACTAAGGTAAACAGAAGGTTTGTGTGCCAGTGCATTCCTGCTTAGGCAGACGTTTTATGATTCCCCTCACCTAACCGGCCAGTGCCACAAACCCTATCTGTTTTTATTGAATACTTTTAACATTGGCCCTCCATTTTAATATAAATAATATTTTCTCTGGGAGCTCTATCCCAGAGAAGCCTACCCAGTTGGGGGAATCGCTTATAGGGTAGGTTAAATTTTATAATGGAGGGACCGTTTTGCAGAATGTTTTTTTATGGAGTCGATTTTTAGTAGGATATTTTTATATTTACTTGTGATAAGGTTGGCCTGGGAATTGTGGAATTGATTGGAATTGTTTGGTGTTCCACAACCAGGTGGCCAATTAGTCGTTTGGTCGATTTTTAGTAGCTCCGCCCTACCCCATGGCACTTACCCAATAGGGATCAATTTTTTTTGTCTCCACCCCCTTTGTTCCCTATATATGTGTGTCTTTCCCTTCATTCTGGTCTTATCCTCTGAAGAAGACACATGGTGTCGAAACGTCAGGAGCTCATTTCAACCTTTTAATCTTTTAACCTTTTAAATCTTTCTACTGACTGTTTTTAATCCTGGATCTTTTATGATCCCTATTTACGTTTTAAATTTACTGGTTTCCCCCCGTATTTCCTGAATTTATTTGCACAATTGCAGCACTTTATTAAAGCATAATTTGCACATTGGGGAGTCTGGGCATTGGGAGGGCTCACTCCTTTAGGGGTAAATTTTTAATTACCCCCTTTTGGTTTGTTTTACACAGTGTGGTTTTTATCTTGCTGTGTTTTTGCACATTGTTTTACACAGTGTGGTTTTTATTTTGCTGTGTTTTTGCACCATTTGAATTTATTTTGCACTTGTTTATTTTGAGTGGCCCCCCTGCAGTGGTTACCAGCCCCCCATTGGCTTGGTGCCTAGAGGGGAGGGAATACATTTATTTTACCCTCCTCCTTTGGACAGAGTGCTGTTTTTAATCTTATTTTTTAATTGTGCAAATTGGGGAAACTATAAGAAAATCCAGTCAGTTTTTTGTGTGTTCCCCCTATTTATTTCCTTGTTTTTAAATGTTAACAGAAGCACTTTATTTGCCTTACTCTGGCACTTAATTCCAGCTGTCCCTGTTTTGCACTTTATTGTTGATTCAATCTCTGTTCATGGAACAGAGAATGAGACCGTCTAATTGGGTGAGAAGAGGGGGGAGAGGGAGTGAGAGAAGGGTTTCTCCCAATATTCCACCTGGGGTAAAGAAAAACAATAATGGTGGGCCTGACACCGCTCGACATGGTGTGCCCAGCCTGCAGAAGAGGTATTTTACACTCCTGCAGGCCATCCACCATGCTGAGGTGGTGGAACGATCAGAGCGATCTGGGACCTTTCCGGTGGGGATGATGCGCCAGGTGAACAAATTAACATCGTTCATCAAGCCGTCATCTCCTAATGCGGATACCGCAGGGAGGGTAAAGGCCAACACTGATCGGTGGATGGAACAGAATCTTTCCATCCTTAAACATCATTACGATGCAGTGTTGGCTGGGGGGCTCGAGTCCCTTCCCCCATTTGAGCAGGTGGCATTGGAGAAGGCCATCGCCTATGGCCGAGCCAGATACAAGAACAGGCTGACTGGCACCTCCATTGTCGCCTTGACATCGCTCGTGGGGGGGGGGGCTGGGCCCCCTATACGGGAGCCGGGGTCGATTATGGATTTGAGGGAGTGGCCTCCACTTCCGACCCCTTCGGGCCCAGGCCCTGGCCCTCCCTTTTGGACTGGGGGTCCGGGATTGCTCACCGGGCCATTCTGCCCTACTCCTGGGCCTGACCCCAACCCTAACCTTAACCTTAACCCTAACCTTAACTCTGACCCTGGCCCCAACCCTAACCTTAACCCCAACCCTAACCCTAACCCTAACCTTAACCCCAGCCCTAACCTTAACCCTAACCCTAACCTTAACCCCAGCCCTAACCCTAACCCTAACCTTAACCCTAACCCTGGCCCCAACCCTAACCTTAACCCTAACCCTAACCCCAACCCTAACCTTAACCCCAGCCCTAACCTTAACCCTGGCCTTAACCCTGATCCTAACCCTAGCCCTAACCTTAACCCTAACCCATGGAAGAAGGGTCAACATGTTTGGAACCATGTTTACCCTAATCCTGACCCTAACCTTGACCCTAACCCTGACCCCAACCCTAACCTTAACCTTAACCCTAACCTCAACCCTAACCTCAACCCTAACCCTTACCCTGGCCTTGGCCCCGACCATAACCCTGGTCCGAAACCGAACCCCGGACCTAGCCCTGACCTACGCCCTAACCCTGGCCTTCGCCTTCTGCCGAGCTCCCACCCCCTCCTTACCCCCAACACTGCCACTTGCCCTGTTTCCATTATGGGAGTGGAAACATTTGAGGGGCCTAACACCCGGGGGAGAGTCCAGACTCTCACAGCAGAGATCCATCATGCTCAAAGCCCCTTACCATCGGAGGAGGGTCTGGACTTTCATCCTAATTTCCATCTGGATCTGCCTGATTCGAGCCTTGAGGAGGAATCTTCCCCTCGGGGAGCAAATGGACAGCCCCTTGTGGTGGGGGCCAAATTTAGATCCAATGTGGCAGTGGCCATCTCTGAGTCCATTGGTTCCAGCTCCCAACCTGAGTCAGGAATGGGTCACCGTCCTGTAGATACAGGAGTGACCCAGAGAGGAGATAGACCGGGTGGGCTCGGTGCATCTGAGGACGCTATGCAGCCCTCCCCACGGGGGCCCACCAGACACCCGAACCACTCCAATGATGAGGGGAAGAGGGGGTGGTCATTGACGGTGGAGAGGCCTGTGCTGGTGATAGGGGACTCCAATTTAGCCAACCTTCCCCGGTGTAACAGCCCACTGGTGCAGGTTGACAGTTTCCCGGGGGCCCGCATTTTCCACCTGACGGGAATCCTCGGGAGGCTGTCCCCCTGTGTAGAGACGCAGAAGGTGATCCTTTCGGTGGGCCTGAACAACTGTTTGAAGCTAAACAGTATAGATACCATTGCCAAACAATTTGGTATTCTAGTAACAAAGGCCAAGAAAATATTTCCCTATGCAGAAATATTCATTCCACTGATTCAGATCTCAGAGCAACAAGACCATGATGTTCAGGTGTTGGCACGTGGGGTCAATTTGTTCATCGGGGAGAGGTATAGGGTGTTAAAGGGTGTGAAGGACAGTGATTTTAAAGTGCAAAGGGACAGAGTACACTGGACAAACATAACAGCCTCTTTGATTTTAGATGGTTGGATGGAGCAATTAAACTAACCAGGGGGGTACCGAGAATTCTCACCCCCATGGGATCCAATATTTTAAACTTGTCAATTTTATATAATTTATCGAAGGCAGAGGAGACCCTCTTGGAAAGAGGCCTCCTGTTCATACCTACTCCATTGGAGACTAATAGGCAGGGTCTTAGGAGAGACCTACACCAGTATCACAGGAGGTTGAAGCTGCTGGACCACTTTGGCTTCGAGTCTGGCGGCCCCCGAGAGCCCTTCACTTTACCCTCCGGCTGGGAACCTGGGGAGGATTTAACATCAGACCCCATTAGGGACCTAGTCGGGGGGGATGTGGGGGGCTTCGGGAGACTGTCTTTCCGGGTGCGTCCAGTCAGCAACCTTTCTAAGGAGGAGAGAAAAGCCCTAGAAAAATTAAAAACTAATAGAGATATAATAATTAAACCGGCAGACAAGGGGTCAAAGATTGTTATCTTAGATAAAACATCATATCTAATAGAGGCAAACAGACAACTTGAAAATAAAAAACATTACTTACCTTTGAAGGAGTCCATTCAGATGGAAACGCAGGTCCAAATCCGGGGAATCCTGGACGATCTGTGTAAGAAAGAAAAAATAACAAAAAAACAGAAGGTTTACCTATATGGGGAGGATCCTCCACGTCCAAGAAAACTTTATTTATTACCAAAAATTCATAAAGATCCAGTGACGTGGACAATCCCTAATAAATTGCCCCCAGGAAGACCTATTGTGTCTGACTGTGGGAGCGAATCATATAGGATTGCTGAATATATTGACTCTTTTCTTAATCCCTTGTCTCAAATTCATGATAGTTATATCAAAGATACATATGCCTTTGTTGACAAGCTTAAGACCGTAGAATTTCCACACGGCGCCATGTTATTTTCTATAGATGTAGATGCTCTGTACACTAATATTGATACTCACCTAGGACTCCAGGCTGTTCAGAATATTTTGGTAAGGCACCCAGATCCAAATAGACCGGATGCAGCTATCTTGAGGTTGTTGGAGTTGGGTTTAACCAAAAATGACTTTGTATTTAATGATAAATATTATTTACAGATTCATGGTACGGCGATGGGGAAGAAGTTTGCTCCCGCCTATGCAAACATCTATATGGCTGAATTTGAGCGAACTGTCTTCCCCAAATGCCACAAACTGCCAACACTGTATCTGCGGTATCTGGATGATATTTTTGGAGTCTGGCCCCATGGGGAACCAGACTTTCGGAATTTTATGTCAACGCTCAACGAACACCATCCTTCCATAACATTTAAATATGAATTACATCCAGAGAAAATACATTTTCTGGACACTGAGGTGTTTGTGGAGGATGGTGAGGATGGGAGGGTGGGTCTTGGGACGAGGGTCTATTTTAAGCCGACGGACACCCATGCTCTGCTGCACAGATCTTCTTACCATCCCAGGCATACCTACAGGGGGATTGTCAAATCCCAACTGATTAGGTTTCGCCGGATCTGTGTGGCGGAGGTGGATGTGCGTTCGGCGACCCAGACCCTCTTCCAGGCCCTGAGACCGAGGGGCTATAGCAGGACGTTCCTCCGCGGCATCCAAGTGGAGGTCCAGCAGATGTTTAGTGGGGGGAGTAAACCTGCAGAAGGGAGGGACGATAAACATCTGGTCCCTTTTGTTTCAACTTATGCACCGGCCGCCCTCGAATTAAATAAAATCGTTAAAGCCAATTTTAAAATAGCACAAACCAAAATAGACCCTCTCCGGGATTTTAGAATTATAGCAGCCTATAGGAGGGGTAGAAACCTGAAGGATCAGTTGGTGAAGGCATCTTTGGGGACCGAGCGACGGGATCCGTTGCAGTCGCATTTTAAAGTAAATTCATTTATCACAAATAAATATACTCATCTGAGTGCAGCAGTGCGGGAGGTCTTCCAGCTTGATTCGTCCAATTTGGTGTACGGCATTGAATGCAAAACCTGTAACAAATGGTATATTGGACAGACAAAAAATAGTTTACGTATGCGGCTGAAACAACATTTGTACAGTATAAGACAAACTACAAAGTCTACCGCAATCTACTTACATTTTAGAGATCATGGCTGGGAGAACCTCCTTATCACAGGCCTGGAAGCAGGGACGGCTTGGTCCGGAAAAAGGAGACTGTGGAGAGAAAGAATTTGGATTAATAAATTAAATACAGTCTATCCTAATGGGTTAAATGAAATATAAAAATATAAAAAAATATAAAATACTTACCTGGGAGTATGGTGAACGACATTGAGAGGGAATGATTAGCCATATTTTATTTTTATATGATATGTATGAAGTGAAATGTAATTTAATTTTTAAAGTGCTTTATACATTTACTTTTTTATATATATATATATGGTGTACATTCCCTTCCTTTGTGTCCCATTTCTCCTTAGGGATAATACATGAAATTATATAGTAACCTACAATTTTCCGGACCTAAAACGTACCTGTTTTTATTTTTATTTTTCGCTCCATGAAAATCGCTGAACGGCGAAATCGCCAATCAACTAAGGTAAACAGAAGGTTTGTGTGCCAGTGCATTCCTGCTTAGGCAGACGTTTTATGATTCCCCTCACCTAACCGGCCAGTGCCACAAACCCTATCTGTTTTTATTGAATACTTTTAACATTGGCCCTCCATTTTAATATAAATAATATTTTCTCTGGGAGCTCTATCCCAGAGAAGCCTACCCAGTTGGGGGAATCGCTTATAGGGTAGGTTAAATTTTATAATGGAGGGACCGTTTTGCAGAATGTTTTTTTATGGAGTCGATTTTTAGTAGGATATTTTTATATTTACTTGTGATAAGGTTGGCCTGGGAATTGTGGAATTGATTGGAATTGTTTGGTGTTCCACAACCAGGTGGCCAATTAGTCGTTTGGTCGATTTTTAGTAGCTCCGCCCTACCCCATGGCACTTACCCAATAGGGATCAATTTTTTTTGTCTCCACCCCCTTTGTTCCCTATATATGTGTGTCTTTCCCTTCATTCTGGTCTTATCCTCTGAAGAAGACACATGGTGTCGAAACGTCAGGAGCTCATTTCAACCTTTTAATCTTTTAACCTTTTAAATCTTTCTACTGACTGTTTTTAATCCTGGATCTTTTATGATCCCTATTTACGTTTTAAATTTACTGGTTTCCCCCCGTATTTCCTGAATTTATTTGCACAATTGCAGCACTTTATTAAAGCATAATTTGCACATTGGGGAGTCTGGGCATTGGGAGGGCTCACTCCTTTAGGGGTAAATTTTTAATTACCCCCTTTTGGTTTGTTTTACACAGTGTGGTTTTTATCTTGCTGTGTTTTTGCACATTGTTTTACACAGTGTGGTTTTTATTTTGCTGTGTTTTTGCACCATTTGAATTTATTTTGCACTTGTTTATTTTGAGTGGCCCCCCTGCAGTGGTTACCAGCCCCCCATTGGCTTGGTGCCTAGAGGGGAGGGAATACATTTATTTTACCCTCCTCCTTTGGACAGAGTGCTGTTTTTAATCTTATTTTTTAATTGTGCAAATTGGGGAAACTATAAGAAAATCCAGTCAGTTTTTTGTGTGTTCCCCCTATTTATTTCCTTGTTTTTAAATGTTAACAGAAGCACTTTATTTGCCTTACTCTGGCACTTAATTCCAGCTGTCCCTGTTTTGCACTTTATTGTTGATTCAATCTCTGTTCATGGAACAGAGAATGAGACCGTCTAATTGGGTGAGAAGAGGGGGGAGAGGGAGTGAGAGAAGGGTTTCTCCCAATATTCCACCTGGGGTAAAGAAAAACAATAATGGTGGGCCTGACACCGCTCGACATGGTGTGCCCAGCCTGCAGAAGAGGTATTTTACACTCCTGCAGGCCATCCACCATGCTGAGGTGGTGGAACGATCAGAGCGATCTGGGACCTTTCCGGTGGGGATGATGCGCCAGGTGAACAAATTAACATCGTTCATCAAGCCGTCATCTCCTAATGCGGATACCGCAGGGAGGGTAAAGGCCAACACTGATCGGTGGATGGAACAGAATCTTTCCATCCTTAAACATCATTACGATGCAGTGTTGGCTGGGGGGCTCGAGTCCCTTCCCCCATTTGAGCAGGTGGCATTGGAGAAGGCCATCGCCTATGGCCGAGCCAGATACAAGAACAGGCTGACTGGCACCTCCATTGTCGCCTTGACATCGCTCGTGGGGGGGGGGGCTGGGCCCCCTATACGGGAGCCGGGGTCGATTATGGATTTGAGGGAGTGGCCTCCACTTCCGACCCCTTCGGGCCCAGGCCCTGGCCCTCCCTTTTGGACTGGGGGTCCGGGATTGCTCACCGGGCCATTCTGCCCTACTCCTGGGCCTGACCCCAACCCTAACCTTAACCTTAACCCTAACCTTAACTCTGACCCTGGCCCCAACCCTAACCTTAACCCCAACCCTAACCCTAACCCTAACCTTAACCCCAGCCCTAACCTTAACCCTAACCCTAACCTTAACCCCAGCCCTAACCCTAACCCTAACCTTAACCCTAACCCTGGCCCCAACCCTAACCTTAACCCTAACCCTAACCCCAACCCTAACCTTAACCCCAGCCCTAACCTTAACCCTGGCCTTAACCCTGATCCTAACCCTAGCCCTAACCTTAACCCTAACCCATGGAAGAAGGGTCAACATGTTTGGAACCATGTTTACCCTAATCCTGACCCTAACCTTGACCCTAACCCTGACCCCAACCCTAACCTTAACCTTAACCCTAACCTCAACCCTAACCTCAACCCTAACCCTTACCCTGGCCTTGGCCCCGACCATAACCCTGGTCCGAAACCGAACCCCGGACCTAGCCCTGACCTACGCCCTAACCCTGGCCTTCGCCTTCTGCCGAGCTCCCACCCCCTCCTTACCCCCAACACTGCCACTTGCCCTGTTTCCATTATGGGAGTGGAAACATTTGAGGGGCCTAACACCCGGGGGAGAGTCCAGACTCTCACAGCAGAGATCCATCATGCTCAAAGCCCCTTACCATCGGAGGAGGGTCTGGACTTTCATCCTAATTTCCATCTGGATCTGCCTGATTCGAGCCTTGAGGAGGAATCTTCCCCTCGGGGAGCAAATGGACAGCCCCTTGTGGTGGGGGCCAAATTTAGATCCAATGTGGCAGTGGCCATCTCTGAGTCCATTGGTTCCAGCTCCCAACCTGAGTCAGGAATGGGTCACCGTCCTGTAGATACAGGAGTGACCCAGAGAGGAGATAGACCGGGTGGGCTCGGTGCATCTGAGGACGCTATGCAGCCCTCCCCACGGGGGCCCACCAGACACCCGAACCACTCCAATGATGAGGGGAAGAGGGGGTGGTCATTGACGGTGGAGAGGCCTGTGCTGGTGATAGGGGACTCCAATTTAGCCAACCTTCCCCGGTGTAACAGCCCACTGGTGCAGGTTGACAGTTTCCCGGGGGCCCGCATTTTCCACCTGACGGGAATCCTCGGGAGGCTGTCCCCCTGTGTAGAGACGCAGAAGGTGATCCTTTCGGTGGGCCTGAACAACTGTTTGAAGCTAAACAGTATAGATACCATTGCCAAACAATTTGGTATTCTAGTAACAAAGGCCAAGAAAATATTTCCCTATGCAGAAATATTCATTCCACTGATTCAGATCTCAGAGCAACAAGACCATGATGTTCAGGTGTTGGCACGTGGGGTCAATTTGTTCATCGGGGAGAGGTATAGGGTGTTAAAGGGTGTGAAGGACAGTGATTTTAAAGTGCAAAGGGACAGAGTACACTGGACAAACATAACAGCCTCTTTGATTTTAGATGGTTGGATGGAGCAATTAAACTAACCAGGGGGGTACCGAGAATTCTCACCCCCATGGGATCCAATATTTTAAACTTGTCAATTTTATATAATTTATCGAAGGCAGAGGAGACCCTCTTGGAAAGAGGCCTCCTGTTCATACCTACTCCATTGGAGACTAATAGGCAGGGTCTTAGGAGAGACCTACACCAGTATCACAGGAGGTTGAAGCTGCTGGACCACTTTGGCTTCGAGTCTGGCGGCCCCCGAGAGCCCTTCACTTTACCCTCCGGCTGGGAACCTGGGGAGGATTTAACATCAGACCCCATTAGGGACCTAGTCGGGGGGGATGTGGGGGGCTTCGGGAGACTGTCTTTCCGGGTGCGTCCAGTCAGCAACCTTTCTAAGGAGGAGAGAAAAGCCCTAGAAAAATTAAAAACTAATAGAGATATAATAATTAAACCGGCAGACAAGGGGTCAAAGATTGTTATCTTAGATAAAACATCATATCTAATAGAGGCAAACAGACAACTTGAAAATAAAAAACATTACTTACCTTTGAAGGAGTCCATTCAGATGGAAACGCAGGTCCAAATCCGGGGAATCCTGGACGATCTGTGTAAGAAAGAAAAAATAACAAAAAAACAGAAGGTTTACCTATATGGGGAGGATCCTCCACGTCCAAGAAAACTTTATTTATTACCAAAAATTCATAAAGATCCAGTGACGTGGACAATCCCTAATAAATTGCCCCCAGGAAGACCTATTGTGTCTGACTGTGGGAGCGAATCATATAGGATTGCTGAATATATTGACTCTTTTCTTAATCCCTTGTCTCAAATTCATGATAGTTATATCAAAGATACATATGCCTTTGTTGACAAGCTTAAGACCGTAGAATTTCCACACGGCGCCATGTTATTTTCTATAGATGTAGATGCTCTGTACACTAATATTGATACTCACCTAGGACTCCAGGCTGTTCAGAATATTTTGGTAAGGCACCCAGATCCAAATAGACCGGATGCAGCTATCTTGAGGTTGTTGGAGTTGGGTTTAACCAAAAATGACTTTGTATTTAATGATAAATATTATTTACAGATTCATGGTACGGCGATGGGGAAGAAGTTTGCTCCCGCCTATGCAAACATCTATATGGCTGAATTTGAGCGAACTGTCTTCCCCAAATGCCACAAACTGCCAACACTGTATCTGCGGTATCTGGATGATATTTTTGGAGTCTGGCCCCATGGGGAACCAGACTTTCGGAATTTTATGTCAACGCTCAACGAACACCATCCTTCCATAACATTTAAATATGAATTACATCCAGAGAAAATACATTTTCTGGACACTGAGGTGTTTGTGGAGGATGGTGAGGATGGGAGGGTGGGTCTTGGGACGAGGGTCTATTTTAAGCCGACGGACACCCATGCTCTGCTGCACAGATCTTCTTACCATCCCAGGCATACCTACAGGGGGATTGTCAAATCCCAACTGATTAGGTTTCGCCGGATCTGTGTGGCGGAGGTGGATGTGCGTTCGGCGACCCAGACCCTCTTCCAGGCCCTGAGACCGAGGGGCTATAGCAGGACGTTCCTCCGCGGCATCCAAGTGGAGGTCCAGCAGATGTTTAGTGGGGGGAGTAAACCTGCAGAAGGGAGGGACGATAAACATCTGGTCCCTTTTGTTTCAACTTATGCACCGGCCGCCCTCGAATTAAATAAAATCGTTAAAGCCAATTTTAAAATAGCACAAACCAAAATAGACCCTCTCCGGGATTTTAGAATTATAGCAGCCTATAGGAGGGGTAGAAACCTGAAGGATCAGTTGGTGAAGGCATCTTTGGGGACCGAGCGACGGGATCCGTTGCAGTCGCATTTTAAAGTAAATTCATTTATCACAAATAAATATACTCATCTGAGTGCAGCAGTGCGGGAGGTCTTCCAGCTTGATTCGTCCAATTTGGTGTACGGCATTGAATGCAAAACCTGTAACAAATGGTATATTGGACAGACAAAAAATAGTTTACGTATGCGGCTGAAACAACATTTGTACAGTATAAGACAAACTACAAAGTCTACCGCAATCTACTTACATTTTAGAGATCATGGCTGGGAGAACCTCCTTATCACAGGCCTGGAAGCAGGGACGGCTTGGTCCGGAAAAAGGAGACTGTGGAGAGAAAGAATTTGGATTAATAAATTAAATACAGTCTATCCTAATGGGTTAAATGAAATATAAAAATATAAAAAAATATAAAATACTTACCTGGGAGTATGGTGAACGACATTGAGAGGGAATGATTAGCCATATTTTATTTTTATATGATATGTATGAAGTGAAATGTAATTTAATTTTTAAAGTGCTTTATACATTTACTTTTTTATATATATATATATGGTGTACATTCCCTTCCTTTGTGTCCCATTTCTCCTTAGGGATAATACATGAAATTATATAGTAACCTACAATTTTCCGGACCTAAAACGTACCTGTTTTTATTTTTATTTTTCGCTCCATGAAAATCGCTGAACGGCGAAATCGCCAATCAACTAAGGTAAACAGAAGGTTTGTGTGCCAGTGCATTCCTGCTTAGGCAGACGTTTTATGATTCCCCTCACCTAACCGGCCAGTGCCACAAACCCTATCTGTTTTTATTGAATACTTTTAACATTGGCCCTCCATTTTAATATAAATAATATTTTCTCTGGGAGCTCTATCCCAGAGAAGCCTACCCAGTTGGGGGAATCGCTTATAGGGTAGGTTAAATTTTATAATGGAGGGACCGTTTTGCAGAATGTTTTTTTATGGAGTCGATTTTTAGTAGGATATTTTTATATTTACTTGTGATAAGGTTGGCCTGGGAATTGTGGAATTGATTGGAATTGTTTGGTGTTCCACAACCAGGTGGCCAATTAGTCGTTTGGTCGATTTTTAGTAGCTCCGCCCTACCCCATGGCACTTACCCAATAGGGATCAATTTTTTTTGTCTCCACCCCCTTTGTTCCCTATATATGTGTGTCTTTCCCTTCATTCTGGTCTTATCCTCTGAAGAAGACACATGGTGTCGAAACGTCAGGAGCTCATTTCAACCTTTTAATCTTTTAACCTTTTAAATCTTTCTACTGACTGTTTTTAATCCTGGATCTTTTATGATCCCTATTTACGTTTTAAATTTACTGGTTTCCCCCCGTATTTCCTGAATTTATTTGCACAATTGCAGCACTTTATTAAAGCATAATTTGCACATTGGGGAGTCTGGGCATTGGGAGGGCTCACTCCTTTAGGGGTAAATTTTTAATTACCCCCTTTTGGTTTGTTTTACACAGTGTGGTTTTTATCTTGCTGTGTTTTTGCACATTGTTTTACACAGTGGGGTTTTTATTTTGCTGTGTTTTTGCACCATTTGAATTTATTTTGCACTTGTTTATTTTGAGTGGCCCCCCTGCAGTGGTTACCAGCCCCCCATTGGCTTGGTGCCTAGAGGGGAGGGAATACATTTATTTTACCCTCCTCCTTTGGACAGAGTGCTGTTTTTAATCTTATTTTTTAATTGTGCAAATTGGGGAAACTATAAGAAAATCCAGTCAGTTTTTTGTGTGTTCCCCCTATTTATTTCCTTGTTTTTAAATGTTAACAGAAGCACTTTATTTGCCTTACTCTGGCACTTAATTCCAGCTGTCCCTGTTTTGCACTTTATTGTTGATTCAATCTCTGTTCATGGAACAGAGAATGAGACCGTCTAATTGGGTGAGAAGAGGGGGGAGAGGGAGTGAGAGAAGGGTTTCTCCCAATATTCCACCTGGGGTAAAGAAAAACAATAATGGTGGGCCTGACACCGCTCGACATGGTGTGCCCAGCCTGCAGAAGAGGTATTTTACACTCCTGCAGGCCATCCACCATGCTGAGGTGGTGGAACGATCAGAGCGATCTGGGACCTTTCCGGTGGGGATGATGCGCCAGGTGAACAAATTAACATCGTTCATCAAGCCGTCATCTCCTAATGCGGATACCGCAGGGAGGGTAAAGGCCAACACTGATCGGTGGATGGAACAGAATCTTTCCATCCTTAAACATCATTACGATGCAGTGTTGGCTGGGGGGCTCGAGTCCCTTCCCCCATTTGAGCAGGTGGCATTGGAGAAGGCCATCGCCTATGGCCGAGCCAGATACAAGAACAGGCTGACTGGCACCTCCATTGTCGCCTTGACATCGCTCGTGGGGGGGGGGGGCTGGGCCCCCTATACGGGAGCCGGGGTCGATTATGGATTTGAGGGAGTGGCCTCCACTTCCGACCCCTTCGGGCCCAGGCCCTGGCCCTCCCTTTTGGACTGGGGGTCCGGGATTGCTCACCGGGCCATTCTGCCCTACTCCTGGGCCTGACCCCAACCCTAACCTTAACCTTAACCCTAACCTTAACTCTGACCCTGGCCCCAACCCTAACCTTAACCCCAACCCTAACCCTAACCCTAACCTTAACCCCAGCCCTAACCTTAACCCTAACCCTAACCTTAACCCCAGCCCTAACCCTAACCCTAACCTTAACCCTAACCCTGGCCCCAACCCTAACCTTAACCCTAACCCTAACCCCAACCCTAACCTTAACCCCAGCCCTAACCTTAACCCTGGCCTTAACCCTGATCCTAACCCTAGCCCTAACCTTAACCCTAACCCATGGAAGAAGGGTCAACATGTTTGGAACCATGTTTACCCTAATCCTGACCCTAACCTTGACCCTAACCCTGACCCCAACCCTAACCTTAACCTTAACCCTAACCTCAACCCTAACCTCAACCCTAACCCTTACCCTGGCCTTGGCCCCGACCATAACCCTGGTCCGAAACCGAACCCCGGACCTAGCCCTGACCTACGCCCTAACCCTGGCCTTCGCCTTCTGCCGAGCTCCCACCCCCTCCTTACCCCCAACACTGCCACTTGCCCTGTTTCCATTATGGGAGTGGAAACATTTGAGGGGCCTAACACCCGGGGGAGAGTCCAGACTCTCACAGCAGAGATCCATCATGCTCAAAGCCCCTTACCATCGGAGGAGGGTCTGGACTTTCATCCTAATTTCCATCTGGATCTGCCTGATTCGAGCCTTGAGGAGGAATCTTCCCCTCGGGGAGCAAATGGACAGCCCCTTGTGGTGGGGGCCAAATTTAGATCCAATGTGGCAGTGGCCATCTCTGAGTCCATTGGTTCCAGCTCCCAACCTGAGTCAGGAATGGGTCACCGTCCTGTAGATACAGGAGTGACCCAGAGAGGAGATAGACCGGGTGGGCTCGGTGCATCTGAGGACGCTATGCAGCCCTCCCCACGGGGGCCCACCAGACACCCGAACCACTCCAATGATGAGGGGAAGAGGGGGTGGTCATTGACGGTGGAGAGGCCTGTGCTGGTGATAGGGGACTCCAATTTAGCCAACCTTCCCCGGTGTAACAGCCCACTGGTGCAGGTTGACAGTTTCCCGGGGGCCCGCATTTTCCACCTGACGGGAATCCTCGGGAGGCTGTCCCCCTGTGTAGAGACGCAGAAGGTGATCCTTTCGGTGGGCCTGAACAACTGTTTGAAGCTAAACAGTATAGATACCATTGCCAAACAATTTGGTATTCTAGTAACAAAGGCCAAGAAAATATTTCCCTATGCAGAAATATTCATTCCACTGATTCAGATCTCAGAGCAACAAGACCATGATGTTCAGGTGTTGGCACGTGGGGTCAATTTGTTCATCGGGGAGAGGTATAGGGTGTTAAAGGGTGTGAAGGACAGTGATTTTAAAGTGCAAAGGGACAGAGTACACTGGACAAACATAACAGCCTCTTTGATTTTAGATGGTTGGATGGAGCAATTAAACTAACCAGGGGGGTACCGAGAATTCTCACCCCCATGGGATCCAATATTTTAAACTTGTCAATTTTATATAATTTATCGAAGGCAGAGGAGACCCTCTTGGAAAGAGGCCTCCTGTTCATACCTACTCCATTGGAGACTAATAGGCAGGGTCTTAGGAGAGACCTACACCAGTATCACAGGAGGTTGAAGCTGCTGGACCACTTTGGCTTCGAGTCTGGCGGCCCCCGAGAGCCCTTCACTTTACCCTCCGGCTGGGAACCTGGGGAGGATTTAACATCAGACCCCATTAGGGACCTAGTCGGGGGGGATGTGGGGGGCTTCGGGAGACTGTCTTTCCGGGTGCGTCCAGTCAGCAACCTTTCTAAGGAGGAGAGAAAAGCCCTAGAAAAATTAAAAACTAATAGAGATATAATAATTAAACCGGCAGACAAGGGGTCAAAGATTGTTATCTTAGATAAAACATCATATCTAATAGAGGCAAACAGACAACTTGAAAATAAAAAACATTACTTACCTTTGAAGGAGTCCATTCAGATGGAAACGCAGGTCCAAATCCGGGGAATCCTGGACGATCTGTGTAAGAAAGAAAAAATAACAAAAAAACAGAAGGTTTACCTATATGGGGAGGATCCTCCACGTCCAAGAAAACTTTATTTATTACCAAAAATTCATAAAGATCCAGTGACGTGGACAATCCCTAATAAATTGCCCCCAGGAAGACCTATTGTGTCTGACTGTGGGAGCGAATCATATAGGATTGCTGAATATATTGACTCTTTTCTTAATCCCTTGTCTCAAATTCATGATAGTTATATCAAAGATACATATGCCTTTGTTGACAAGCTTAAGACCGTAGAATTTCCACACGGCGCCATGTTATTTTCTATAGATGTAGATGCTCTGTACACTAATATTGATACTCACCTAGGACTCCAGGCTGTTCAGAATATTTTGGTAAGGCACCCAGATCCAAATAGACCGGATGCAGCTATCTTGAGGTTGTTGGAGTTGGGTTTAACCAAAAATGACTTTGTATTTAATGATAAATATTATTTACAGATTCATGGTACGGCGATGGGGAAGAAGTTTGCTCCCGCCTATGCAAACATCTATATGGCTGAATTTGAGCGAACTGTCTTCCCCAAATGCCACAAACTGCCAACACTGTATCTGCGGTATCTGGATGATATTTTTGGAGTCTGGCCCCATGGGGAACCAGACTTTCGGAATTTTATGTCAACGCTCAACGAACACCATCCTTCCATAACATTTAAATATGAATTACATCCAGAGAAAATACATTTTCTGGACACTGAGGTGTTTGTGGAGGATGGTGAGGATGGGAGGGTGGGTCTTGGGACGAGGGTCTATTTTAAGCCGACGGACACCCATGCTCTGCTGCACAGATCTTCTTACCATCCCAGGCATACCTACAGGGGGATTGTCAAATCCCAACTGATTAGGTTTCGCCGGATCTGTGTGGCGGAGGTGGATGTGCGTTCGGCGACCCAGACCCTCTTCCAGGCCCTGAGACCGAGGGGCTATAGCAGGACGTTCCTCCGCGGCATCCAAGTGGAGGTCCAGCAGATGTTTAGTGGGGGGAGTAAACCTGCAGA
>NC_139666.1:47500-65000 GCF_951799395.1 Argentina silus
ACCCCTAACCCTAACCCTAACCCTAACCCTAACCCTCTAACCCTAACCCTAACCCTAACCCTAAACCCTAACCCTAAACCCTAACCCTAACCCTAACCCTAACCCTAACCCCTAACCCTAACCCTAACCCTAAACCCTAACCCTAACCCTAACCCTAACAACCTACAATTTTCCGTACCTAAAACGTACCTGTTTTTATTTTTCGCTCCATGAAAATCGCTGAACGGCGAAATCGCCAATCAACTAAGGTAAACAGAAGGTTTGTGTGCCAGTGCATTCCTGCTTAGGCAGACGTTTTATGATTCCCCTCACCTAACCCTAACCCTGACCCTGACCCTGACCCTAACCCTAACCCCTAACCCTAACCCCTAACCCTAACCCCTAACCCTAACCCTAAACCCTAACCCTAACCCTAACCCTAACCCTCTAACCCTAACCCTAACTAACCCTAACCCTAACCCCTAACCCTGACCCTAACCCTAAACCCTAACCCTAACCCTAACCCCAACCCTAACCCTAACCCTAACCCTCTAACCCTAACCTAACCCTAACCCTAGCCCTAGCCCCTAACCCTACCCTAAACCCTAACCCAACCCTAACCCTAACCCCTAACCCTAACCCTAACCCCTAACCCTAACCCTAACCCCTAACCCTAACCCTAACCCTAACCCTTACCCTTACCCTAACCCTAACCCTAACCCTAACCCTCTATTCCCCACTCTCTTTCTCCCTCCAACCTTAACCCTACTTCTATTCCCCACTCTCTTTCCCCCCCTAACCTTAACCCTACTCCTATTCCCCACTCTCTTTCCCCCCCTTTGGTTCCCCCGACCCAACCTAGCATCTTGATTCCCTTAGTAACCACATTTTCACATAGAACAAAAATCTTACATCAGACTCTCAAACACAACTTTGTCACCAGCCAACAAACCTTTGCACCTCTACAATCATACAAGATCATTTCAGCTTACCGTAAAAATAAAAATCTACTAGACATTTTGGTTCACTCAAGATTCAGCAGGACATTGACACAACCCCTTCACCCTCATACCACTCACTTTAGACAGAGAAAATACATTAGTAATCCCCACAGTCGCACCTCATCCCCTATTTTAGACTCATTCACTTTAACATCCACCAACGTCATTTATATTATCACATGCACACTTTGTCACAAACACTACATAGGGGAAACAGCACACACCATAGAAACACGATTGAAACAGCACCTGTACAACATTTAAAAAGGTCAACTACAAACACACATAGTCACACACTTCCAAGAGCACTCCATCACTCACCTCAGCATATCGGGACTGCAATCAAACAGTTTATGGACCGTTGAGCAGCGGAGAGCAAATGAAAGGAGATGGATACATTTATTACGAACCATCGAACCCACAGGGCTAAATAAAAGATTTTAACAGTTCACGTGTCAGTGTGAGTGATTGTGGGTTTCAATTGTTGTATATGTATATTGTGGCGCCCGCCCCGTGCCTAAGCCCATGCGCGAGTGTGGGAAGGTGGTAAATGGAGTGTATATCTCGCCTCGCTTTGTCTCTGCTGTTTCTGCTGTCCCTCTCTTGCCCCGTGTTGTCTTTGGCAGGACCATGTATGGAGTTCCTGCGCCCCAAGGGGCCACAGCTGCAACCCGTGGAGATAATCACCGTATGCCCATACATGGAGTTCCTGCTCATCAAGGCACAGCTGAAGGGCATCAGCAGGAGCAGCAGAGACCGTACAAAAGGAGCCAACGGAGCACCCAGTGGAGGGGAGTTGCTACGGCGAACCAAGGAGCAGTTGATGAGAGAGAGAATAAGCCAAGTCACCATTGTCCAGTGTATGATCCCTGACCATAGGAGAGCCCCTTTGAAGCCCGACCCTGAGAACGTCCGAGAGCCCGCTACGTTGCCAACCTTCGCCTGTCTGACTACCCCGCTGCCGCCCCGACCTGGAACGTAAGAGGACCACCCACCGTGTACCGAACCCCCCTGCTATCTTCACGACACGACGCCTTCTCACCCCCACCCTCTCTCTATCATTTCCCTCTCCCCGCTAACCGAATAAATATTTTTGATTATAATTCTGGTGTGGACCTCTCTGCTTACACTGTGTTTGGGTCCGTGACGCGCCCGCACACCCCGGCGGCCGTCACAATATGTAAATGTATATATGTGTTAATTTATAGAGGTGATACACCTTATTTATTTATACTCCCTTTACATCAGCACTTTTTATATCAGAATGTATGTGATGATTTATTATTTTATTATACTATATAGAGAAAGAGATTACTCTTTCTCCTTTTCATTATCACGTGTGTAATTGGTGTATTTTAGCACTTTGAAAATTAGCACTTATAAGAGATTTTGTGTGTTTTACAGTGTGTCTTTAGGATGGATTTAAGCACTTTTTCCTTTTACATCAGCACTTTTGGTATGAAATATTATGTCATTATTTATTATAGTAAGTTTATATATATATATGTGTGTGTGTGGGTGTTCATACACAAAGAAAAGGACAAACACAACTTATACATTCTCCTTGATTTATTTAAATAGAAGGGAGGGTATACTATAGGCCAGTGCAATACAGACTAAGCAGTCATTGTAAATCTAGCTATAAACTTCCCTAACCCTAACCCTAACCCTGACCCTAACCCTAACCCTAACCCACACAGTTACTGTGTGTTTAAAGCAACAGCTACATCATTGATAGTGTATTTCTCCTCCAATTCATACATTGAGTCACTCAGCTAGGGGCTAAAGCCCAGCCTAACCCTAACCCCTGACCCTAACCCTGACCCTAACCCTGCCCCAGACCCTGACCCCTAACCAACCCTAACCCTAACCCCTAACCCTAACCCCAACCCTAACCCTGGCCCTAACCCCAACCCTAACCCCAACCCCAACCCCCCGGGCCCTAACTCTAACCCGATCCTCCCCACCACCTCTGGCCCTCACTTTAGCACTCCAACCTTGAGGCCTACTCCTGACACAGTCAACCAGCAGAGGTCTCTGGTTCCCCTAGTTACACTTTTTTCAGATCAAACCAGACCTCTACATCAAGCCATGAAACATCACTTTTCCATTACCCAGCAGACATATGCACCTCTACTACCCTATACAGTCATTTCAGCCTTCAGGAGGAACAAGAACCTACTCACCCAGACAAAACTTAGCACCAAGCCCCCTCCACCTAACAAACCCCACTTCATACACTTTAAATTGATCAAGTTTATTCCTAACCCACACAGTAAGAATTCAGCACCAGTTCCACATAGTCTCACACTCCATTCATCCAATGCAGTTTACATCATTACATGTACATTTTGCAAGAAACACTACATTGGAGAGACAAAACATACATTGGAAACCCGACTCAAACAACACTTGTATAACATCAGAAGAGCACTTCTGACAACACTGATCACACATTTCCAAACACATTCAGTTGCCTACCTGCGGATGTCTGGTCTGGAGTCACGGTCTGGTTGGACCAATGGACAGCGAAAACACAATGAGAGGAAGTGGATAAACATTTTAAACACAATCACACCAATGGGACTGAATGAAAAAGGTTAAGCAAACAAGGAGCAGTGTGTCTTAAAGTTTTTACTGATAGGATGGTGGTTGAATAAAGGGAAATATATATATATATGTATATTTATATATTTTTGTATAAGTGGAGTGTTTGATATTAGATACTGTATATATTTTTATATTGCATAGGATATATGTGATTTATTTTATTCAATTTTAGTGTGCATTTCATTTAGATTGAATTAGTGTGGTTTAAGAGGAGTTGATTGTCGCCATCTTGTGGCTGATTTTATGCACTTATATTGAAGCACTTTTTTTACTTGAACTTGTGGGATTTAAGATGGGTTGATTTCGCCACCTTGTGGTAGATTTTAGGCACTTATATTAAAGCACTTCTCTACAAATACTGTGTATGAATATGGTTTTAATACTTACCATGTTTTAAGGTCCTACGTTTAACCCTAACCACCATCCTAATCTATTATATATATTTTTACATATGGGAGGGACACAGCAATAGGCCTGTGCACTTGAAGATTATTTTATCATCTTTTAAACCTTACACTAATCTCAAAACCCCCTAACCCTAAACCCTAACCCTACCCCTGACCATAACCCCCTAACCCTAATCCCAACCCTAACCCTAACCCCTAGTGCGCATGTGTCACATTCAGCTGAAATGCACTGCAATAGCAGTTGGTAACCACGGGAGGGCGCCATCACCACGGCCTTCTACCAGGGCTTTGTTCAATACTCGACTGAATTAAAAGGGTTAAGGTCAGGGTTAGCTACTGCTAACGTTAGGGTTAGCTACTGCTAACGTTAGGGTTAGGGTCAGGGTTAGCTACTGCTAGGGTTAGCTACTGCTAACGTTAGGGTTAGTGTTAGCTACTGCTAACGTTAGGGTCAGGGTTAGCTACTGCTAACGTTAGGGTCAGGGTTAGCTACTGCTAACGTTAGGGTCAGGGTTAGCTACTGCTAACGTTAGGGTCAGGGTTAGGGTTAGGGTTAGCTACTGCTAACGTTAGGGTCAGGGTTAGCTACTGCTAACGTTAGGGTCAGGGTTAGCTACTGCTAACGTTAGGGTCAGGGTTAGCTACTGCTAACGTTAGGGTCAGGGTTAGGGTCAGGGTTAGCTACTGCTAACGTTAGGGTCAGGGTTAGCTACTGCTAGGGTTAGGGTTAGCTACTGTTAACGTTAGGGTCAGGGTTAGGGTCAGGGTTAGCTACTGCTAACGTTAGGGTCAGGGTTAGCTACTGCTAACGTTAGGGTCAGGGTTAGCTACTGCTAACGTTAGGGTCAGGGTTAGCTACTGCTAACGTTAGGGTCAGGGTTAGCTACTGCTAACGTTAGGGTCAGGGTTAGCTACTGCTAGGGTTAGGGTTAGCTACTGCTAACGTTAGGGTCAGGGTTAGCTACTGCTACTAACGTTCTATTACACTCAAGTTCTTTTCCTTCTGGATACAAACAAGAAACGAAAGACGTAAACTTACCCTGTTGTCAAAGATGTTGTCACCGAACAGTCTCAAATAAATACATTCCTAACTCCAACAGTCTCAAATAAATACATTCCTAACTCCAACAGTCTCAAATAAATACATTTGAAAATGTTAAATCGTTTTTTTTTTTTACGCTGCTGAAACAAACCGTCTCAAAGACGATAATACTTGATTAGTGCGCATGCGTCACATTCAGCTGAAATGCACTGCAATACCAGTTGGTAAACACGGGAGGGCGCCATCACCACGGCCTTCCACCAGGGCTTTGTTCAATACTCGACTGAATTAAAAGAAGAAAAAGTTTTGACACGCACTCCTCATGATGTAAATACATCAATTTTTTAATTTTCTAGTAACCCTAACCCTAAACCCTAAACCTTAACCCCTAACCCTAACCCTTAACCCTAACCCTTAGTGCGCATGCGTCACATTCAGCTGAAATGCACTGCAATGGCAGTTGGTAACCACGGGAGGGCGCCATCACCACGGCCTTCTACCACGGCCTTCTTCTATCAATACTCGACTGAATTAAAAGGGTTAGGGTTAGCTACTGCTAACGTTAGGGTTAGCTGCTGCTAACGTTAGGGTCAGGGTTAGGGTTAGCTACTGCTAGGGTTAGGGTTAGCTACTGCTAACGTTAGGGTTAGCTACTGCTAGGGTTAGGGTCAGGGTTAGCTACTGCTAACGTTAGGGTCAGGGTTAGGGTAGGTGACCTTACCCTACACGGCAGCTCATCAGCACATTCAGCCATTAGAATGGGACCTTAGCATTCATTCAACTTCTCCCCTGCCCTCCGCTACCCCAGTCATACCAACCATGATCATCCCTTTAGTTACCACATTTTCACACACTAGGAAACCCATCTATCAAACACTTAAACAGAATTTTGTCACCACCCAACAGTCATTTTCACCTTTACATATATAAGTCATACATTATATTACTTATATAAGACAATATCAGCCAATCATAAAAACAAAAATTTACAAGACATTTTAGTTAAATCACGACTCAGTAGAGAAACCATACCATCCATCATATCACACATTAATTATTTTAAGCCAAGGAAATTCATATCCAATTCACATAGCGGAACACCAGCCCCCATCAAAGGCACATACACATTAAACACAATCAATGTCATATATAATTACATGCACACATTGTAACAAACATTATATAGGAGAAACAGCACACAGTATAGGTACACGTCTCAAACAACACATATACAACATCCAGAAAGGTCATCAAACACACATATAGTCACCCATTTCCAAGACCATCCCCTCATTCACCTGATTATATCAGGCCTACAAACATTACCTACATGGACGACTGGACAGTGGAGGGCACAGGAGAACAAATGGATTAACACATTAAGAACTAAATTCCCAACTGGACTCAATGAGAAAAGCTAACCGAGGGATTGTCAAAGGGTTAGGGTTAGTGTTAGAGTCTGACTGGGAGGGGGTGGATTTGAGGGGAAGGGAGAAGGATACAAAATGATGATCAGAAATTGGAAGAGGGGTAACAGTAAGGTTGGAGGTATGGGAGGATCTGGTGAAGACAAGGTCAAGCTGATTGCCCGCCTCATGAGTCGGAGGAGAGTGGGACAGGGTAAGGCCGAAGGAGGAGAGAAGGTCAAGTGGTCCAGATGAGTGAAGCTTCTCCGACTGGGAAGAAGCTGAGAAGGACAGCCATCTCATTTAAGAAGTGGCCAAGCTGACCTGGTGGACGATAGATAACAACAATGTGAAGTTTGACAGGGGAGGTGACAGAAACTGCATGGAATTCGAAGGTGGATATGGACAGGTGTGACAGGGGAAGGACATTAAGTGACCACTTAGGTGAGATGAGGAGTCCTGTGCCTCCTCCTCGACCAGAGAGTCAAGGGGAATGAGAAAAGGAGTAGGCATCAGAGAGGGCTGCCGGAGTAGCTGTGTTTTCCAGTGTAATCCATGTCTCTGTGAGGGCAAGGAAGTGGAGGGACATGAAGCAGGAGTAAGCTGAGATAGCCTCTGCTTTCTGGACCACTGACTGGCAGTTCCAAAGTCCTCCCATGACAGTGAGGTCATGGTCAGTTGAGCATGGTGGGTAGATTAGATTGGAATGGTTGCGAGGGGAGGTGTAGCGTCGATGTGTCCTCCTGAGGGATGAAATAACAGGAATGGGGAGAAAGCACAATGTGATATTTGCCAGAATAGAGATAGAGGGTTTGTGGACAATACAAGATGAAGGTAACACTCAATACACTAGTAGTGAAACAGTAGTGAAAAAATAATCAAATAGAATAATAATACTTAGTAGTTTGGCCTTCCTCAATGGACTCCACAGATTGACTCCTTCGTCTTTGTGTCAGGCGTCTTCGTGTCAAGAGACTGTCGCTCTGTGACCATCATGATAGAAATGCAGATTCTGTGATTGCTGATGACTAGCAGGGTAGCAGCCCCTCCCACCTAACGATCAGTTAACGACCAGACAGGTTTCACCACTCAATCCCAAATGTATTAGTCCTGGTCCAGGGTGAGAAGGAGTTAAAATACCTTGCAGGATAGTGTCAGGCTCTCCCACTGGAGATTGACAGCAGTTGGTTTCAAACAGATAGCTTTCAACAGAAACTAGGTCCCAGAGCTTAAGGCAGGATTGCCACAGCAAAATACAGCAAAACTACCAGCAACACACTGACTTTAAACAAGATTAAATTAATTTACTCAGACTGGAGAACAGGCTTCACCACTCAATCCCAAATGTATTAGAGTTGTGTGAAGGTTGTATTGTGTGGAGGTTGTGTTGTGTGGAGGTTGTGCTGTGTGGAGGTTATGTGGAGGTTGTGATGTATGGAGGTTGTGTGAGGGTTGTGTTGTGTGGAGGTTGTGTGAGGGTTGTGTGAGGGTTATGTGGAGGTTGTTTGAGGGTTGTGTTGTGTGGAAGTTGTGTTTTGTGGAGGTTGTGTGAGGGTTAGGGTTGTGTTGTGTGAGGATTGTGTTGTGTGGAGGTTGTGTTGTGTGGAGGTTGTATGAGGGTTAGGGTAGTGTTCTGTGAGGATTGGGTTGTGTGGAGGTTGTATGAAGGTTGTGTGGAGGTTAAGAGACAAAAAAAGACTGCAGTTCATTTTGAGGTTTCCTTTAATAATCGCCAACACATTATGTACAAAGCAAGTGTCGTGACATCCTAAGCCTAACATTCATCCTACCCGAACCCTAACCTTTGTCCCACTCAAGCATAGTAACATCCTAACCCTAACCTTAGTCCCACTCAAGTGGGGTTAGGGTTAGGCTAGCTGTGTAGTAGTACCCGTTAAAACAACTAGAGACGACATCATTGGCTTCATTAACAGGAGAACATGAGATGTCAGGTTAATAACGCTAATCAACATCCAGCTCCCTGAACACGGTGCATTCTCCTTTCAACTCCAGCCATAGTTTCACTTCCTCATTCCAAATGGAAAGGTGGGACTGATTCCCCTCCACTCCTCCACGACAACAGGCAAGTTGCCTCCTTAAACAAACCCATGTCACAGCTTTAGGATAGTCTAAGATCTTAAACTTTACGCGGAAGTTATACATATTCCCACTAAAATTATTATTTTCGGACTAAAATCATCATAGAAAATCAGGGGTAAAGCACAACACTTCTTTCTGTAGCTGTAAAAGTTGGAGTGGGCTTTAAAGGTTAGCAGCTAGCCTGGTTAGCAGCTAGCCTGGTTAGCAGCTAGCCTGGTTAACTCTGGTACTGTATCACAGCTAGCCTGGTTAGCAGCTAGCCTGGTTAACTCTGGTGCTGTATCACAGCTAGCCTGGTTAGCAGCTAGCCTGGTTAACTTTGGTACTGTATCACAGCTAGCCTGGTTAACTCTGGTACTGTATCACAGCTAGCCTGGTTAGCAGCTAGCCTGGTTAACTCTGGTACTGTATCACAGCTAGCCTGGTTAACTCTGGTACTGTATCACAGCTAGCCTGGTTAACTCTGGTACTGTATCACAGCTAGCCTGGTTAGCAGCTAGCCTGGTTAACTCTGGTGCTGTATCACAGCTAGCCTGGTTAGCCATGTTACTGTTTCACTCCATCGCAGATTAAAATGTCAACAATAGAACTGCCAGTAGAAACTTTCATCACAAACACAAACAAATAATAAACGGAAGAATTAAAAATGTCAAAAAGGGTCAAAATGTGTTTCCTTATTTCATGGTGTGTGTGTGTGGGGTGGGGGTGTGGGGCTGTACACACACACACACACACACACACACACAGCTAAGTCGGGCAGTAGCTTATCGCTGCCCCAGGGAGCCATGGGGAGGCTCAGTCCTCCAGTCCAGCGGGTGTGGTTACTGCATAAACAAAGAGAAGAAAAAGAAGTTTCACAGAAATGTGGGCGAGGGTTGTGTGGAGGTTGTGTTGTGTGGAGGTTGTGTGAGGGTTGTGTGGAGGTTGTGTGTGTGAGGGTTGTGTTGTGTGGAGGTTGTGTGGAGGTTGTGTGGAGGTTGTGTTGTGGCTGTGTGAGGGTTGTGTGTGGAGGTTGTGTGAGGGTTGTGTGAGGGTTGTATGGAGGTTGTGTTGTGTGAGGGTTGTGTGAGGGTTGTGTGGAGGTTGTGTGGAGGTTGTGTGAGGGTTGTGTGGAGGTTGTGTGAGGGTTGTGTTGTGTGGAGGTTGTGTTGTGTGTGGGTTGTGTGAGGGTTCTGTGAGGGTTGTATGGAGGTTGTGCTGTGTGGAGGTTGTGATGTGTGGAGGTTGTGTGGAGGTTGTGTTGTGTGAGGGTTGTGTGGAGGTTGTGTTGTGTGAGGGTTGTGTGGAGGTTGTGTTGTGTGGAGGTTGTATGAGGGTTGTGTTGTGTGGAGGTTGTGTGAGGGTTGTGTTGTGTGAGGGTTGTGTGAAGGTTGTGTTGTGTGAGGGTTGTGTGGAGGTTGTGTTGTGGTTGTGTGAGGGTTGTGTGTGTGGAGGTTGTGTGAGGGTTGTGTTGTGTGGAGGTTGTGTGAGGGTTGTGTGGAGGTTGTGTGAGGGTTGTGGTGAGGTTGTGTGGAGGTTGTATGAGGGTTGTGTTGTGTGGAGGTTGTGTGAGGGCTGTGTTGTGTGGAGGTTGTGTGAGGGTTGTATGGAGGTTGTGTTGTATGGAGGTTGTGTGAGGGTTGTGTGGAGGTTGTGTGAGGGTTGTGTGACGGTTGTGTGAGGGTTGTGTTGTGTGGAGGTTGTGTGAGGGTTGTCTTGTGTGGAGGTTGTGTGGAGGTTGTGTGAAGGTTGTGTTGTGTGGAGGTTGTGTGAAGGTTGTGTTGTGTGGAGGTTGTGTTGTGTGGAGGTTGTGTGAGGGTTGTGTTGTGTGGAGTTTGTGTTGTGTGGAGGTTGTGTGAGGGTTGTGGTGAGGTTGTGTGGAGGTTGTATGAGGGTTGTGTTGTGTAGAGGTTGTGTGAGGGTTGTGGTGAGGTTGTGTGGAGGTTGTGTGAGGGTTGTGTTGTGTAGAGGTTGTGTGAGGGTTGTGTTGTGTGGAGGTTGTGTTGTGTGGAGGTTGTGTGAGGGTTGTGTGGAGCTTATGTGGAGGTTGTGTTGTATGGAGGCTGTGTGAGGGTTGTGTCGGGGTTGTGTTGTGTGGAGGTTGTGTGAGGGTTGTGTGGAGGTTGTGTGAGGGTTGTGTGGAGGTTGTGTGAGGATTGTGTTGTGTGGAGGTTGTGTGAGGGTTGTGTTGTGTGGAGGTTGTGTTGTGTGGAGGTTGTGTAAGGGTTGTGTGGAGGTTGTGTTGTGTGGAGACTGTGTTGTGTGAGGGTTGTGTTGTGTGGAGGTTGTGTGAGGGTTGTGTGGAGGTTGTGCTGTGTGGAGGTTATGTGGAGGTTGTGTTGTATGGAGGTTGTGTGAGGGTTGTGTTGTGTGGAGGTTGTGATGTATGGAGGTTGTGTGAGGGTTGTGTGGAGGTTGTGTGGAGGTCATGTGAGGGTTGTGTGGAGGTTGTGTGTGGGTTGTGTTGTGTGGAGGTCGTGTGAGGGTTGTGTGGAGGTTGTATGAGGATTGTGTTGTATGGAGGTTGTGTGAGGGTTGTGTCGGGGTTGTGTTGTGTGGAGGTTGTGTGAGGGTTGTGTCGGGGTTGTGTTGTGTGGAGGTTGTGATGTATGGAGGTTGTGTGAGGGTTGTGTTGTGTGGAGGTCATGTGAGGGTTGTGTGGAGGTTGTGTGAGGGTTGTGGTTGTGTGGAGGTTGTATGAGGGTTGTGTTGTGTGGAGGTTGTGTTGTGTGGAGGTTGTGTGAGGGTTGTGTGGAGGTTATGTGGAGGTTGTGTTGTATGGAGGTTGTGTGAGGGTTGTGTGGAGGTTGTGTGACGGTTGTGTGAGGGTTGAGTTGTGTGGAGGTTGTATGGGGGTTGTGTGGAGGTTGTGTGAGGGTTGTTGTGTGGAGGTTGTGTTGTGGGTTGTGTTGTGTAGAGGTTGTGTAAGGGTTGTGTGGAGGTTGTGTGAAGGTTGTGTTGTGTGGAGGTTGTGTGAGGGTTGTGTGGAGGTTGTGTTGTGTGGAGGTTGTGTGAGGGTTGTGTTGTGTGGAGGTTGTGTGAGGGTTGTGCGGAGGTTGTGCTGTGTGGAGGTTATGTGGAGGTTGTGTTGTATGGAGGTTGTGTGAGGGTTGTGTTGTGTGGAGGTTGTGATGTATGGAGGTTGTGTGGAGGTCGTGTGAGGGTTGTGTGGAGGTTGTGTGGAGGTCGTGTGAGGGTTGTGTGGAGGTTGTATGAGGATTGTGTTGTATGGAGGTTGTGTGAGGGTTGTGTTGTGTGGAGGTTGTGTGAGGGTTGTGTCGGGGTTGTGTTGTGTGGAGGTTGTGATGTATGGAGGTTGTGTTGTGTGGAGGTTGTGTGGAGTTTGGGTTGTGTTGTGTGGAGGTTGTGTGAGGGTTATGTGGAGGTTGTGTGGAGGTTGTGTGAGGGTTGTGTTGTGTGGAGGTCATGTGAGGGTTGTGTTGTGTGGAGGTTGTGTTGTGCGGAGTTTGGGTTGTGTTGTGTGGAGTTTGGGTTGTGTTGTTTGGAGGTTGTGTTGTGTGGAGGTTAAGTGAAGGTTGTGTGGAGGTTGTGTTGTGTGGAGGTTGTGTGAGGGTTGTGTTGTGTGGAGGTTGTGTTGTGTGGAGTTTGGGTTGTGTTGTGTGGAGGTTGTGTGAGGGTTGTGTGGAGGTTGTGTTGTGTGGAGGTTGTGTGGAGGTTGAGTGAAGGTTGTGTGGAGGTTGTGTGAGGGTTGTGTGGAGGTTGTGTTGTGTGGAGGTTAAGGGATGGTTGTGTGAGAGTTGTGTGAGAGTTGTGTGAGGGTTGTGAGTGTTGGTGTTCTTACACTGAGGATGCTCTTGTTCTCCCGGTGAGGCCTCCTGTCTTCATCCTCATCATCAGAGACATGAGGCCTGGCGACGGCCATCTCCTCTTTACTCTCCGCTATCATCTTACACTTCTACACACACACAAACACACATTAGAAATACACCAGAAGTGCATTACAAACACACATCAGAATGATATTACAGTCACATATCAAAATTAACACACACACACACACACACACACACACACACACACACACACACACACACACACACACACACACACACACACACACACCTCCGTGAGCTCCTTGATGCTGTAGATGTTGGCCTGCTGAGCCACCTTCCTCTTGACCTCCTCGATGTGGCCCAGATTGAGGGTGGGCGGGGGGGGGGCCAGCAGGCAGGGCGGGGGCTTGTTGGTGATGGTGGGGAGGGGGGGCATGGCGCTGAGGGGGGGCAGCGAAGCCAGGGCTCCCATGTTACTGAGGGCAGCCGTCATGGTTGCAGCCGTCATACTGGCCATAGCTGCACTCATGGTGATGTTAGACATGTTAGGCATGTTAGGCATGTTAGACATGTTAGGCATGCCAGTGATGCCCATGGGCATGTTGAGGGGCATGTTGAGGGGCAGGGGCAGGGGCAGGGAGAGGGGGGTGGGGGCAGGGGTGGGCAGAGGCAGCTGGAGGATGGCCTTGGGTCTCAGACTCTCGGGGATGGGCACTCCTGCTTTAGCACACATGGCTGCGGCATTGGCCTTGGCTATCTCCAGTAGCTGGTCTTTATCTGAGAGAGAGAGAGGGAGGGAGGGAGGGAGGGAGGGAGGGTGAGAGAGGAAGAGAGAGGATGTTTTTACATTGTGTGACAAGCGATAACACAGATATTCTTATTTTCACATTTTACTGTTTTTATAAAATATTGGCCAAACACACAGACTAGAGTAAGGCATTGGTGGACGTTCTATGGCCGGCTGTTTTCCATAGTGTCTAATTCTGTTTTCATGTGTGAATTCCGTGATTCTGTCCACGTTTACGACATGAGAGAAATTATAGGGCCCTCGTATAGGGGTGTGTGTGTGTGTGTGTTACCCAGCTCAGTGAGGCGTGGCGGGGTGGTGCTGGTGCTGCGGCGGGAACGGGATGTGGAGCGGCGCTTGCGGAGGATGAGGATGGGGGAGTGGCTCGGCTCTCTCTTCCAGCGGTCCCGCCGGTCGAAGGATCTGCTCCTAAAGATGGGCCGGCGGCGCCGGGAACCGGACCGGGACCTCCTCCTCCGGGCTGGGGAACGGGATTTGGATCTCCTCTTACGGGCCGGGGAACGGGATTTGGATCGCTTGGTCCTGGTTCTAGACTTGGACCGGGACTTTGAACGTTTGGTCCTGGTTCTCGACTTGGACAGGGACTTTGAACGTTTTGTCCTGGTCCTGGATTTGGACCGGGACTTCCTACGCCTCACGGCCGACCGGGAGCGGGACCGCCTGCGAGGGGCGGGGCTTCTCTTCCGTCTGACAGACGCGGTGCTGGACTCTCTCTTCCGGGCCGGAGACTTGGTTCCGGACCGCCTCGTTCTGAGGCCCGACTTAGACGGGGATCGTTGTCTAGGCGATGGAGAGCGTCTTCCCGGAGACGAGGTGTGTCTCCTAGGAGACGAGGTGGACCTGGACAGCTTCCTGTCAGAAGGCGAGCGCGACGCTGATAACTTCTTGTCAGAGGACTGGCGTTGTTTAGAGGAGTTCCTCCTGACAGGAGATGAGGGTTGTTTAGAGAAAGAGGTCTTCTTACTGGGAGAGGAGCCACCTGACACAGAGCTGGACCTGGATCCAGCAACCTCCTCAGGATCCTCATCCTCCTCCGGATCCTCATCCTCCTCTGAATCCTCTTCATCCTCCTCTGGTGCTGTGGAGGTGTGGTTGCTGCTATGGCCCATGAGCCCAGCCTGGGGCAGGGGAGGATTGGAGGTGGAGCTGGGTCCGGCAGCCAGAGGCAGGGAGGTGGAGCTGGGTTCGGCAGCCAGAGGCAGGGAGGTGGAGCTGGGTCCGGCAGCCAGAGGCAGCGAGGTGGAGTTGGGTCCGGCAGCCAGAGGCAGGGGTTTCCAGGGTCCTGCTGCCACGACTGGTTCACCAGGAGATGCCAGAGGGCTTCCCTCCCTCGCTGGTTCTTCTGTGGGAGGCTTGTCTGTCAGGGTGGATCCTCCTGCACCTCCTCCATCGAGCCGCCTGGGAGGAGACCTGGATGTCGACCGGACCGACGAGGTCGAGGAGACCGACCGGGATACGGACTTGTCCCAGTCAGACGAAACCGACTTGGAACGCTTGTTTCTTTTGGGAGACCCGGAGCGCCTGCCGGCTTTAGGAGTCGGAGACCTGGTCCTGAGACGGCGCGGTGGCGGGGTTCTGGTTCTGGTTGCCCTTGGGGATCTGGATCGTCTCCTCTGAGCCGGGGACCTCCTGGGTGTGGACCTGGAGCGCCGTTCCCTCCGCAGAACCACGACTGAGCGGGATCGTGTCCGCTGGGCTCTCCTGCCGGGCCGGGAGGCAGGCTTCCTGCCGGGGGGTGTGCGGCTCCGGCCCTTCCTGCCAGACCGTGACCCAGAGCGCCAGGCCCGCCAGGATCGGGACCGCCGGCCACGACCACGGGACCTGCTTCTGGACCGCCTGACTGGGCCGTGAGACCTGGACTCAGAACGCCGCCCTCGTCTGGGCGACCGGGACCGGCGCCCGGATCTCTTGGGGGAATTAGACAGGGACCGGCGCCCGGTTCTCCTGGGAGATTTGGACCGGGACAGCCTTGTTCTCCTTGGAGATTTGGACCGGGACAGCCTTGATCTCCTGGGAGATTTGGACCGGGACAGCCTTGTTCTCCTGGGGGATTTGGACCGGGACAGCCTTGTTCTCTTGGGGGAAGTTGACAGGGACCGGCGGCCGGTTCTCCTGGGAGATTTGGACCGGGACAGCCTTGTTCTCCTGGGAGATTTGGACCGGGACAGCCTTGTTCTCTTGGGGGAATTAGACAGGGACCGGCGCCCGGTTCTCCTGGGAGATTTGGACCGAGACAGCCTTGTTCTCGCGGGAGATTTAGACCGGGACAGCCTTGTTCTCTTGGGGGAATTAGACCGGGACCGGTGCCTGGTTCTCCTGGGAGATTTGGACTGCTTCCTCTTGGGGCTCTTGCTGTTGTAGCTTTTGGACCGGGACTGCCTTAGGGTTCTGTCATAGCCGGTGCGTGACCCGACCGTACCAGACCCGACCCGCCTGGGGCTCCGGGAGTGACTGCCGGACCTGGCTCTCTTAATGTCCGCCAGCGAACGAGACATGGAGCGGGCCGGGTGGCAGTCCTTCCCCCTGGGGCCGGCGCCCGCCTCTTCCTGCTTGGGGACGATGTCAGGCAGCACCCTGGCGCCCCCTGGTGGCTCAGAGAGGGACTGCTTGTTGCGTCCAGCAGGGGGAGCACTCCTGTCCTCCGCCGGCCCAACTGCAGCGCCACACTCCTCCTCCTCTGAGGGGGGGCTCTTCCCTGGCTGGGAGTCGTCCGTCTGGGTCAGGGGGGGCACCCTCTCGTCCCGCCGGGCCTTGGGGGGCAGGGGGAACTGGGTTAGGGGGGGCAGGGGGGACCGGGTCTTGGGAGGCAGGGGGGACCCCCGTTCTGCGCCAGGGACCATTGGCTTCACTTCACTCTCTGACTCTGACCCCGACACAGACGTGCTCTCGGAGGGGAGGGAGCGGGAGGGGGACTTCCTCTCCTGTTTCTCTTCTTCCTTTCTCTTCCTCTTCCTCTTCTTTTTCCCAGCATGTCTTCTGTGCTTTCTGGCTTTGACATCTCCCTCCATCTCCAGGTGATCTGCAACGACAGGGACAGATGACCACTGAAGGGACCTAACACCGAACACTGGGGCTGACAGCTGTGTGTGTGTGTGTGTGTGTGTGTGTGTGTGTGGCACCTACCTGTGGACACATCCCTGGTGGCCTCCTCTTTAGCATCTGGCTGGTCTCCTGCCCCCCTCAGACTACACACAAAAACAAACACACACACACAGTTGTCAGCCCCAGTGTTCAGTGTTAGGTCACACACACCAGATATTCACACAGCAAATCCAGTCTCAATTGTTTACAGACAAACAAACATCATCAGCAGAAAAGAGAGAAAACTACCCCTCACCCCAACCAGGGTCCCCCCCGCCCCCTACCTCTCTCTCCAATGACCAGGGTCTCCACCCCCTCCTCCCACCAGCGTCCTCCCTACCCCCACCTCTCCCTCCATCAACCAGGGTCTCCCCCCCCTCCTCCCTACCCCCACCTCTCCCTCCATCAACCAGGGTCTCCCCCCCTCCTCCCTACCCCCACCTCTCCCTCCATCAACCAGGGTCTCCCCCCCTCTCCTCCCTACCCCCACGTCTCCCTCCATCTACCAGGGTCCCCCCCCCCTCCTCCCTGTCCCCACCTCTCCCTCCAACTGCGCCCCCCCCCCCCCCCCCCACCTTGCTCTGGTGTGATGCCCCCCCCCCTCCACCTTGCTCTGGTGCGATGGTCTCCCCCCCCCGACCTTGCTCTGGTGCGATGGTCCCCCCCCCCCACCTTGCTCTGGTGCAATGGTCTCTCCCCCCCCACCTTGCTCTGGTGCAATGGTCTCTCCCCCCCACCTTGCTCTGGTGCAATGGTCTCTCCCCCCACCTTGCTCTGGTGCGATGGTCTCTCCCCCCCACCTTGCTCTGGTGCAATGGTCTCTCTCCCCCCACCTTGCTCTGGTGCAATGGTCTCTCCCCCCCCACCTTGCTCTGGTGCAATGGTCTCTCCCCCCCCACCTTGCTCTGGTGCGATGGTCTCCGTCAGACTCTGACTCTGAGCTGCTCTCTCGCTCCTCCTTGCGTTTCTTCCTCTTCTTTTTGCTTTTGTGTTTTTTATGCTTCTTATTCTTCTTGTTGGCCTGGTTGTCCTCCTCTCTCCTGTCTCCTCCTTCCTTCATTTCTTCCAGAGAATGCTCCCGCTCCTTCATCCCCTCTTCACCTGAACACACCAACACACCACACTCTAAAACACTACTACACCTGCATACACACTCTAAACACACTACACCTGCATTATAGGGTTAGGTTATAGGAGGTAGTTTACTGTCTGTCTGGTTATAGGAGGTAGTTTACAGTCTGGTTATAGGAGGTAGTTTACTGACTGGTTATAGGAGGTAGTTTACTGTCTGTC
>NC_139666.1:70000-75000 GCF_951799395.1 Argentina silus
TACTTCCAACCTTCTCTAAACACGCTCTCTGTCTCTCTCTCGCTCTCTGTCTCTCTTTCTCTCTGTCTTTCTCTCTGTCTCTGTCTCTCTCTCGCTCTCTGTCTCTCTCTCGCTCTCTGTCTCTCTCTCGCTCTCTGTCTCTCTTTCTCTCTGTCTCTCTCTCTCTCTCTCTCTCTCTCTCTCTCTGTCTCTCTCTCTCTCTCTCTGTCTCTCTGTCTCTCTCTCGCTCTCTGTCTCTCTCTCTCTCTCTCTCTTTCTCTCTCTCTCTGTCTCTCTCTCTCTCTTTCTCTCTCTCTCTGTCTCTCTCTCTCTCTTTGTCTCTCTCTCTCTCTCCCTCTCTTTCTCTCTGTCTCTCTCTCTCTCTCTCTCTCTGTCTCTCTCTCTCTCTCTGTCTCTCTCTCTCTCTCTCTCAAGTCGTTTGGTTTCAACCTCATGGCGACGTCAAACTACCATTGGCTGCTGTCGTTCTCGAGGGCGGAGCTTGCGTTGCTAGGGGGCGTGGACGAGGACGGCGGTTGCCGGTGGCGATGTTACCATGTTGTCCGTCAGCTGAAGGAGGACATCTGGTGTCCCGGGAACAAGCCTGTTATCACCGCCTTCCACCTGCAGGTAGGCCTGCCCCCAACCCCACCTCCCCTGAGCCCCGCCCACCTACCCTGCCAATCAAAACGGAGCCCCGCCCACTTCCTCTCCTCCCTGTTGGACTGTAGCTGATCTCAGAGTTCAGACAGGAAGTGAGACAGGAAGGAAGTATCCTCACACAGCCTCAATCAATCAACCTTCATCAGCTTCTCCCTCAAATATTCAAATAATCAAATATTCCTCCCCCTCCCCCCCCCAGACTCTGCTCCTGTGGTGTTGTGAGCGCTGTCCCCGTGGCCGTGACTGGAGCAGCATCAGGCAGAGCGTGCTGCGCGTCAGTAGGAAGTTGTATAAGTGTGTGAGCCAGCGTCTCCTCCGCCACTACTTCCTGCCCTCCGCCAACCTGCTGCAGTACTCCAACACCGCCGAGCTCGACCAATCAGCACAGAGGATCACCCACTTCCTGGCTAACCCCCGCCTCTACATACACTAGCCTGGGTGCGTGCGTGCGTGCGTGCGCGTGTGCGCGTGTGTGTATGTATGTGTGTTGGTGTGTTCCACATATTTGATGATCTATTTTATAAACGTATGTGTTTAGTGAAATGTTATTAATTATTATTTATTATTATTATTATTATTATTATTATTATTATTATTATTATTATTATTATATTATTATGTATTATTATTATTATTATTATTATTATTATTATTATATTATGTATTATAGTTATTATTATTATTAGTAGTAGTATTATACTATTGTACTATGTTATTGTGTACTGTTGTTATAATAATAATAATAATAATAATAATAATAATAATAATAATAATAATAATAATTATTATTATTATTATTATCATTATCATTATTATTGTTATTATTATTATTATTATTATTATTATTATTATTATTATTATTATTATTATTATTATTATTATTATGCTATTGTATGATGTTATTTTAATCATTAATCATTTTTAAGCCCAGAGTTGGGTTAGGGTTAGGGTTAGGGTTATTATGTGAGATGGTGGTTAGGGTTAGGGTTAGGGTTAGGGTTAGGGTTAGGGTTATTATGTGAGATGGTAGTTAGGGTTAGTGTTAGGGTTAAGGTTAGGGTTAGGGTTAGGGTTAGGGTTAGGGTTAGGGTTATTATGAGAGATGTTCAAGTTCAAGTTCAAGTTTATTTGTTACATCTCATACAGGGAGTAAAATTCTTGGGCTTGGTTCCTTGACAATGCAACATCCAATACAAATAATACAAATAATACAAATAATACAAATACGCAGTAGTGCAATGAGGTAGGGACAAGACAATAAGTGACATAGTACAGATAAGTGAGACGGTTGGACAGTGTAGTTAGGGTTAGGGTTAGTGATAAGTGAGACGGTTGGACAGTGACGATTGTTGGGGACACAAGACAGTAGACATGACACAATTGCAGTATAAATAGTAGAGTAAAAAAGTAAAGTGGGTCAGTGGAATGTCATTATTATTGCACTGTGCCGTTGGTGTAAGAGGTGTTGTTAAAGTGACTATGTGCTGGTAGGGTGCATTCTGTGGGTGTGCTGGGGGTAAAGTCATGATGGTAGTTAGGGTTAGGGTTAGGGTTATTATGTGAGATGGTGGTTAGGGTTAGGGTTAGAACCAGGTAGGGTGAGGGTTAGGGTTAGGGTTAGGGTTAGGGTTATTACGTGAGATGATAGTTAGAGTTAGGGTTAAGGTTAGGGTTAGGGTTAGAAGCAGGTAGGGTTAGGGTTAGGGTTAGGGTTAGGGTTAGGGTTATTACGTGAGATGATAGTTAGAGTTAGGGTTAAGGTTAGGATTAGAAGCAGGTAGAACTGAGAGTAAGACTGAAAGAAATGACCGAATACTTCATCAGTTTGTCCCAATAAACATCTCCTCTCCTCTCCTCGTCTCAGACCTGTCCTTCAACATACTCCAGTGTTACTATGGAGATACTCCAGTGTTACTACAGAGGATGGAGGGATGAGGAGCCTGACGCACGCACGCACGCACGCACGCACGCACGCACGCACAAAGACAGAGAGAGAGGGAGAGAGTCTGGGTTAGGGTTAGGGTTAGGGTTAGAGTTAGGGTTGTTTCCTGTGACAGTTGTTCACTAAGTGGCTCCTCTGGTCTGCTCCCATGAAGGTTGTAGGCCTGTGCGTGTGTCTGTATATATGTCTGTGTGTGTGTGTGTGTGTGTGGTCTGTGTGTGTGTGTGGTCTGTCTCTCTCTCTGTGTGTGTGTGTGTGTGTGTGTGTGTGTGTGTGTGTGTGTGTGTGTGTGTGTGTGTGTGACAGAACACACAGCCCTCCCGCTAGAGGTGCGGATCATTGGCTGCAGGCTCCGACTCTGTCCAATAGGGAGAGAGAGACACACACAGAGAGATTTATTTGAGAATCGTAGGTGTTTTAATCCGTTACCGAACATCAGTTCACACCGTGACTCTTCCTCCGTTACCGGAGGATTCATTATTGACGGTTTCGTTTAAAGGAGGCTCGCGGCATCAGCGAAATAGTCACGTCACCGCTGCACGCAGCTCTGCGGTTAACGGGAGACGGACGTCCGGGTTTCTTCTCACCTCGCGCACATCGTCAATCGTAAATGTTGTCAGTTGAGGTTTTACCGCAGCAGCGCGAGGAGACGGGCCGGTAGTCGGTAAGTCACATCACGATCTGAACCGTGTTTGTCTCGAGCCGTGACGCGGAGGGCATCAATCAGGTTCATTATGCGCGTGGCTGGAATATGACACACACACACACACACACACACACACACACACACACACACACACACACACACACACACACACACACACACACACACACACACACACACACACACACACACACACAAGCCACCGACGCTGGGACCGATATGTTGTTGTTGTTGTTTTGGATAAATCCGTGATCAGCGCGAGACCAGACGGTGTCTAACGGACACCGGGAATCATGTCGATGTTGTTCACCGGAATGCACGAGACTGATGATGTTTCTACCGTTCAGGCCTGGTGACGCGCGAGCCTCCCGGTAGGCCTGGCTCACCTAGACCCGCTGGATGATATTGTAGCTGTAGCGGTGTTCTAGAATGATAGTACTGTTCTGGAATGATAGTATTGTTCTAGAATGATAGTACTGTTCTGGAATGATAGTACTGTTCTAGAAGATAGAATGTTAGAATGATAGAATGATAGTCCTGTTCAAGAATGATAGTACTGTTCTAGAATGATAGAATGTTAGAATGATAGAATGATAGTCCTGTTCTAGAATGATAGTACTGTTCTAGAATGATAGGCTTTACTAATACAGATATATTGAGTTTGGTGAACTTGAACATTTCCAGAAACCTCAACATCTGGATGTGTTACTGACAAACCTGATGGGAATTGAGGGTTATGTTTAGGGTTCGGGTTAGGTTTAGGTTTAGGGTTAGGGTTAGGGTTACATTTAGAGGCGACACTTACGTTTTTAAGTCAAGTTAACAAATGACCAACTTTTAAGTTAATAGAACATTTTGCATTTGAGTGACAAGAACTCTGTTGTATTTAATACTTCTAACCCTAACTAACCCTAACCCTAACCCGAACTAACCCTAACCCTGTCACGCCCTCCACTTCCACCTAGCCAGTGTCAGTCTCTCTCCCTCTCCCCAGCCTGGGTGTTTGTTGTGGGCGTGGCTACTAATAGTAACGTCATCATCTACACACCTGCGGCTCGTCTCTTCATCACCCTTCTGTGATTTATACTCCGGCTTTTCATTCATTCCCCGCCAGTTCATCATAGTACTTCCTACCTATACGTCCCAGCATTTCTAGTCTGTTGATTCCTGGTTTTGCACCGACAAGTGTTTTTCTGGACTGTGCTTCTGCCTAACCCCTGTCAGATTATCTGCCTCCCCTAGAACTTTCTACCCGTGTATCGACCCCTGCCTGTCTGACTAACCGTCTGCCTGCCCGACCCCTGCCTGTCTGACTACCTGCCTGCCCTGCCTACCTGCGTGCCCTGCCATCCCCCTATTCCTTAATTAAATTCTCTATTATTTTATACCAGACTCTATGTCCAGACTCTATGTTCTGCATTTAGGTTCACTAGTTCTAAATCGTAACAGTACGAACTGTCCATGTCAACAAACCCAGCAGACACAGAGGTGTTCCGGCAAGCGCTCGCTAACCAAGTTAGTTTCTCCGCCAGACCTGTGAAACTAAGAGGCTCGCTTGGAGAGACAAGAACAGGCCCTGTCGGACATCTCCATTAGTCTGCGGGAGCTGTCAGCTGCGCTCGTCAGTCTCCGCCCCCCACCTTCACCTCCGGCACCCTCCCCCGCCGCTAGTCCGGCCCCTATTTCACTCCCTGTTAATCAGGAGCTGTTTGTCCCCGCGCCCGAGCGTTACGCCGACGAGTTGGGGCTTTT
>NC_139666.1:87500-100000 GCF_951799395.1 Argentina silus
ATCAGCCTCTACTGTAACCAGTCTCTAATCAGCCTCTACTGTAACCAGTCTCTAATCAGCCTCTACTGTAACCAACCTCTAATAAGCCTCTAATAAGCCTCTACTGTAACCAGTCTCTAATCAGCCTCTACTGTAACCAACTTCTAATCAGCCTCTACTGTAACCAGCCTCTAATCAGCCTCTACTGTAACCAGCCTCTAATCACCCCCCCCAGAGCCAACTGAACACTTCATCTACTTCTCTGCTGCCTCCCACCTCCTCCCACCTCCTCCCTCCTCCTCCCACCTCCTCCTCCCTCCTCCTCCCACCTACTCCCACCTCCTCCCTCCTCCTCCCACCTCCTCCTCCCTCCTCCCTCCTCCTCCCACCTCCTCCCTCCTCCTCCCTCCTCCAGGGTAAAGATGTTATTAACAAATATCTTGTTATAAACGTTATTAATACATCAGAGAATCTGCCGACTGTCTAGAAACCAACCGTAGTACTCTGTGCGAGCGCCTCACTTCCTGTTCCCGTTAAGCCCCGCGGAGCCGCAGACCGTCACTGGCGTCCTGGAGACCACCGCTGTACCACCACGCCTGTCTCCAACACCGCTCTGACAGAGGTAGTAGACAGACAACACACACACACACACACACACACACACACACACACACACACACACACACACACACACACACACACACACACACACACACTCACTCACACACATATGTGTGTGTGTGTGTGTGTGTGTGAGAGAAACACTTATGTTGCTGCCAGCGAGTTCTGGCAGGTTTTCCCACATCAGCACTTTCAACCAGCAGACAGGGACCAGAGGTGTGTGTGTGTGTGTGTGTGTGTGTGTGTGTGTGTGTTACTGTAGTCTTACTGCTCTACGCTGCAGTTGTGCCCCCGTTCACAACACTGGTACCAAGACAGACAGACAGACAGACAGACAGACAGACAGGCAGGCAGGCAGGAGCAGATACAGGCAGCGGTTCGTGTGATGTTCGGGTTATATTTCTGGATATTTCTATATTTGGAGATGTACATAATTTGTGGGGGCTGGGAGTGTAGCCAATCAGAGGGCTGAGAGTGTAGCCAATCAGGGGGCTGGGAGTGTAGCCAATCAGGCTGAAGCGCTGCATGTGTCTGTGACAGGGTGAAGGTGAACAAACACACATCACTAAACCAGCACTGTGACTGATGATAATGATGATGATGATGATGATGATGATGATGGAGATGATGATGATGATGATGATGATGATGATGATGATGATGTCCTTAATGGAGGCAGGCAGCAGTACTAACTCTGTTAAAAAAACTTTATCCAATGACAGATTCTGTAAGAGATTCTGTCTCCTCTCTCTCTCTCTTGCCTGACACCTGCCTGTCTGCCTGCCTGTCTGTCTGTCTGCCTGCCTGTCTGTCTGCCTGTCTGCCTGTCTGTCTGTCTGCCTGCCTGCCTGTCTGTCTGCCTGCCTGCCTGCCTGTCTGTCTGTCTGTCTGTCTGCCTTTCTGTCTGTCTGCCTTTCTGTCTGTCTGTCTGCCTGTCTGTCTGTCTGTCTGTCTGCCTGTCTGTCTGTCTAGAGAGAGAGGATGGCAGAAGGACAGCTCTGTTCCTCCAGAGAGATGCTCATGTGGAAACATGGCTGTTGACCTCAGAGTTGGCCGTCCACCGACCCCCACCGACCCCCACCAACCCCTACCAGCCCCCACCAACCCCCACCGACCCCCACCAACCCCCACCAACCCCTACCAGCCCCTACCAACCCCTACCAGCCCCCACGACCCCGACCAACCCCCACCTACCCCCACCAACCCCCACCTACCCCCACCAACCCCTACCAGCCCCCACCAACCCCCACCAACCCCTACCAGCCCCCACCAACCCCCACCCGGGCTGTTCTGTCTGGGGGGGAGGTTACATCACACCTGTCTGTCTCTCTGCCTGCCTGCCTGCCTGCCTGCCTGCCTGTCTGTCTGTCTGTCTGTCTGTCTGTCTCTCTGCCTGCCTGTCTGTCTGTCTGTCTCTCTGCCTGCCTGCCTGCCTGCCTGCCTGCCTGCCTGTCTGTCTGTCTGTCTGTCTGTCTGTCTGCCTGTCTGTCTGCCTGTCTGTCTGCCTGTCTGACTGTCTGACTGTCTCTCTGCCTGCCTGCCTGCCTGTCTGTCTGTCTGTCTGTCTGCCTGTCTGTCTGTCTGTCTGTCTGTCTGTCTGTCTGTCTGTCATCTCGCCCTCATCTGTAACATGCTAATGGAAATAACATCTGATCCTCTGAGCGGTCACTCTCAGTAATGACCCTCACACACACACACACACACTCACACACACACACACACACACACACACACACACACACACACACACACACACACACACACACACACACACACACACTCATACACGCACGCACTCATACACACACACTCATACACGCACGCACTCATACACACACACACACACGCACACACGCACCCACACACACACGCACACACACACGCACACACACACACACACACACGCATGCACTCATACACGCACGCACACACTCATACACACACACACACACACACACACACACACACACACACACGTTAATGGGCCATTGCTTCGCTGGCAGCTAAAACCGATGGTCACTAATGAAGATTCTAATAATGATTCTGTTGTGATGGAACTTTAGTCCAGCTGTGTCACCTAGGCAACGCTGTGGCCTGGATCGCCACAGTAAACACGTCATTACACTTACACAAGCATGTGTGTGTGTGTGTGTGTGTGTGTGTGTGTGTGTGTGTGTGTGTGAAAGAGAGAGTGTGTGTGTGTCTAGCAAACATGATTCTCTCTACTGTGGCCTCTATCAATGTTCACACACACACACACACAGACACACACACACACACACACACACACACACACACACACAGACACACACACACAGACACACACACACACACACACACACACACACACACACACACAAGAGAGATTATGTGAGCTTCATGGTGGATTGTAACCCAGAGTTCTGATTGGATGAAGACAGATCAGAGGAGAGTTTATTCTGTTTATTCTGGACAGAATCGTTCTTCAGCAACTCCATGTCTCTGTGTGTGTGTGTGTGTGTGTATGATTACATAGATTCCCTCCTCCTGTCCTTCACCCTCTGCTGCTGACAGTTCTACCTTTCCCCATTCTCTCCTCCTCTCTCTCTCTCCCTCTCTCTCTCTAACTCTAACTAACCCTAACCTTACCCTAACCTAACCCTAACCCTAACCCTAACCCTAACCCTAACCCATTCTCTCCTCCTCTCTCTCTCTCTAACTCTAACTAACCCTAACCTTACCCTAACCTTACCCTAACCTAACCCTAACCCTAACCCTAACCCTAACTCCCTGGGTCAGAACCACTCCTACAGCCTGGCTGGACATAATAACACTTTAAAGGCTGAAACAATATGAAAGGAGTGGTTCTGACCCAGCCAGGCTGTAGGAGTGGTTCTGACCCAGCCAGGCTGTAGGAGTGGTTCTGAACCAGCCAGGCTGTAGGAGTGGTTTTGACCCAGCCAGGCTGTAGGAGTGGTTCTGACCCAGCCAGGCTGGAGGAGTGGTTCTGAACCAGCCAGGCTGTAGGAGTGGTTCTGACCCAGCCAGGCTGGAGGAGTGGTTCTGAACCAGCCAGGCTGTAGGAGTGGTTCTGACCCAGCCAGGCTGGATGAGTGGTTCTGAACCCAGCCAGGCTGTAGGAGTGGTTATGACCCAGCCAGGCTGTAGGAGTGGTTTTGACCCAGCCAGGCTGTAGGAGTGGTTCTGACCCAGCCAGGCTGGAGGAGTGGTTCTGAACCAGCCAGGCTGTAGGAGTGGTTCTGACCCAGCCAGGCTGGAGGAGTGGTTCTGACCCAGCCAGGCTGTAGGAGTGGTTCTGACTGTGAGTGGAGCTGTTATATGAATATTCACACATGGTGGCGGTCGCTTGACAAAGTTTGGTTCACTTGAGCTGCTGGTGCTTGGAACAGAGAGTTGTAGTTCACATCACTTCCACAAGGTAGCAGCAACATGAAGAGTACCTGATTAAAATACACCTTGTTCTTCAGAAGAACAGGTTCCAGATCTCTAGCAGCTCAGGATGGTGTTGCTGTATAAACCTGTTTTTACATGATGTCATGAATGAACTGTATGAAGTATGTCACTCACATACTGGAGATCCACAGCTTCATTAGAGGTTCATATGGGTTCATAAGGGTTCATAGGAGGTTCATATGGGTTCATATGGTTCATAAGAGGTTCATATGGGTTCATAAGAGGTTCATAAGGGTTCATATGGGTTCATATGGGTTCATATGGGTTCATATGGGTTCATACTGGTTCATACGAGTTCATATGTGTTCATATGGGTTCATACGGGTTCATACGAGTTCATATGGGTTCATATGGGTTCATACGGGTTCATACGAGTTCATATGGGTTCATATGGGTTCATAAAAGGTTCAGTCAGGACACATCAGTCGCTCCAGCCTGGTTGGTGTGAGCGTCATCGCTACCAGCTGTGTTCTTCCAGCCAGGCTAGAGTCAGCAGAGTGTCTTCATCATCATCATCATCATCATCATCAATACATCTGGTTCCACCATCTCACTCAGCAGTTAGACATGCTAACACGCTAGTAGATTAGCACCAAATCAAACTGAAGACATTTCAACCCAGTGGTGTAATTACTGTAGGTGATTGTAAACAGGATAAACATGTTTAATGAACAGCCTGATGGAGACTTCCATCACATTCCTCAGTTACAACAGACAGAGTAAGTGTTAAGTGTAGGCTGCATCACATTAGCAAAATGCTGTATGAAACTTGATGTTCAACTAATGTAAAATGGCAAAAATAAGTCTATTTGGAATAAAAAAATCATCTTATTATCACATATACATAATTGTGACCGTATACATACATACATTTGTAGAAACATTTAATTATCCAAGAGTTTATTGACTTATTTCTGTACAAACATTGTCTCAGAGCAGAAATCAAAGCGTATCAGAGTCTCTCTTGGCGTTTATAAAAACACTCACTTTCGGGTTCTATTCTGGCTCAGTCTCCATGGTGATGCTCTGTGACAGTGCTGACTATGTTAGCAACGGGACCGCGGTTGTCTGGGTTACTTTCCATCAAATCAAATGTTTTGCTCTCACATAACTTCATTTAAAAATAAATATCTATTCTCTTCTTTAATTCTTAAAATATTCTGGAAAAAGGTGGCTGTAGTCCTTAGTAACCCACTGTAGTCTTAGTAACCCACTGTAGTCTTAGTGACCCACTGTAGTCTTAGTGACCCACAATCTTTAAAAGAAATGGAAATAAAAAAGGTTCATAAACATGTACAATAAAACTGGTTGAATTAAAACATCTTATAAAGTAACAACAATCATATCATATAAACAAACAAACTTGTGTTTGAAACGGATCCGGTTGAAGATCCTCGCCTCGTCTGACCCGGGGGATATGTGCCAGCGCCAGGACAGGGTTGCCATAGCGACCCCATCTCTTTGGCATTATGGGGTGGAGGGGCAGACGGAGGGAGGCGTTGCTAGGCGTTGCTAGGTGTTTGCTAGGCGTTGCTAGGTGTTTGCTAGGTGTTGCTAGGTGTTTGCTAGGCGTTGCTAGGTGGCAGAGCTGCAGTTCCGTGGACGTTGTGTTTTCAGGGTGGGGTTTGGGGGCGGGACTTGGGCCTGATTGGACAGGTGTGTTTGCTGGGACCAGCGGGGTGGGGGGGGGGGTGGTGTGTGTGATGGTGTGTGTGATGGGGTGTGTGATGGTGTGTGTGTGATGGGGTGTGTGATGGTGTGTGTGTGATGGTGTGTGTGTGTGGGGTTATTTCTTGGAGTGTGTGATGTAGCTGTTCTCGATGCAGAGGACAATGTGTGATCTGGAGCAGCTGCTGGTGGTCTGCTGCAGCAGACGGCCGCTCTGCAGGGAGGAGGCCAGGCCCGCCGCCGCCCGCTCCCCTGAACGCCACGTCTCACAGTAGTCTTCAGCCTGGCGCTGCCCCCTACTGCTGGAGCCATGCCACACCAGCTTCTCTGGCCTGGACACACACACACACACACACACACAAAATCATCATCATCATCGTCATCACTATCATCATCATCATCAGCATATTTTTAAATGTAAACTTAGTTTCTGAGGTTCGTGTTCCCGGACCCCCCGGACCCTCCGGACCACCTCCGCTACACTGCTCACCAGGCGCTGTCCCTGAAGATGTCCCTGCCGTCGAAGGAGTAGATGGGAGCATTGTCCTGCATCCTGCCACCCGCCTCGGAGAACAGATCCTCCCAGCTGGAGAACAGCACCCGGTCCTGGGGGGGGCGGGGGGCGGGGGGCGGGGGAACAAGGGTAAAAAACAACAGAACACAGCCTCCCTGTGTGTGTGTGTGTGTGTGTGTGTGTGTGTGTGTGTGTGTGAGTGTGTGTGTGTGTGTGTGTGTGTGTGTGTGTGTGTACCTTCAGGTTGACGATGGGGAGGCTGTAGCGGTCTGACTTGCGTACGATGCTGTACAGGTCCTGCAGCTTGGAGGACAGGAAGGCCCTGAAGGTCCCTTTGAGGCCGATGGCCCTGGCCTGCTGGAAGCACAGGAAGTCCGCCCCCCGAATACCACGCATGTTCCCCACCTGGGGCGCATTCAGGGCTACGAGGTGGAGCTGGGACGACGACGACAACAAATTATTACTTATTTTATTGACCCTTTATTTCTACAGGGGTACACACACTGAGACCAAGACCTCTTCTGCAGGTGCATCCTGTCATCAATATCTCCATACCATTCACACCATAACACATCAACAACAACACACTTAAATACACAAATTAATACATCATATAAAACTACACTATATCAGGAGAAACAATCACTTCCTTCACCAACAACATCCTCCATCAATCAACACCCTAAACTGCCCGAGCAGCACCAGAACATCCAACTGAGATGTTTTTGTAGATTGTTCCAGCAGTGAGGAGCACCACAAATAAAAGCTGATTTACCCAATTCAGAGACCCGAGCAACCTCCAGAGTTAACCACCTCTGAGACCCGAGGAACCTCCAGAGTTAACCACCTCTGAGACCTGAGGAACCTCCAGAGTTAACCACCTCTGAGACCTGAGGAACCTCCAGAGTTAACCACCTCTGAGACCCGAGGAACCTCCAGAGTTAACCACCTCTGAGACCCGAGGAACCTCCAGAGTTAACCATCTCAGAGACCTGAGGAACCTCCAGAGTTAACCACCTCTGAGACCTGAGGAACCTCCAGAGTTAACCACCTCAGAGACCCGAGGAACCTCCAGAGTTAACCACCTCTGAGACCTGAGGAACCTCCAGAGTTAACCACCTCTGAGACCTGAGGAACCTCCAGAGTTAACCAACTCTGAGCACCAGTCAGGTCATTAAGGTCACTGATGTTCTTAAACTTCAATAATGAGGTTAGGTACACTGGTAGTTTATGCAGTAGGGCTTTATACACAAAAAGGGAGTCATGTAGATAAAGTGAAGGGCGCTATGGTAGACGGCATCCACAGGTTTAAGAGTCGTGGCTGCTGCACTTCAGGAGATGACATCACCAGAATCAAGTTCTGACATGAAGGTTGATTCCCTGAACAGCAGAAAGCAGATTGTGCAAAGGCAAGATCTATTCCTATAAAAGAAGCCCACCTTAAATCTTAGCTTTTTAACACGCTTTAACAAGTTTTCAGAATGTCAAGTCTTTGTCAAACCAGGTTTTTATGAGCAGGGACACGCTCAATGGGGGCATCGCCCAAAGTACATATGCATAAACCAGATACATTTTTCTGTGATTTGGAAAATAATAATAATATATTGTTGTTTTATGTCCTATGCACCAACCTCACCAAGTCAATTTCCTGTATGTGGAAATATTCTGATTCTGATTCAGAAAATATATCTTATATTTTTCCAGCATTGAGCACCAACCTCAGCCCAACAAATGTTCTCTGCAGGACAGTAAAGGCAGACTGTAGCTCAGAGAGAGCCTGGTCAGTCGTGGGGGCAATAGCATATACAACAGTCATCAGCATATAGATGCAGGTCACAATTATTTACAGATAATCCAATACTGTTGATGTAAAAAGAACCGGACCAAGAATCGATCCTTGTGGGACACCCTTTGTTATGTCCAGAAAACCTGATTTAACACCATCAGTTAATAACACGTTCTATCTGTTAAATATTTTTCAAACCATCTACATGAAGCCTGATCCAGGCCTACTTCAGACAACCTCTGAATGAGTAAGTAATGGTCGACTGTATCGAAGGCCTTGGAGAGATCTGTAAATAAGGCAGCACAATGTTTATTCTGATCTAGACAATTGAACTCTTCATCTAAGACAAGCGTAGCCACTGAGACTGTGCTTTGGGTTAGGGTCTAGACATTTAGAACAGAATGAGAAGATAAAAAGGTTCTTATCTGGGAGTAGACAAGGGTTCTAATACGTTGGAAAGGTGAGGTAGCTTGAATATTGGGCGGTAGTTAACTAAGTCGGAGGGGTCAACAGCGTTATGGAGAGGAGCACATGGGAGATAGCACCTGAGATAACAGTCAGATTAAACATGTGTGTCTGACAAAACATCTTTAGGTTGGGAGGAAGAGGAAGATCCAGGCTTCAGGGAGATCAGCAGTAGAAACCCAGAGAGCATTCTGAACTGATGAGCTACATTTATTTCTCCTTTGTCTGAAAACCTGATGACCAGCTGCTGAGTGTGTGGTTCTGCTGTGGTTCTGCTGTGGTTCTAGCTGTGGTTCTGCTGTGGTTCTGCTGTGGTTCTGCTGTGGTTCTGCTGTGGTTCTAGCTGTGGTTCTGTTGTGGTTCTGCTATGGTTCTAGCCGTGGTTCTGCTGTGGTTCTACTGTGGCTCTGCTGTGGTTCTGCTGTGGTTCTAGCTGTGGTTCTAGCTGTGGTTCTGCTGTGGTTCTGCTGTGGTTCTACTGTGGCTCTGCTGTGGTTCTGCTGTGGTTCTAGCTGTGGTTCTAGCTGTGGTTCTGCTGTGGTTCTAGCTGTGGTTCTAGCTGTGGTTCTGCTGTGGTTCTGCTGTGGTTCTAGCTGTGGCCCAGGCCTGCTTTCTCAACACAAGGACATCTGAAAGTTAGATGATGCTGTTTGGTTCTGTTGGACAGTAGGATTGTGTGTGTGTGTGAGTGAGTGTGTGTGTGTGTGTGTGTGTGTGTGTGTGTGTGTCTGTGTGTTTGTGTGTCTGTGTGTGTGTGTGCGTGTGTGTGTGTGTCTGTGTGTTTGTGTGTTTGTGTGTCTGTGTGTGTGTGTGTGTGTGTGTGTGTCTGTGTGTGTGTGTGTGTGTGTGTGTTACTCACCCCTGGTCCAGAGGTGTGTGTGTGTGTGTGTGTGTGTGTGTGTGTGTCTGTGTCTGTGTCTGTGTGTGTGTGTGTGTGTGTGTGTGTGTGTGTGTGTGTCTGTGTCTGTGTCTGTGTGTGTGTGTGTTACTCACCCCTGGTCCAGAGGTGTGTGTGTGTGTGTGTGTGTGTCTGTGTGTGTGTGTGTGTGTGTGTGTGTGTGTGTGTTACTCACCCCTGGTCCAGAGGTGTGTGTGTGTGTGTGTCTGTGTCTGTGTCTGTGTGTGTGTGTGTGTGTGTGTTACTCACCCCTGGTCCAGAGGTGTGTGTGTGTGTCTGTGTCTGTGTGTGTGTGTGTGTGTGTGTGTGTGTGTGTTACTCACCCCTGGTCCAGAGGTGTGTGTGTGTGTGTGTCTGTGTCTGTGTGTGTGTGTGTGTGTGTGTGTGTTACTCACCCCTGGTCCAGAGGTGTGTGTGTGTGTGTGTGTCTGTGTCTGTGTGTGTGTGTGTGTGTGTTACTCACCCCTGGTCCAGAGGTGTGTGTGTGTGTGTGTCTGTGTCTGTGTGTGTGTGTGTGTTACTCACCCCTGGTCCAGAGGTGTGTGTGTGTTCAGCAGAGTTGGGCTGGGCGATGGGGGGGCTGGGCCGCCGCTGGGGGGTCACTGGGTAGCGCGGCTCGGGCTGGAGGGGGCTCTGACGTCCGTCTGTCTGGGGGGGGTAGCGGGGGTCCGGCTGGAGGGGGCTCTGACGTCCGTCTGTCTGGGGGGGGTAGCGGGGGTCCGGCTGGGGGGGTTGGGGCTGGTGAGGGGGGGGCTGGATGGGCTGGGAGGCGGGGCCACTGTGAGAATAGTGTTCCGCTCCATTGTTGTTTGACTGGTCATGTGACTGGTCATGTGACTGGGGGTAGTTGACCACCGGGGGGGGCTGGACCGCTGCAACCTCGTTGTCCTGGAGACAGAGAGGGAGGCGGGGTTAGGGGGGATGAAATATGGAGACATTTCTTCATGGTTTTTAAATCAAATTGATAGGATTTAGTTTGTATTTGTTTCCAGATGAGAAACGTACCAGATCTCTGTAGAACGGGCTGTAGTCGCCGAGCTGGGAACCAAAGATTGAAACAATCAGAAAAACATCAGTGGTTCTACAGAGAACGCTATCAGATAAGCAGTATGTAGGACAGGAGTATGTAGGACAGGAGTGTGTAGGACAGGAGTATGTAGGACAGGAGTATGTAGGACAGGAGTATGTAGGACAGGAGTATGTAAGAGTATGTAGGACAGGAGTATGTAGGACAGGAGTATGTAGGAGTATGTAGGACAGGAGTATGTAAGAGTATGTAGGACAGGAGTATGTAGGACAGGAGTATGTAGGAGTATGTAGGACAGGAGTATGTAGGACAGGAGTGTGTAGTACAGGAGTATGTAAGAGTATGTAGAACAGGAGTATGTAGAACAGGAGTGTGTAGTACAGGAGTATGTAGTACAGGAGTATGTAGGAAAGGAGTATGTAGGAAAGGAGTATGTAGAACAGGAGTGTGTAGGACAGGAGTATGTAGGAGTATGTAGTACAAGAGTATGTAGGAAAGGAGTATGTAGAACAGGAGTGTGTAGTACAGGAGTATGTAGGAGAAGTGAAGGTACCAGGACTTGTCTGTAACCCTGGTGGACACGGAGGAAGAGGGCTGTCTTGTCTACAACGTAGATCAGAGTTCCTTCAGACTGTCGTCGTGCTGTGGCCATCATGGTGTCATATGACCTCAACACTGTCACCTGGGGGGGGGGGCACATTATTACAACAATCTCTGTACGTTATTACAACATTCTTCTCTGTTATTACAAAATTCTCCACTGTTATTACAACATTCTCCTGTGTTATTACAACATCCTCTGCGTTATGAGATGGGGTATGAGTGAATGTGGTCTGTTCGCCTTTGTGACCTGCAGGGTTTGAACCTGGTGAACTGTGTTAGCCTGCTAAGCTCAAGCCTAGACAGAGACTCAGTCAGAGTCAGTGGAGGCTGGTGGAGGCTGATGGAGGCTGGTGGAGGCTGGTGGAGGTAGACATTGGAGGACAGGGTGTAAACAGATGTTCAGTGCTGAGGTGTGTTGAGGTGGTCATGTGCTCACCCCTGAGGTGTGTCCAGGCGCTCCAGGGGTCCCGGGGGGGCCGGGGGGGCCGGGGACGCTGATGGCTTTACAACAACAACAACAACAAACATCATGTCTGTTCTACTCATTTATAGTCAAACACAAGTGTGTGTGTGTGTGTATGTGTGTGTGTGTCTTACGGTGGTTGGGTCTGTAGGCTCCTGGGAGGGACGGGGATCCCGGCGCTCCGGGAGGTCCTGGGGGGCCGGGGTTTCCTTGGCGACCGTCGTAGCCAATCCCTGGTGCCCCTGGTGGTCCCTGTGGACCAGGGGGGCCCATGATGGAGTCTCCTTTAGGACCCTGACACAAACACACACACACACACACACACACACACACACACACACACACACACACACACACACACACAATAAGGATTACAGTGTATTTCATTGTGTGATCAGGTGTGCACTGTGAGGGTCTCTGTTTCTCACCGTCAGGCCGGGGGTCCCGGGGGAGCCTTGAGAGCCTCCGTACCGCGGGTCATAGTAGCCGCCCGCAGGCTCCCCCTTCTCCCCCTTCACACCGGAGTCCCCCCGCTCACCCTTCAGCTCGCTCTGAAAACACACACACACACACACACACACACACACACACACACACACACACACACACACGTCAGTTCCCTGTCCTGGACTCCAGGGGGCAGCAGGGGGATCTGAGGTGAAACTGACCTTGAAGGTGAAGACGTCCACACTGGAGGCCACGCCTACAAACAAGAAACATCACATGACCATGATGACACACCCACCCATAGCAGGCTGAGCAATATCAGATCTAGAACCTGACCCTGTTCTCTCCAGATCTAGAACCTGACCCTGTTCTCTCCAGATCTAGAACCTGACCCTGTTCTCTCTAGATCTAGAACCTGACCCTGTCATCTCCAGATCTAGAACCTGACCCTGTTCTCTCCAGATCTAGAACCTGACCCTTTTCTCTCCAGATCTAGAACCTGAACCTGTTCTCTCCAGATCTAGAACCTGACCCTGTTCTCTCCAGATCTAGAACCTGACTCTGTTATCTGCAGAT
>NC_139666.1:120000-121476 GCF_951799395.1 Argentina silus
GACGTCGGCCTCACAGTGGTCAGCTTAGGCTCTGCCCCCTCCTGGTCCCACGCGTGTATCCTGCTGGCCATGTCTAGAACCTCCGCCCCCACGCCCGCCATCTTCTCCCGGCTCGCCACGCTGCCACCCGATCCCTCGCGTTCCGATGTGGGCGGGGCCACCGTAGTAGTGTCACTCCTGGACCAGAACCAGGCCTCTCCAAGCCCCGCCCACAACGCCAACACAAGAGCCACGCGGAACCCTGACGCACGCATCCTGTCCAGCTGACTGACTAACTATCTAACTAACTAACTAACTAACTAACTAACTAACTATCTAACTAACTATCTAACTAACTAACTAACTAACTAACTAACTAATTCAACGGCCAGCTGACTGACTGTCTCAACTCCAGTCTCTCCTCCAGAGACGCGTTCAGCCCACCAGGCAGAGGGAGAGTGAGGAGGAGGAGGAGGAGGAGGAGGAGGAGGAGGAGGAGTCCCGTCTACAGGGAGGGTGGGGATGGGGGGTAGGAGGGGGTGGGGGCAGGCCTGTTCTTGATTGGCTGCTGTGGTAATCTTCCCTGCCCCTGCTCCTCCCCCCTCCCCCTCCCCCTCCCCGTCCTTTTGTTCGTTGGTGAACAGACTCTGTGACTGATGTCTCTTTTCAATGTTTTATAGAAAAGACCAACGTGTTCCTCCAAGCTCTTCAGACCTTTCATAGCAAAACATGTGTAGTTAGTAGAGTGTGTGTAGTTAGTAGTGTGTGTGTGTTGTTAGTAGTGTGTGTGTAGTTAGTAGTGTGTGTAGTTAGTAGAGTGTGTGTAGTTAGTAGTGTGTGTGTGTTGTTAGTAGTGTGTGTGTGTGTGTGTGTGTGTGTAGCCTGCTAGCTGTATCAGGGTAATCAACTACAGAAATCCTAATCCTGAACTATAGCCCGAGCCCTAACCTTATACTATAGCCCTAACCCCTATAGCTCTAAGCCCTAACCCATGTGGAGAGCACCTACAGTACGTCTCTAGTAACACTAATGACTCTAGTAACACAAATGACTCTAGTAACATTAATGACTCTAGTAACATTAATGACTCTAGTAACACTAATGCCAGCCTACCTGGCAACATGAACTCACTGGCCTGAATAGTTCTTATTAAGACTATCAGGGTGAAAGCGAAGATGAGCATGGAAAAAAATCCTACACACACACACACACACACACACACACACACACACACACACACACACCCCGTACATACCTTCTCCCTCCCTAGTCACACATAAATCTCTGTCTCCTGCCTCTACCTCACAATTACACCCCCCCCCCCCCCCCCCCCCACACACACACACACAGTAACCCAGGCCTCAAACCTGTTCAGACTGGGTTTGTAGGCCAACCTATAGATGGCCTGCTGACAGAGACCCTGTGTGTGTGTGTGTGTGTGTGTGTGTGTGTGTGTGTGGATGTGGGTGTGGGTGTGGGTGGGTGTGGGGTGGTGTG
>NC_139666.1:124176-136676 GCF_951799395.1 Argentina silus
CGCCGAGGCTCTTGACTTGGGGGGAGAAGGGTACGGGGGATCCATCGATGATGATGGGTGGAGCTGGGGTGTGTTGTGATTTGGTGAGGGTGGATTTGGAGCCGATGAGCAGTGCCTCAGTTTTGTCACCGTTAAGTTTCAGGAAGTTTCTGCTCATCCAGCTCCGAATGTCTTCCAGGCAGGTGATGAGGGAAGTGGGAGGGATGGCGGCAGTGGGTTTGGAGGAGATGTAGACCTGTGTGTCATCAGCGTAGCAGTGAAAATGGACCCCATGGTGACGGAGGAGTGTGCCCAGGGGGAGGAGGTAAATGGTGAACAGGAGTGGACCCAAGACTGACCCCTGGGGGACACCCAGTGAAACACCCGAACACCCAGACTTGTGGTTGCTTAGCTGAACGAATTGTTGGCGGTCAGTGAGGTATGACGTGAACCAGGACAGTGCAGCACCAGTGATCCCAATGCCAGCCTGCGCTGAGATCGAGGAGGATGAGAATGGAGAGTAGTCCGGAGTCAGCTGCACGGAGGAGGTCGTTGGTGATTTTGACTAGGGCTGTTTCAGTGCTATGTTTTGGACGGAAGCCAGATTGGAAGGGGTCGTGGAGATTGTTTGTGTCAAGGTGGGACTGTAGTTGTGCGGCGACCACCCTTTCAAGTGTTTTGGAGATGAAGGGGAGGTTGGAGATGGGCCGATAATGGTTGAGGTCAGCTGGGTCAGCACCGGGTTTTTTTAGGATGGGTGTAATGGCAGCCAGTTTGAGAGTGGGGGGTACAGTACCAGTAGAGAGGGATGAGTTAATTATGTTGGTGATCATGGGGGAGATGGACGGCAGACATGCTTTGACAAGGGAGGTGGGAAGAGGGTCGAGCTGACAGGTGGTGGATTTGGCTTTGTGGATGAGTTCTGTGACGGTGTGTTCTGATACTGGGGTGAAGTCAGAGAGGGGGCTGATGAAAGGTTGGCCAGTGGTGATCATCCAGGGCGGATCGTTTGAGGTGCAAGATGAGGCCAGTTGTTGGTGAATAGTGTTGATCTTAGAGCTGAAGAAGTCCAGAAAGGCAGTGCACTGATTGGTGGAAATGTCTGGAGGGAGGGTTTTAGGAGGCTGAAATAAGTGACTTACTGTTGAGAAGAGGACTCTGTTGTTACCTGAACCAGTGTTGATGAGGTTGGAATAGTATGAGGATTTGGCAGTGGTGAGGGCATTCTTGTAGTGATGGAGGTGGTCTGAGTACATTTGGCTGTGTACAGTGAGTCCAGTCTTTTTGTAGAGTCGCTCCAGTCGACGGCCAGTGGTTTTGAGCTGGCGAAGTTCAGGGGTGAACCAGGGAGCAGTGTGAATGAATGAGACTGAACGGGTTTTCAGGGGAGCCAGGGTGGTGAGGGAAGAGGAAAGGCAATTGTTATAGTGAGTCACCAGGTCAGCTGAGGAGGATGCTGGGGGAGGGTTGGGGTAGGAGCTGATCAGGGTGGAGAGGTCTGTGGTGTTGATATGTTTGATGTTTCTGAAGGAGATGGTCCGTTGTTCCTTGACTTTGTGTAGTTGGGTGTGAATGTCAAAAAGTACAGCTTTGTGGTCGGAGATGGGGAAATCAGTGACATCAAGGTTGGTGGGAGTGATGTCAGTACAGCAGATTAAATCCAGTATGTGACCTTTGTTATGGGTTGGGAGGTTGACGTGTTGTGTGATACCAAGACAGTCCAGGAGTGATGTGAAGTCGTTAGCAAAGGTACAGGATGGGTTGTCAACGTGGATGTTGAAATCACCGAGGAGGATCACAGTGGGGGACATTGCACATACGGCTGTAAGTAGTGATGAGAATTCGTTGAGGAAAACAGCAGAGGGTTTTGGTGGTCTGTAGATTGTAACAATGAAGGTGGGTTTGGGGCCTGTGAGTTTTACAGCTAGACATTCAAAAGAGGAGTGATGGGGGACTGTGACGGCAGTGACTGATGTTCTCACGGTGAAGAAGAGCGAGGCCACCCCCTCTCCCAGTAATAAAAGAATAATAATATCCTGGTGGGACGGCCTCATTAAGATGGGAGAAATCATTTGGCTGTTGCCAGGTTTCAGTGAGGCAGAGAATGTCCAGGTTGTGGTCAACAATAAAGTCAGTGATCAGAAGAGCCTTGTTACAGAGAGATCTGGTGTTCAATAAACAGAGTTTCAGACAGGTGAGTGGAGTGTAGGAGGTTGCTTTAAGCAGGGGGGACAGTACACTGTGATTGACAGGACTGGCAGAACGGGCAGTGTGAGGAGGGGGGCGGGGCCCAGTGGACCAGAAGGAGCGGATATTTACGTTGCTGTTGTGTTGGGTGTACTGAAGGTTCCGTCCAGAGCCACGGTGGATGTACCTTGGTCGTTTGAGGATGTAGTGGTGGGATGCAAGCTGAGGAGGGGGGATCCTTGAGAAGGTCCGGAGACGTAACAACTCCATTACCGAGTACTGGAGCGGCAGAGATGCGCTCGTGAGAGTCAGACAGAGCGCAATCCAGAGAAACAAATTAAAAATCCACATGGTGTGAGATCGGCAGCGATGTAGTCCAGTGGTGGGTGGTCCAGGTGATGGTGAGCTTCACTGGAGACGGGGAAGCCAGCTGCACGGCGCCGGGGCCTAGCGGCGGGCTAGCTGGCCGGCAGGTGAACACGGTCGGGTAGAGGTGTAGCAGGGAGGCGGCGTCCTCCGCGGTGACAGCAATACCGTACCGGCGAAGCTAGCCTCCGGCTAACGCGCGACGAGGCAGTAGCAGCAGACAGGCAGAAACCGATGTTTTGGTGTCGCAGAGTGACGAATCGAGCCGAATTGAGCAGAGGGACTCCAAGTCCAACATTCGTGACAAACAAACTTAATGGATCGATTTGAAGCATCCAAAATAGTGATAAAAGTGGTCAAAACGGGGAGGCGCGGCAGCAGTTTGCCAGCGGTCCCTCCTCGTAACTATGGCAACTATATATAATGTGGACACATACACATACGCACACACACACACACACGCACGCGCACGCGCACGCGCACGCGCACGCGCACACGCACACACACACACACACACACACACACACACACACACACACACACACACACACACACGTGTATGTAGTAGAAAAACTAAATCATAAAGAAATTAGTGCAGGTGCAAAAATAAGTGAACCCCAAGTTGCATTGGTTAAATCAAGTAGGTAAGTAGAATCAGGTGGGGAAATAATTGCGTACCAAATTAACCAATCAAAGGAGAGATCTTCAGTTAAGACTTTGGGCGGGACTCTGATAAACAGAGAAAAGAAACCTGGTCAGTTTTGTGTTACAGGTGAATGTTACCATACAGGTGAATGTTACCATACAGGTGAATGTTACCATACAGGTGAATGCAAAACACACCATGCCGAGAGGAAAGGAGATGTCAGAGGACATCAGTCTGGGGTTAGGGTTAGGGTTAGGGTTAGGGTTAGTCCACTGTGAGTGCTGCGTGTCAGGTAACTGTGCTTCAACTGTCATGCCCTCCACTTCCACCTAGCCTGTGCCTGTCTCTCTCTCCCCTGTCTGTCTGTCACTGTCTGTCTCTGTCTGTCTGTCACTGTCTGTCTGTGTCTGTCTGTGTCTGTCTGTGTCTGTCTGTCTGTCTGTCTGTCTGTCTGTCTGTGTGTGGGTGTGGTCTCAGGCTCCAGCCATCCAGTTTACCTCATCATCATCCCTGTGGTTCATCCTCCCATCATCCCATTTAAACCCCGGTTTCCGTCCACTCATCGCCACATCATTTGTTGTCTTTACACGTCAGTCTCGTTACCCTTAGTAACATCTAACCCTAACCCTTAGTAACATCTAACCCTAACCCTAACCCTTAGTAACATCTAACCCTAACCCTTAGTAACATCTAACCCTTAGTAACATCTAACCCTAACCCTTAGTAACATCTAACCCTAACCCTAAGTAACATCTAACCCTAACCCTTAGTAACATCTAACCCTAACCCTAAGTAACATCTAACCCTAACCCTAAGTAACATCTAACCCTAACCCTTAGTAACATCTAACCCTAACCCTTAGTAACATCTAACCCTAACCCTAACCCTTAGTAACATCTAACCCTAACCCTAACCCTAACATTATTACTCAGAAGATTCTCTGTGTCTCGTATTTGTCGAACCACGCTCTCTCTGTTCTATAGTGCCACTTCCCGGTTTCTGCCTGTCTACCTGCCCTGCCTGTCTACCTGCCCTACCTGTCTACATGCCCTGCCCTGCCTGTCTACCTGCCCTACCTGTCTACATGCCCTGCCCTGCCTGTCTACCTGCCCTGCCTGTCTACCTGCCCTACCTGTCCTACTTGTCTACCTGCCCTGCCTGTCTACCTGCCCGACCTGTCTACTTGCCCTGCCCTACCTGTCTACCTGCCTTGCCTGTCTACCTGCCCTGCCCTACCTGTCTACCTGCCTGTTTACCTGCCCTACCTGTCTACCTGCCCTACCTGTCTACCTGCCCTGCCTGTCTACCTGCCCTGCCTGTCTACCTGCCCTGCCCTACCTGTCTACCTGCCCTGCCCTGCTTGTCATTCTCCCCTGCCATTCCGTTCCCCCCTATTCCTTCATTAAAACCCGGGTCCTTTATATGTGTGTCCTGACTGTGTGTCCTGACTGTGTGTCCTGACTGTGTGTCCTGACTGTGTGTCCTGACTGTGTGTCCTGGCTGTGTTTCCTGTACTTGGCTTCTTCAGCTCTGACCGTAACATCAACAATAACAAGAACACTGAATCCAAATCCACAGCAGATGCGGCTGGGCCAGCTTGTCTCGGAGCCCCGGACCATCAGCACCGGAGCCCCACAGGGCTGTCTGCTCTCTCCTCTACTCTTCTCCCTCTCCACCAACAGCTGCACCTCTAGCCACCCTTCTGTCAAACTCCTGAAGTTTGCAGACGACACAACCCTCATTGGATTAATCTCCAATGGGGATGAGGCCGCCTACAGAGAGGAAGTTGACAGCCTGGCTTCCTGGTGCAGCCAGAACAACTTGGAGCTGAACGCCCTAAAAACTGTAGAGATGGTAGTAGACTTCAGGAGGAGCACAGCCCCAACCGCCCCCCTCATCATGTGTGACTCCCCAGTTAACACTGTGGAGTCATTCAGATTCCTGGGGAGAATCATTTCATAGGACCTCAGAACATCACCACCATCAAGGCCCAGCAGAGGATGTACTTCCTGCGGCAGCTGAAGAAATTAATTATGCCACAGAAAGTGATGGTCGAGTTCTACATGACCGTCATTGAGTCTATCCCTAGACTCCAAAGTGATGGTCGAGTTCTACATGACCGTCATTGAGTCTATCCCTAGACTCCAAAGTGATGGTGGAGTTCTACATGACCGTCATTGAGTCTATCTCAGCTCATCGATCACCGTCTGGTTCGCTGCCTCCACTACCAAGGACAAAGGAAGACTGCAGCCGACCATTCGGTCAGCCGAGAAGGTCATCAGCTGCAACCTGCCGTCTCTCCTGGACCTGTTCCACTCCAGGACCAATAAGAGAGCAGAAAAGATCATCGCTGATCCTTCCCATTCTGGTCACAACCTCTTCCAGAGACTTCCATCCGGCAAAAGGTTCCGGTCAATCAAGACCAAAACCTCGCGCCACCTGAACATTTTCTTCCCCATGGCAGTGGGGCTCACAAACAAGCTCCCTGCCTCTCACTGACTCTGGGACTTCCACCCCCCCCCACCCTGTCACACACACACACACACAATGCACTGACAGTGTAATTTATAATTATTTAAAATGATTCTAATTGATAGTGTACATGCCCCATAACCACTCCACAGCCTCTAGCCTCATTGCCACTTAGCCTCACACAGCCTACAAAATGTATTGTTTTATTGTTCTATTATGTACATTTGTAAATGTGTTATTGCTATTTGGTTAATATTTTGCTATTTTGTCAATTTCTTGTCAATATTTGCTATTGTTTATGTCCCATGCACCAACCTCACCAAGTCAATTTCCTGTATGTGCAAATACACTTGGCCAAATAAAAAATAAAAAATCTGATTCTGAAATGGCATTCATAGGAGGGTTGCTAGGAAGAAGCCTCTGCTGTCAAAGAACCAAACTGCCCGTCTTAACTTTGCCAGAAACAACCTGAACAAGCCTGAAGGTTTCTGGAAGTCCATTCTCTGGACAGATGAGTCCAAAATTGACCTTTTTGGTCACAATTAAAACCACTATGTTTGGCGAAAATCCAACACTGCCGACCACCAAAATAACCTTATCCCAACAGTCAAGCATGATGGTGGGAATGTCAAGATCTGGGGCTGCATTTCCTCCTCTGGACCTGGACGACACCACATCATTAAGGGAACCATGAATTCTAAGGTATACCAGGAGATTCCTGAACAGAAGGTCAAGCCATCAGTCAAGGAGCTAAAGCTGGGCTGAAAATGGGTCTTCCAACAAGACAACGACCCAAAGCATTCAAAAAATCTACCAAAGAATGGCTCAGGAGAAAGAACATTTGTGTTTTGGATTGGCTAAGTCAAAGTTCTGACCTAAATCCAATCGAGATGGTCTGGCAGGACCTGAAGTGGGCAGTTCATGCCAGACACCCCTCAAACCTCACTCAGCTGGCGAGTTCTGGAAGGAGGAGTGGGCAAAAATCCCTCAAACCAGCTGTCAGAGACTGATGAGTGGCGATACGAGACGTTTACTCCAAGTTATCGCTGCTCTAATGGAGGTTAGGGTTAATTAGGGTTAGGGTTAATGGAGGTGCCACTAACCCTAACCCTAACCCTAACCCTAATGGAGGTGCCACTAACCCTAACCCTAACCCTAACCCTAATGGAGGTGCCACTAACCCTAACCCTAACCCTAACCCTAATGGAGGTGCCACTAACCCTAACCCTAACCCTAACCCTAATGGAGGTGCCACTAACCCTAACCCTAACCCTAACCCTAACCCTAATGGAGGTGCCACTAACCCTAACCCTAACCCTAACCCTAACCCTAACCCTAATGGAGGTGCCACTAACCCTAACCCTAACCCTAACCCTAACCCTAACCCTAATGGAGGTGCCACTAACCCTAACCCTAACCCTAATGGAGGTGCCACTAACCCTAACCCTAACCCTAACCCTAACCCTAACCCTAACCCTAACCCTAATGGAGGTGCCACAAGCGACTGACTGAAGAGGTTCACATATTTTTGCACACATGAAATCTGAGTTTTTGTTAAATAAACCACTTTCGTTAAATAAACAATGAAAATATATCATATTTTTTTGTTTGTGTCCTTTCTTTGGAATGTCTTTATTATGAATTGGGGTTTAGATAAAGATTTTCTAAGTTAATTTTAATATTTTATACAAAAATAATGACCATCCCTGTAGGGTTCACAAACTTTCAAGAAGCACTGTATGTGTGTGTGTGTGTGTGTGTGTGTGTGTGTGTGTGTGTGTGTGTGTGTGTAGCTCTGGGGGTCTCTACAGCTCTGGGAGTCTCTGGGGGTTTCTCATACACACACACTCACACAGAGGGTAAACCATTAGTCGTGTATCTTAAACATGTACAGTGGCCCTACAGTGGTAACTGGGATGATGTGGACAGAGAGAGAGTGAGCGTGTGTGTGTGTGTGTGTGTGCGTGTGTGTGTGTGTGTGTGCGTGTGTGTAACTTGACACCATAGCTCAGCTCCCAGCATCACATTCTCCCCCATGACAATAGGCACCCCAGGAGACCTCAGTCAGGCCTACCCCCCCCCCCCCAACCCTAGCCAGGCTATAGGCCCTCCCTAACCCCCCCCCCCCCAACCCTAGCCAGGCTATAGGCCCTCCCTAACCCCCCCCCCCAACCCTAGCCAGGCTATAGGCCCTCCCTAACTCCCCCCCCCAACCCTAGCCAGGCTATAGGCCCTCCCTAACCCCCCCCCCCCCGCAACCCTAGCCAGGCTATAGGCCCTCCCTAACCCCCCCCCCCAACCCTACCCAGACTATAGGCCCTCCCTAACCCCCCCCCCCAACCCTAGCCAGACTATAGGCCCTCCCTAACCCCCCCCCCCCCCAACCCTAGCCAGGCTATAGGCCCTCCCTAACCCCCCCCCCCAACCCTACCCAGACTATAGGCCCTCCCTAACCCCCCCCCCCCCCCCAACCCTACCCAGACTATAGGCCCTCCCTACCCCCCCCCCCCCCCCCCAACCCTACCCAGACTATAGGCCCTCCCTAGACCTAGCCAGGGCTTGACCCCGCCCCCCTAAACCACCCCAGACTGAATCACCTCCCTCCTCCAACCCCCCCCCCCCCCCAGGCTGAATCACCACCCCCTCCAACCCAGCCTGGCTGAATCAGTTTATTGAGTGGAAAATCCCTGGATTAAACTCTGCCGGGTCCGAACTCTCAGCTGACCTGATCTCACCATAACAACCAACAGACCCACAGACCAAACCTACAACTGCACAACTAGCGTTCTAGAACATGTCCCCTTGCTGAGACAGCCTCTGTCAGCTTCTACAACAGAGACTTCTTCTATAAACAACATGGCTGCCTCTATAAACAACATGGCTGCCTCTATAAACAACATGGCTGCCACTGCACTGCGAATATAAACAGAGTCTATTAGCAGAGAAGAGCAGTCACATGACCACTGATGACACGTGAGCGTGAGGTGATTCCTCTGAAGGTTCTGAAGGCGTGTTCAAACAACCCTATAAGTGACATGGTCCAGGTGAATCCCTAACCTGTAATTGGCTCTCAGATGTCACATGTCCCTCCAGGTATCACCAGACACAATGAACCATGAGACGGGATCTTGTGATGGTGGGACAAAGGTCAGAGGTCACGGGAGATGTGAGAAACTTCACTGGGATTCTGCCAGAGGCCACAGGCCTGGTGGAGACCTCACCTGAGATCACCTGACCTCCAGATGTCCAGAGGCCAGGGAACGGGACAGTCCCATCCTTCCACCCTCCTCCCACGTATTCCCAAGTATTCCAAGTATTCCCACCTCAACACTCCCATCAACATTGAGGGAGTGCACAAGTACATAGTTCAGGAGTAAGATGGTGGAGTAAGAGAATGTAGCAGAGCTGGGATGACACAACAGATGTTATCAGGAAGTCCTGATGACACCTTCTCTCTCCAGAGGAGGAGGAAGATGATGATGAATGTATGTGGTGTTTAGCTCCTCCTCAGGCCTCTTCCTGGTCCTTGCTGATCTGGCCCCTGCTCACCACTGTAGGAAACCCCAGGGCTGCTATGACTTGTAATGCAGCATCTAATTCAGTCATTAAACCAACCGGCAGGGAGTCTCCTTACAGCGGTGCCAAAGCCCCCCCCCCACCGCCCACGCCCAGTCACACTAGCAGAGATCACATGACAAGAGCCAGGGATTCCTGCCCCAGACACGCCACAGCCACACACACACACACCCTGACACACACACACACACACACACACACACACACACACACACACACACACACACAGTCTTATTAGGATTCAAGTAGCATTTGCATAACCATGGTCTCTACAGCAACTTTGATGAGGGGGTTTGACCTTTGACCTGATGAGTCACATACGGAGGTACAGCGCAGGGACGTTAACGTCAGGTTGCAACCACAGCGTTCGCCAACGGCGACCGTCAATCAAATATTGATGGGAGGGATCTGGCTTTTCCCGGTGTCCTGTGTGACAGGAGTACACTACGATCTCACCACACACATCCATTATTCACCATGGGAAGAGCTGTGTGTGTGTGTGTGTGTGTGTGTGTGTGTGTGTGTGTGTGTGTGTGTGTGAGTGTGTGTGTGTGTGTCAGGGTGTGTGTGTGTGTGTGTGTCAGGGTGTGTGTGTGTGTGTGTGTGTGTGTGTGTGTGTGTGTGTGTGTGTGTGTGTGTGTGTGTGTTATTCACCATGGGAAGAGCTGTGGCCCATTCTCAGACCCTGGGATGAGGAAGGCATCAAACACGTGTTTCTACTCCATTACAATGAGCCCGTCCTCCGATTTCTACCTCCACCAGCCTCCCCTAGTACAACCATTCTAGGCCTCTAGTACTACTATCCTAGGCCTCCCCTGGTACTATGCTAGGCCTCCCCTGGTACTATCCTAGGCCTCCCCTGGTACTATCCTAGGCCTCCCCAGGGAAGGGAACTGCTATATAACACCTCATGTTGTTATTATTGTTGTTATTATAGTTGTTATTATTGTTGTTATTATAGTTGTTATTATTGTTGTTATTATAGTTGTTATGATCTGTATTATCTTGATGTAGCAGAGCTCTGACAGCGGTGACAGGAGAGAGGACGCCAGGCTACAGCGCTGGGACGCACCCCGAGGCGCAGGACACACACCTGAGGAATGTGAGGCCCGGGGGACTCTGGACCCCAGGAGAGCCTGTCATTACTGCACCCGCCTGGGCCCGTCTGGACAAGCCAGACCCCTCACCTACACACACCTACACACACATACACACACCCTACATACACACATACACACATACACACCCTGCACACACCTACACACACACCCTGCACACACCTACACACACACCCTACGCACACCTACACACACACCCACACACTAATACCTCTGAACATCAGACGCTAATTAAAGACATAATCACCTCAGGTCTCAGTAGGATGAAACAGCTGTTGATAACTAAGAGGATTCAAGGTCACAGATGTCTGGAGCTCAGAAGCTGCTCCATATTCACCTTCAGTCTCATGAATAACAGCCTTTCATTGACAAACTGTTTATTCAAGTATTTCACACCAGTTTACATGTGACACTATTTCTGCAAGGCTGCATCTAAACAGTTACTGAACCACTGAGCCAAAGGTCCATTCTGGTATGTACGACCTAAACACTTCTACCAAAGCCAGAACATCGAACAACCAACCAACCAACAGCACGTTAATAAAACCGTCAACATTTGAGCCTTTAACGTGAGTTGGTTCTCCGTGTTGAAACAAACAAACGTTTGGTGGCAATTTATTATACAGCAGTTTGGAAGGAATCCAGAATGTGCTGAGACTTTTGTGTGGAAACAAAGACCAGCCTAGTTCTGGGTTAGGGTTAGGGTTAGGGTTAGGCTTAGTTACCAGCCTAGTTCTGCCACTTCAAAGACCTCAGCAGTTGAAGAGGTTCAGAACGGCACTAATGCTGCTAATGGATCCCCAAGACACACCCGCGATAAATCACAACTTATTATTACGCAATTGTCATTTTACGATAAAACTGTTAAATGCAACATAAAATGCAACCAAAGTTTCAGTGACACGATGACGGATCAGAGAACAAACAGCGACATGTTTCAGACTTTGGGACGTTGGTGTGTTTAAGTAATAAAGGCTGTTCCTACCGGGCCACTGCGATGCTGCCGGGGACACCAGGAACAGGACCGGGACCAGGACCAGGACCAGGACCGGGACCAGCCTCTCCAGCCATGCGGGACACCTGCAGGAGGAAACACCATCAGTCACATCTCTGTGTCTTTACCTCCTCACATCTCTCTGTTTCTTTACCTCCTCAAAGCCTGAATGATGGTAAATACCTCTTATTCATCGTCGCTGTGTTCAGGTCGAGTCCGTCAACATGAGATGTTTCTCGGGGAAAAACGTTCTAAAACTTTCGCTGTTCTCGCGTTTCCGTGCCGGGTGGGTGAACAGCTGAGGGGTCTCTGCTGGCCGCGGGAGGGAGGGAGAGAGAGAACTGAATGGAGGGAGGGAGGGAGGGAGGGAGGGATGGAGGGAGGGAGAGAATGAATGGAGGGAGGGAGGGAGGTAGCCTACATAGGCTACTCTGACAAAGGACGGTCCCTCCTACCGCGTCGTATCGTGTTAAGAGACGGACACGGTCGGAGAGGGTGTCTTTTGACCACAGTTTCTGTTCTTGTTTAGGACCCAACACCTCTGTGAGTTGAATTGTGAAGACTAGGGTTTGGGTTAGGGTTAGGGTTAGGGGTGAAGACTAAGTCCAGTTGTGTTACATGCGTTATGTTACTGTGCTTGCCTCAGTCCTTATACAAGACTTGTACATATACTATAGTAATAGAATATTACTTTCCATGGCTTGTATTTCACTCACTGTGAACTACAATATTGACATACAACTGAAAAAGATATGTGAGCACATTTGGGCTACGATGCTTATAATAGACTGAGTTATGAAACTAACCTAATATAATCATTTAGAAGAACAAAAGCTTGTTTTTCAGATGTTCATTCCAGTTCTTGACGTAGCAACACAATATGACAAGGATGACCATGTCAGTCTCTCCAACCTGACAGCCTCTTCCTCTGGGTCATTACTACAGGAAGTTCAACAGCTGTCTTTCAGTCATGCTTTAATCTGTCATGACACCTCTTCTGATCACACGCTGAAGTGAGTTTCCTCCTCATGTAATTGGGATGCTGGGAGTCAGACTGTCTCTCATCCAGAGTGTGACAGACATGTTAGGAAAACACGCCTAACCTCTGAGAACACGCCTACCTCTGAAAACACGCTGAACTCTGAAAACACGCCTGACCTCT
>NC_139666.1:141676-146676 GCF_951799395.1 Argentina silus
AGTACAGATGGACAATGACCCAAAACATACTGTGAGAGCAATCCAGGAAAAGAAGGCAAAGAAGTGGGATATTCTGCAATGGTGGAAGTCAATCACCTGATCTCAACCTGATGGAGCATTTCACCTGCTGAAGACAAAACTAAAGCCAGAAAGACCCACGAACAAACAACAACTGAAGACAGCTGCAGTAAAGGCCTGGCAAAGCATCACAAAGGGGGAAACCCAGTCATTGCCTGCAAAGGATTCTCTACAAAGTATTAAAAATGAACATTTTATTTATGATTATGTTCATTTGTCCAATTACATTTGAGCCCCCGAAAATAGGGGACTGTGTATAAAAATGGTTGCAATTCCTAAATGTTTCATACAATATTTTTGTTCAACCCCTTGAGTTAAAGCTGAAAGTCTGCACTTCAATTGCATCTTGATTGTTTTATTTCAAATCCATTGTGGTGGCGTACGGAGACAAAATTATGAAACACACATACACACACACACACACACACACACACACACACACACACACACACACACACACACACACACACACACACTCACTCACTGACACACACACACACACACCACACACACACACACACACACACACACACACACACACACACACACACACCACACACACACACACACACACACACACACACACACACACACACACACACACACAAACACACACAGCCATTGTGCCACAGTGCTCCCTACCAGCCCAAACATGTCCCAAACATTCTGTCTTGGCTCCAGTCCTGCAATCACACACTTCCCTGTGTGTGTGTGTGTGTGTGTGTGTGTGTGTGTGTGTGTGTATGTGTGTGTGTATGTGTGTGTGTGTGTGTGTGTGTGTGTGTGTGTGTGTGTGTGTGTGTGTGTGTGTGTGCGTGTGTGTGTGTGTGTCAGTGAGTGTGTGACCATGCTGACAGTCCTGGAGCCTGCCACCCCCTCTGTGTGTGTTTCTATCAGATAGACCTGCTCTTCATACAGTAACAACTCCACCCTGGCCAGGGTTATCTACATTGAGATAGGATGTTATCTAGAGATAGGATGTTATCTAGACATAGGATGTTATCTACAGGAGACAGGATGTTATCTACAGGATATAGGATGTTATCTAGAGATAGGATGTTATCTAGAGGAGATAGGAAGTTATCTAGAGATAGGATGTTATCTAGAGATAGCATGTTATAATACAGGAGATAGGATGTTATCTAGATTAGATAGGATGTTATCTACAGGAGATAGGATGTTATCTACAGGAGACAGGATGTTATCTACAGGAGACAGGATGTTATCTAGAGATAGGATGTTATCTAGAGGAGACAGGATGTTATCTAGAGATAGGATGTTATCTAGAGGAGATAGGATGTTATCTAGAGGAGATAGGATGTTATCTACAGAAGATATGATGGTATCTAGAGATAGGATGTAATCCAAAGGAGATAGGATGTTATCTACAGGAGATAGGATGTTATCTAGATATAGGATGTTATCTACAGGAGATAGGATGTTATCTACAAGAGATAGGATGTTATCTAGATATAGGATGTTATAATACAGGAGATAGGATGTTATCTACAGGAGATAGGATGCTATCTACAGGAGACAGGATGTTATCTAGAGATAGAATGTTATCTAGAGGAGATAGGATGTTATCTCGAGATAGGATGTTATCTACAGGAGACAGGATGTTATCTAGAGATAGGATGTTATCTAGAGGAGACAGGATGTTATCTAGAGATAGGATGTTATCTAGAGGAGATAGGATGTTATCTACAGGAGATAGGATGTTATCTACAGGAGATAGGATGTTATCTACAAGAGATAGGATGTTATCTACAGGAGATAGGATGTTATCTACAAGAGATAGGATGTTATCTAGATATAGGATGTTATAATACAGGAGATAGGATGCTATCTAGAGGAGATAGGATGTTATCTAGAGGAGATAGGATGTTATCTACAGAAGATATGATGGTATCTAGAGATAGGATGTAATCCAAAGGAGATAGGATGTTATCTACAGGAGATAGGATGTTATCTAGATATAGGATGTTATCTACAGGAGATAGGATGTTATCTACAAGAGATAGGATGTTATCTAGATATAGGATGTTATAATACAGGAGATAGGATGTTATCTACAGGAGATAGGATGCTATCTACAGGAGACAGGATGTTATCTAGAGATAGAATGTTATCTAGAGGAGATAGGATGTTATCTCGAGATAGGATGTTATCTACAGGAGATAGGATGTTATCTAGAGATAGGATGCTATCTACAGGAGATAGGATGTTATCTAGAGATAGGATGTTATCTAAAGGAGATCGGATGTTATCTAGAGATAGGATGTTATCTAGAGGAGATAGGATGTTATCTAGAGATAGGATGTTATCTACAGGAGATAGGATGTTATCTAGAGATAGGATGTTATCTTGAGACACAGACTCACCTGACACAGAGAGGCTGGTCACCTGACACAGAGAGGCTGGCGGGTGTATTTGGGTCATGTAACCTGAACCTACAGTCATCCTCAGTGTGTTCGAGAGGTATCACCATGGTTTTATCTGTGTGTGTGTGTGTGTGTGTGTGTGTGTGTGTGTGTGTGGGTGTGTGGGTGTGTGTGGGTGTGTGTGTTCACTAGAGAGGTATCAACATGGTTATTCAATCCCTCTCAGTGATGGAGTCCATGGAACGACCTGTCAGCAGTTTAATAGGACTGACGTAAACCATACCTGACCTTTACTTCCCCCCCCCCCCCACACACACACACTCCTTCTCCTGTGTTTCCTGTCAGAATCCCCCAGCAGTGGGTCTGTAGAGGAGCCAGGTGGTTACAAACACACACGGTTCAGGGACCAATAATTAACTTAGCAATGTGGACCCCTAAAGTGTAATCATGGTTGGTTGTGTTGGTTGGTTGAGAGAGAGAGAGAGAGAGTGAGAGAGAGAGAGAGAGAGTGAGAGAGAGAGAGAGAGAGAGAGAGAGAGAGAGAGAGAGAGAGAGAAGAGAGAGAGAGAGAGAGAGAGAGATGAGTTGACATTATGGGCTGTATTTTCAGCCAAGTCCTAACATGTTTGAGCTGACTGGTTTTTACGGTGTTAAAAAAGAGCCCAAGGACTCTGACCCTGGGTCAGTAGGACTATGTCCCTGCTGTCTGGGTCGGTAGGACTCTGGGTCAGTAGGACTATGTCCCTGCTGTCTGGGTCAGTAGGACTCTGAGTCAGTAGGACTATGTCCCTTGCTGTCTGGGTCAGTAGGACTATGTCCCCTGCTGTCTGGGTCAGTAGGACTATGTCCCTTGCTGTCTGGGTCAGTAGAACTATGTCCCTTGCTGTCTGGGTCAGTAGGACTATGTCCCCTGCTGTCTGGGTCAGTAGGACTATGTCCCTGCTGTCTGGGTCGGTAGGACTCTGGGTCAGTAGGACTATGTCCCTGCTGTCTGGGTCAGTAGGACTCTGAGTCAGTAGGACTATGTCCCTTGCTGACTGGGTCGGTAGGACTATGTCCCCTGCTGTCTGGGTCAGTAGTAGTATGTCCCCTGCTGTCTGGGTCAGTAGGACTATGTCCCTGCTGTCTGGGTCAGTAGGACTCTGGGTCAGTAGGACTATGTCCCTTGCTGTCTGGGTCAGTAGGACTATGTCCCCTGCTGTCTGGGTCAGTTGGACTCTGGGTCAGTTGGACTCTGGGTCAGTAGGACTAGGTCAGTAGGACTCTGGGTCAGTAGGACTCTCTGTCAGTAGGATTGGGTCAGTAGGACTCTGGGTCAGTAGGACTCTGGGTCAGTAGGGTTCTGGGTCAGTAGGACTCTGGGTCAGTAGGACTGGGTCAGTAGGATTCTGGGTCAGTAGGACTGGGTCAGTAGGGTTCTGGGTCAGTAGGACTGGGTCAGTAGGGTCCACCTCAGGTTCCTCCCCAGGGGCTAGCAGTTAGCGGTTAACAGCTAACACAGAACATATAGGCCATGAGCAACAGGCTATCAGGTTAGCAGGCTAGCAGCTAATGCAGAGTATATAGACCATTAGCAGGCTAGCTCCAGAGGGCTGAGGTAGATCAGATTACCTCTAACAGCTGAAATCAGCGAGTAGTGTGTGTGCGTATGTGAGCTGGAGAGAGAGAGAGAGAGAGAGAGAGAGAGAGAGAGAGACAGACAGAGAGAGAGAGAGAGACAGAGAGAGAGAGAGAGAGAGAGAGCTACCCAACAGCTGAAAGCCACTATTTCTCCAGCTCAGTTGCAGTCTCACATACAGCAGTCTCACACACATACACACACACACACACACACACACACACACACACACACACACACCAGTCTCACACATTCAGACCCCCTAGGCTGCACACGTGTACTCAGGCTCCCAGCACGCTAACGCATGCTAACGCTAGTGTACTCAGACTCTCCTGCTGGCCTGATGGTAGATGCTGTGGGAGACCCAGGTTCAAACCCCGTCACACTCCTCTTCATGTGTGTTATTCTCTTCCCACTCAAACTGACAGTTCATCCTGAACGTGAGTCACATGACAACATGTTCAAACACTGCTCAAACTATTTAAAGTGACGATATCATTAACATCTGGGTTAGGGTGTCTGGGTTAGGGTTAGGGTGTCTGGGTTAGGGTGTCTGGGTTAGGGTTAGGGTGTCTGGGTTAGGGTTAGGGTGTCTGGGTTAGTGTGTCTGGGTTAGGGTGTCTGGGTTAGGGTGTCTGGGTTAGGGTTAGGGTGTCTGGGTTAGGGTTAGGGTGTCTGGGTTAGGGTGTCTGGGTTAGGGTTAAGGTGTCTGGGTTAGGGTTAGGGTGTCTGGGTTAGGGTGTTTGGGTTAGGGTTAGGGTGTCTGGGTTAGGGTGTCTGGGTCAGGGTTAGGGTTAGGGTGTCTGGTTAGGGTTAGTGTGTCTAGGTTAGGGTTAGGGTGTCTGGATTAGGGTCTGGGTTAGGGTGTCTGGGTTAGGGTTAGGGTGTCTGGGTTAGGGTTAGGGTGTCTGGGTTAGGGT
>NC_139666.1:151676-176676 GCF_951799395.1 Argentina silus
CGCTACCGCTTCTTCCAGGACGGGAACGTCTACAATCTCATCATCGCCACGGTGACCATGGAGGACAGTGGCCAGTATATCTGCAAGGCCAAGAACGGCATCGGGGAGACGTACGCAGCGGCCACGCTGACGGTGGAGGGGGAGGCGCAGGAGATGGAGGTGAGGGAGGAGAACAAGCCTCGCTTCCTGATCAAGCCCCTCTCCACCCGGGTCGGCCGAGGCGATGACGCCGTCTTCTCCTGCAAGCTGTGGGGGAAGCCCCGCCCCGAGGTCGTCTGGGAGAAGGACGGACGCAAACTCCACGAGATCTTTGAGAGCACGCACTTCAGCGTGGGTTACCAGGACGGCGGCTGGTTCCAGCTGAAGATCTTCAAGACCCGGGCGCCGGATGGGGGCGTGTACACCTGCAAGGCCCGCAACGAGTTTGGGGAGGGGCTGGCGGGGGCGGTGCTGCTGGTGGACGCCGGGCCGGGCCACGATGACGAGGGGAACCGCAATGGCTACACCAACGGACCCTGGAAGAACCACACGGGCAAGCAGCGGCCCGGCCGGCAGGTGGCCACGCGGCTCAAGGACGACCCGGTCACCAGCGCCGCCAAGGTCAAGATGTTCGCCGTAACGGAGGGGAAGCACGCCAAGTTCCGCTGCTTTGTGACGGGGAAACCCAAACCAGAGATCATCTGGAGGAAGGACGGGCGTCTGGTCCTGTCAGGGAGGCGCTACCTGCTGTATGAGGACAGGGAGGGCTACTTCACCCTGAAGGTGCTCTACTGTAAGCAGCAGGACAACGGCGTCTACGTCTGTGCTGCCTCCAACACGGCAGGGCAGACGCTCAGCGCCGTCCACCTGTCTGTCAAAGGTAAGGAGGCGGACAGGTCTGGACCTGTTAACAACAGTCTATGATTTTAAAGTCATAGTTAGATGGTTTTAAAGTCATAGTTAGATAGTTTGCTGTCTAAAAGCTTTGTTTATAATATAGTGTGTGCTCATTGGCTGGACCTGATGGCCTGATGGTCTCTAGTGCCAAAGTGCCTCCATTAGACCTCCAGGTCTGGCCTCCATTAGACCTCCAGGTCTGGCCTCCATTAGACCTCCAGCTCTGGCCTCCATTAGACCTCCAGGTCTGGCCTCCATTAGACCTCCAGCTCTGGCCTCCATTAGACCTCCAGGTCTGGCCTCCATTAGACCTCCAGCTCTGGCCTCCATTAGACCTCCAGCTCTGGCCTCCATTAGACCTCCAGGTCTGGCCTCCATTAGACTTCCAGCTCTGGCCTCCATTAGACCTCCAGGTCTGGCCTCCATTAGACCTCCAGCTCTGGCCTCCATTAGTGGCCTCACCCCACCCGAGGCCTCCAGATCCCGCCCTGCTCAGTGCTTCCTCAGTGCTTCCTCTCTCATGTTACAATAAGTTATCTGCCCTTAAAGCTCTGGAAAGGCCTGTGATCTAATTAAGACAACATCATTGTTTCAGATTCTATCACTTCATTCTCTATCTGCCTGATCACTAAGGCCTCATCTCCATGCCACACACAAGCCCTTTAACGTCTAATCAGCATAGCTAGCTCAACACGCTAACAAGCCAATTAGCTGCCTGCCACGGGTTCAGTGTGATCGTGAGCCAAATAGCTGCCCTGCCACGTCAAAGAAACTCACCCCTCCGATCCGCTCCAGGATTCCTGATACGTCTTCATTATGTGAAACTGGAGCCTGAGTGTGAGAGTACCTCCCCCCCCAGGCTGTGTCTGTCCCTCCCCAGGCCGTGTCTGTCCCCCCCCAGGCTGTGTCTGTCCCTCCCCAGGCCGTGTCTGTCCCCCCCCCAGGCTGTGTCTGTACCTCCCCAGGCCATGTCTGTCCCCCCCCCAGGCCGTGTCTGTCCCCCCCCCAGGCCGTGTCTGTACCCCCCTAGGCCGTGTCTGTCCCCCCCCCAAGCCGTGTGTGACACTCCCCAAGCCGTGTCTGTCCCTCCCCAGGCCGTGTCTGTCCCCCCCCAGGCCGTGTCTGTCCCTCCCCAGGCCAGGCCGTGTTTGTACCTCCCCAGGCTGTGTCTGTACCTCCCCAGGCCAGGCCGTGTCTGTCCCTCCCCAGGCCAGGCCGTGTCTGTCCCCCCCCAGGCCGTGTCTGTACCTCCCCAGGCCGTGTCTGTCCCTCCCCAGGCCGTGTCTGTCCCCCCCCCAGGCTGTGTCTGTCCCTCCCCAGGCCAGGCTGTGTCTGTCCCTCCCCAGGCTGTGTCTGTCCCCCCCCCAGGCTGTGTCTGTCCCTCCCCAGGCCAGGCTGTGTCTGTCCCTCCCCAGGCCGTGTCTGTCCCCCCCCCAGGCTGTGTCTGTCCCTCCCCAGGCCAGGCTGTGTCTGTCCCTCCCCAGGCCATGTCTGTCCCTCCCCAGGTCGTGTCTGTCACTCCCCAGGCCAGGCCGTGTCTGTCCCTCCCCAGGCCAGGCCTCCCCAGGCCAGGCCCTAGAAACTAGAACAGGACAGACGGAAATATGGCAACATTTTATCAAAGCTGGAGAGCTAGAACTGGATAGGCAGACAGGATATGGCAACATTGGGCTGGAGAGCTAGATCAGGGTAGCAGAATAGAAGACGTGAGGTTTGATTGTCCATGCTGACGTCTTCCCACCCTGGAGGCTCAGAATAGAACAGGTCTGAACGGAGGGTTTAGATCTCCTGGTATGTGTTATCTCATCATTGTATCATAATGACGTTATATCATCACCATCATCATCATCAACATCATCATCATCATCATCATCATCATCATCATCATCATCATCATCATTATCAGCCTCGTCAACTCATTTGGGGATAAGAGGACATCAGGACAAGTATCTAGTCAGCTAAAGTATATGTAGTATATGTAGTATATAAGTATGTAGTATGTAAGTATGTAGTATGTAAGTATGTAGTATGTAAGTATGTAGTATATAAGTATGTAGTATGTAAGTATGTAGTATGTAAGTATGTAGTATATAAGTATGTAGTATGTAAGTATGTAGTATATAAGTATGTAGTATATAAGTATGTAGTACGTAGTATATAAGTATGTAGTATGTAAGTATGTAGTATATAAGTATGTAGTATATGTAGTATATGTAGTATATAAGTATGTAGTATATGTAGTATATGTAGTATATAAGTATGTAGTATATGTAGTATATAAGTATGTAGTATATGTAGTATATAAGTATGTAGTATGTAAGTATGTAGTATATAAGTATGTAAGTATGTAGTATACAGTGCCTTCGGAAAGTATTCAGACCCCTTCACTTTTTCTATCAATATTTGCATAGGAATCAATTACACATTCCAAATCAGAGACCCTATAAAAACAAAGATATTAATTCCAAAATGACATGAACTATTATCCTTGCATTAAGATGGACTCAATTCAACTTATTGAGTGATTTGTTGATGACATTTTTGCATTTTAGCTAATTTTAAGTGTCATAGCAAAGGGTCTGAATACTTCTGTACATGAGGTATTTCTGTATTTCAATTTTAATACATTTACTGAAATTTCTAAAAATCAGTTTTTGCTTTTTAATTCTGGGGTATTGTGTGTGGATTGATGGCAAATTCTTTTAATTTAATACATTATAAATTGAGTCTATAACACACCAACATGTGGAAAAAGTTAAAGGGTCTAAATACTTTCTGAAGGCACTGTATAAGTATGTAGTATGTAATTATGTAGTCTATAAGTATGTAATATATAACTATGTACTATATAAGTATGTAATATATAACTATGTACTATATAAGTATGTAGTATGTAATTATGTAGTATATAAGTATGTAGTATGTAAGAATGTAAGTATGTAGTATGTAAGTATGTAGTATGTAAGTATATAAGTATGTAGTATGTAAGTATGTAGTATGTAGTATGTAAGTATGTACTATGTAAGTATATAAGTATGTAGTATGGAAGTATGTAGAATGTAAGTATGTAGTCAGCTGAATACAGGAGGCTCCAGATCCATGGAGATTCTCTAGTTAACTCTCTGGTTCAATCTGAGGGTCTCATTTTGGCGCCCCAGTGTGTTAATAAACTATAGAAATCAATCCATACCTCACCCAACCCAGCCCCACGCGGATCAGGGGCTTCTGCTTAACTTGTTTGTTTCACTGGCATTTAGGGTTAGGGTTAGCTAACCCTAACCCTAACCCTAACCCTAACCCTAACCCTAACCCTTCTGCTTAACTTGTTTGTTTCACTGGCATTTACTATGAAATATATTTCAATTTACAGATCATAACATAGTTTCAGACCGAGGACGGAGATCAAAAACAGTTGTCGTTTATTTTTAGAGTTTCACATGGCGAGTGCTTAATCGAGCAGAGGTGTGTGTGTGTGTGTGTGTGTATGTATGGAGCAGGCGGTAGCTACAGTTACTCCTGGTCTAGAACATGGATGATCATGTGTTACAGTAGCCAGTCCTAGGATGAACTACTACTGACATGTACAGCTGAAGCAGGGTGGCTGTACGTTCTGCTTCTACCTTCTACAACAGGACCTTTGTATGAGTTGAATGTTTTAGGTTCATCTTTACCCACCAAAGGAAGAGATGAATTTAAACATTCAGAATAAAAACCGTCTTGCAATTAATTACACAATGAACACACATCACACACATCTGATCTCTAACATAAACATTGTAATCTAGCCTAACCTAATCTAACCTAATCTAATCTAACCTAATCTAATCTAATGTAATCTAACCTAATCTAATCTAATCTAACCTAATCTAATCTAGCCTAACCTAATCTAATCTAATCTAATCTAATCTAATCTAATCTAATCTAATCTAATCTAATCTAATCTAATCTAATCTAACCTAATCTAATCTAATGTAATCTAACCTAATCTAATCTAACCTAATCTAATCTAATCTAGCCTAACCTAATCTAATCTAATCTAATCTAATCTAATCTAATATAATATAATATAATCTAATGTAGCCTAACCTAATCTAACCTAATCTAATGTAATCTAATCTAATCTAATCTAATGTAATGTAGCCTAAACTAATCTAATCTAATCTAATCTAATCTAATCTAATCTAATCTAATCTAATCTAACCTAATCTACCCTAACCTAACCTAATCTAATCTAATCTAATCTAATCTAATCTAATCTAATCTAATCTAATCTAATCTAATCTAACCTAATCTAATCTAATCTAATCTAATCTAATCTAATCTAATGTAGCCTAACCTAATCTAATCTAATCTAATCTAATGTAATGCAATCTAGCCTAACCTAATCTAATCTAATCTAATCTAATCTAATCTAATGTAATGTAGCGTAACCTAATCTAATCTAATCTAATGTAATCTAGCCTAACCTAATCTAATCTAATCTAATGTAATCTAGCCTAACCTAATCTAATGTAATGTAGCCTAATTAAATCTAATCGAACGTAATGTAATGTAGCCTAATCTAATCAGATCTAATCTAATGTAATCAAGCCCAACCTAATGTAATCTGCCCCCCCCCCACCCGCACAGAGCCTCCGGTGAGGTTCAAGCAGCCTCTGATGGACCTGGAGGTGTGGGAACGAGACCTGGCAGTGCTGGAGTGTGAGGTCCCCGAGGACTCGGTCCCCATCACCTGGTACCTGGAGGACCGCCGCCTGCAGCCCGGCGCCAAGTACGGCATGGAGGAGTGGGGCACCAAACGCCGCCTCACCATCAGGGACATCGGCGTTGACGACGACGGCATCTACCTCTGTGAGATGGCTGACGGGGGGCGGAGCATCGCTGAGGTGGCGGTTAAAGGTGATCTAACACAGCAGAGAGGCTGGAGGGTTAAAGGTTAAAGGTGAAGGCTCCTCGTTCAACAACAGTCAATAAATCAACAATACAATATAATAAATCTACTCGGTCCCCTGCAGGCACCATCATGAGGAAGTTGCCCCGCAAGGTGGATGTGCTGGAGGGGGAGAACGCTGCATTCTGCGTGGAGGTGGAGGAGGAGGAGATGGACATCCACTGGTACAAAGACGGCACAGAGCTGAGAGAGACGCACCAGACCATCCTCAAGTCCTTCGGTAAAACTCACATCCTGGTGTTCGTCAACACTACGCCACAGGACTCCGGCCTCGTCACCTTCTTCGTCGGGAGGTCCAAGACATCCTCCCAGCTCAGGGTCAAAGGTAGGAGCTGTCCTCCCAGCTGAGGGTCAAAGGTAGGAGACGTCCTCCCAGCTCAGGGTCAAAGGTCAGAGGGTTTATCCAGGTCCATCAGGCTCTTTTACAACAACGATCTGGCCAAGATAGCCTAGTGATACAATCCAACATCACAGCCTTTCCATTATCATCTACAATAATCTAGTAGTAATATGTCCATACATAAATAATAACAATCCTTGTGTCTCTGCCCCCCCCCCCTCCTCCAGCTGCCAGACACAGCCCCCCCAGCCCCCCCGTGGCGGTGCAGATCAACACAGAGCGGGCCAACGCTGCGCTGCTCTCCTGGGTGCCGCCTCAGGACACACGCAAGAACCCCCCCTCAGGGTACGTCCTGGAGCGGCAGGAGGTGGGGACAGGGTCCCAGGAGTGGCTGCAGTGCCTGACCACGGACTCTGCCACAGCCGTGGAGATCCTGGGGGACAGTGTGCCCTGCGAGGCAGACTACCACTTCAGGATCTGCAGCGTCAACAAGTACGGCAGGAGCAGCAATGTGGAGTTCCCCAAAACTGTTCACCTGGGTAAGGAAGCAGGGATGGAGGGATGGAGGGAAGGAGGGAAGGAAGGAACAGGGTAGGAAGAAAGAAAGAAAGAAAGAAAGGAGGGTGGGAAGGAAGAAAGAAGGAAGGAAGGAAGGAAGGAAGGAAGGAAGGAGTGAAGTACAGTATTTTAGGGAAATCAACTTCATAAAATCAATCTCTTAAGTCTCAGAGGCCTGGTTAGTCCCAGAGGGTCAGGACTAACCTGTATATTAGAACTATTCAACATGTATGTAACATGTTCATCTCCTCAGTCCCTGTGACGAGGATCCAGGCTCCGCTGCAGGACGCGCTGGTCCCAGAGGGGCAGGACGCTGGCTTCTCCATCGACCTCTCCGCCTCTGTTATCGGCACCTGGTTCCTGAATGGCACGCAGCTGCAGGAGGATGAACGCTACACCATGCGCCGCTCACGGACGCACCAATCGCTACGGATACGAGGGGTGCGTGCCACGGAGAACGCCGCTGAGATCACCTTCATCGCCTACGGAATACGAGACTCTGCTGCGCTGTACATCCAAGGTACCGTATGGATTACTGTGTTTTTCTTTTATTAGAAACAAATGCCTTGCTTTGCTGTGGTTAGGCAGTATTTACTTTCATACTTCAGAGAGGTGAAACTGTGTATTACACATAATTACTGGTTGTAGGAACCCCTTCAAAATACCATAAAACTCCATTCCATGGTATTTTATTCTCACTAAGTTAGATCATTCTACTTCTGCTCAGGAAATAGTCAGCAGATCTAGGTCCTGAATAGCAGAGTGGTCAGGACCAGAGTGGTCCGGAGCAGAGTGGTCAGGACCAGAGTGGTCCGGAGCAGAGTGCTGATGGTTGTTGGTTCTCCTCCACAGCTCCTCTGGTGAAGTTCTCGTCTCTGTCTGAGATGGACCGGAACAAGTTTGTGGAGGTGGGGAACCCCATCGTGCTTTACTGCGAGCTGTCCGACCCCGTGCACCCCGTCCACTGGTACAAGAACGGGGCAGAGCTACACACCGTTGAGGGGCTACACATCCAATCAGAGGGCACCATGAGGAGGATCGTCATCCAATCGGCAGAATTCTCTCACTCCGGAGTGTACTGCTGTGATGCCATCGATGATGTCATCAGGTTCAATGTGGAGGTGGAGGGTGAGTAGTTCACCTGTTAACCCATTTCATCTGGCCAGGTTACTAGCCACTTCCTGTTGACCTTCTGACCTTCTGACCTTCTGACCTTCTGACATTCTGACCTTCTGACCTTCTGACCTTCTGACTTTGTGACCTTCTGGTGTGATTGTGTTTACCTTATACTCTTTATTAGAACGCTTACATACTGTAACAACAACAACCCCTACACAGACGTAACAACATCATCATATCTAAACACCCGTAGCTCCACCAGTGAGGTTCTCAGCTCTTCCAGAAGCTGAGAGGAACAAGTCCGTTGAAGCAGGCTGCCCCATTGTACTACAATGTGAGCTCTCAGACCCAGCAGCCCAGGTCCACTGGTACAAGGATGGGACTAAGCTCCTCCCTCAGAACGGACTAGACATCCAATCAGAGGGCACTATGAGAGTTCTGGCTGTCCAATCGGCAGAGTTGCTCCACTCTGGGGTGTACAGCTGCAAGACTAAGGGTGATGGCATCCGGTTCAATGTGGAGGTCAAAGGTGACTGAACGTTTTGTTTATAAAACATTAACCAGCTTCTCCCTCTTAGCCAGGCTACTAACTCTGGTCTGATGCTCCTCCTCTTGCTGCTGTGAACTACCAGCTGTATAACCAGCCCTGGTCTTCTATTGTGATACAATACTAAACCTGTTTGACTGCTGATATTCTCATTCATACAATTGCATTTAGACTGTGATGAATCTGATGTACATTTTCTTATGAAATCATGATGTATCTTAGCAAACCCATACTGTAGTACCTATTACCATAATGTAAGACTTGAACGTATCCTGTAGCTCCACCTGTGAGGTTCTCAGCTCTTCCAGAAGCTGAGAGGAACAAGTCCATTGAAGCAGGCTGCCCCATTGTACTACAATGTGAGCTCTCAGACCCAGCAGCCCAGGTCCACTGGTACAAGGATGGGACTAAGCTCTTAGCAAACCCTGGACTAAGCATCCAATCAGAGAGCAGCGTCAGGACCTTGGTTGTCCAATCAGGGGAGCTGTCTGACTCTGGCCTGTACAGTTGTGCCACAGTGGATGATACCATGGAGTTTCATGTGGAGGTCAAAGGTGACTTTACCTTTTCTACCTTTGCTCTGTGGTTTAGAATGTTTAACCCCAACAGTATGTCTTCTTCTGAACGCAACTAACGACTCCTGCCTCCCCTGTGCTCCTCTGTGCTCCTCTGTGAGTTGTGTCAAGTTCACTGAAGTGTTTACATTTTCAACCTTTACATAATCGTACAGGTCTTTGCACCGTGTGCGCCATTGATTTTTTTTTTTTACAAATGTAAGATATTGTCACTTCACCTTTGAAATAATTAGTTTTTCACAGAACAGTTTAGACAAGGTGTACTTTCCCACATCCTCCACATCACTCTAAGTCTGTCATGCATCCTTACTGCTAGCTGCACCGGTGATGTTCTCAGCGCTCTTTGACATTGAGAGGACCAAGTCCCTCGAGGCCGGCGGCCATTTTGAACTGCAGTGTGAGGTCACAGACCCCACGGCCCAGGTGTGGTGGTGGAAGGATGGGGAGAAGGTCCTTCCACACACGGGATTGGACATTCAGACTGACGGTGGCGTGCGGAGGCTTGTGGTCCAATCAGCAGAGCTCTCTCACGCCGGGCGGTACAGCTGTGAGACCAGTGACGACTCGGTCCACTTCACTGTGGAGGTCCAAGGTGATTTGCGGCTTTTTGGTTAGAAATGTCTTCCAGAGTAAAGTAACCCTGTTTTTGTGGAGACGCGACTAACATTTGTGGCTATCTGTGTTGTCCATCTGTAAGTGGTGTTTGTGTGGACTTACTGCTTCTGACATTACTGGAAGACTTGCTTTAAAACACTCTACCCTTTCATTACATTCAATATGGAACTACATGTCGTTTTTTGGGTTTACTGTTTGAATTAATTGGTTTGCCCCTTTACTTTGAAACTGGTCTGAGAACTTACAGATGAGTCAGTTGGGGGAAGCTGCACCTTAAGCTCCTTCACCTCCCTGTAGTTCTAGTTATCTGCTGTAAAGTCCAGAATTATAACATGGGTCATCATCTTTAGCTCCACCAGTGACGTCGTTGTCACCTCCAGCGGAGGTTGTGGAGGCACCCTGCCCCATAGAAGCACACTGCCCCATAGAAGCAACCTGCCCCACAGACCCACCCAGGGACACCTGGCCCATAGACCCACCCAGTGACACCTGGCCCATAGACCCATCCAGTGACACCTGGCCCACAGAGCTCCACATGGACTCCTGCCCCAGTCAACTGCCCTGTGAACTCTCAGACCTCAGTGAACTACACAGTGAGACCAGAGACTACATATCCCAGGTGCCTCAGCAGGAGGATGGATCTGAGCTCACCTGTAGAACTGACTGTAGAACGCTGGTGGTCGACCCGACACACCCCTCCAACTCTGGCGCCTATTATTGTGCCACGGCGGACGATGTTGCCCCATTAATTACCGTACGAAACCAAGGTGATTTTGTTTTTGTGAGATGTTTGGTGTTAATGTAGTTTCAGACTAACTCTCTTTCTGTGTAGCTTTTGGATTTGTCTTCTCACACATGTTTGGGTTTTTCAGAGCTAACACTTTAAGAGCTAGATGCTTTGTTGTTGGAGTTGCCTCTTATAACAAGCAATTTTACAACCAATCAGAATAATTCACTCTGAATTATGCCCCTCCCCCCATGATCACCTGTAGCCCCACCTCCAACCCGCTCGGTTGCTCCGGAGGTTGTGAAGACTACACCCACAGCAGCAGGCTGGCCAATCGTACGACAGTTTGAGATATCTGACCCTATTGTTCAAGCCTGTTGGTACACAGATGGAACACAGATCTACCCAAACAGCCAATCAGAGGGAACACAGATCTACCCAAACAGACAATCAGAGGGAAGACAGATATACCTAAACAGCCAATCAGAGGGCCGAAAAAAACCGAAACCCATCCAATCAGATGGTGGGGGGTTGGGCTTCGCCCCCCAGTCTGATGCTCTGATCACAGGTGGTGCCTCAGCCCCACACACACCCTCCTCCCCTCCTCCCCTCATCCCTCTCCTCTATTCAGAGGCTTGTACATGGTTGAGGCTGTCACCCAGCTCACTGTTTTCTCTGTGGCTTTGTCCAAACAGCCGAGCTGACTGGCTCTGGCCGTGAGAGAGGGGCGTCTGGCCAGTGCCCTGTGGAGACCAAAGGTGATATGACGCTACTTCAGTACTAGCGACCTCCATCTTAACCCAGTCCCATACCTGGCCACTAACCATGGCGATGCCTTCTACTGCCAGCCACCTCTCTCTCTTCAGGCATAGAAAAATCATATAAAAGTCATTTTAAAAAATGCTTTCTAGTATGAACTCCATCATCTCTTGTGACATCTCATCTCCTGCTGTTTTTGGCTTCTAACCAAACCTGTAGTTGTTGGTCTTTGAGTGGCTGACCTCTCCTTTTTACTAACATCCATGTGACGTTTGTACCATAACATCCTCATCCTCATTCTTCATCATTCTTAACAGAGTCAAGCGACAACAGGTGTGCTTGTTAACAAGCCGCTTCCCATTCTTGAAGCCCATCTTGTGTCTCGTCCGTCCTCTGAACCTTCCATTGCGTTTGCTGCCCTCAGTCTCCCCCCCGTTGCCGTGACAATGAGCTCTTATGACAGATGAGAGAGTGAGTGTAACAATGTTTAAGCAGGAAGTATGAGTTGTTGTGTGACAGTGTGGTAGGGGTTCGCTGTATGCTGTAGTGTTTACTCTCCAGACCGTTTCTGGTCGCTCCTCTTAAGTGTTTGTCTTTGCCATGGATGTCCTCTTTAATCATCCATGCTAACTGTCAGTGATGTGCAGAGCGTGTTGTGAAGGACATTAGATACTTGGACAGACAGAACAGCCATTGAACACCTTTCTCTGTGTGCACCACAATGCCTATAGCTACCCCTGGCCCGGCCCGGCCCATGCCTGACCCAGAGTCTGACAAGAACCATAGAGGAGTCGTAGAGGAGGCCTGGTCCGGCCCAGGGTGCTGTGAGCGCTCAGGACCAGCAGCCCAGCCCCGCCCAATCACGGACGGAGGACCTCTTCAACCATATGACATATGTTCCAGGCAGAAACCAATTGTCCAATCAGAGGAGGGCTGTGAATACATCGAGACACCAACTGTCCAATCAGAGGAGGGCTGTGACTACATAGAGACAACAGCTGTCCAATCAGAGGAACTCTACCACACCAAGCAAACATCAAATGTCCAATCAGAAGAGCTCTACCACTCTGAGCGGACAGCAGCTGTCCAATCAGAGCAGCTCTATAACACTGAGCAAACAGCAACTGTCCGACCAAAAGAGCTTTATAATACTATAGAGACAGCAACTGTCCTATCACAAGAGCTCTATAACTCCAGGACAGAAACTGTCCAATCAGAAGAGCTCTATGATGCCAAGCGGACGGCAACTGTCCAATCAGAAGAGCTCTATAACTCCATGGTGACAAAAACTGTCCAATCAGAAGAGCTCTATAACTCCAGGACAGAAACTGTCCAATCAGAAGAGCTCTATAACGCCATGGTGACAGAAACTGTCCAATTAGAAGAGCTCTATAACTCCATGGTGACAGAAACTGTCCAATCAGAAGCGCTCTATAACTCCAGGACAGAAACTGTCCAATCAGAAGAGCTCTATAACGCCATGGTAACAGAAACTGCCCAATCAGAAGCGCTCTATCTATTGAGAGCATATGACACACGGTTGGATGATGATGTCATTGCATTTAAGGTGGATGTTGAAGGTGATTGAAATGGTTATCAAACAACAACACTGATGGCACAATGTTGACATGGTGTCAAATCAAGAGATTACTTTTGGCAATCCTTGACATTTGACAATTTCTGCATTCTACCTTTTACTCAGTTTAGCTAATAGACATGATAGACATGATAGACAGAGGTACTAGAAGAATACTGAACTGATTAGTCCATGTGATTCTTTGAGCTTGGGTGGTTCAGCGTAACAGTTTGTCGTATGAATTTAGATGCCAGATGGAAAGACTCATTAACTTGAATGCGTAGATATCTCCAACCTAACTACCCTGTTCTGCCACTGGGGTACTAATAGTAGAGATCCTGTGTAGGCCACATCTCCAGGGACAGACTGTAGCCAGACACGTTGCTTGTTAATATAACTCCTGATAAGTCTTGGCATGACTAATCTCCATAGTGAGATTTGCTCTCCTGCTGTTGGAGCCAGGCTTCCTGCTGTTGGAGCCAGGCTTCCTGCTGTAGCCGTGAAATGTGATGCGTTTGTCCCTTAATGCTGCTTCACAACCCTCAGCTCTGCCTGTGAGGATCACCACACCGTGTGAGGCGGAGAGGAAGAAGGCCGTCCAGGTTGGCTGCTCCATCGTGCTGCGATGTGACATCTCTGACCCTAAAGCTCAGGTCACATGGTATGCAGATGGAACAGAGCTACGTGAACAGAAGGGACTAGACATCCAATCACAAGGCTCCATACGGACATTGGTTGTCCAATCAGCAGAGCTGTCTCATACAGGGGTGTACAGCTGTAAGACAACAGATGACGGCATAGAGTTTCATGTGGAGGTCAAAGGTGAAACAAAAGTACTTGTTTTCTCTGTTTTTACTAATTACCAAGAAGATAAGTAGCCATATGTTTACGAAGAAAGAGAGCTACTAAAATAGTCTGGTAGGTCTTGAGATGACACCAACTCTCCTGGCATAACCGACACATTTACAGGCATGTCATCAGCAAACATTGACCATCATAATTAGATGTGGCATGTTATTACATGTTTATTACATGTTTATGTTATTATAGGTTTACAAACGCTTGTGAAAGTGTAATATCAGAAGTTATTACATGCAGTTCCAAGTATCAAGCGTTCCTCCATATTTGATCTATCATCCATATCAGGTGGAGGTCTACAGTAGTATCTCAAAAGATTGTTTTGTGTTGATGTCAGGTGATCAGCTACTGTTAGTTATAACATGTTGTAATAACCAACTACTGTTTGTTATAACATGATGTAATAACCAGTATTTATAACATGTTGTAATAACCAGTATATTCTCCATATCGAATCCTGTAGCTCCACCTGTGAGGTTCTCAGCTCTTCCAGAAGCTGAGAGGAACAAGTCCATTGAAGCAGGCTGCCCCATTGTACTACAATGTGAGCTCTCAGACCCAGCAGCCCAGGTCCACTGGTACAAGGATGGGACTAAGCTCCTCCCTCAGAGCAGGCTAGACATCCAATCAGAGGGCACTATTAGAGCTCTAACTGTCCAATCAGCTGAGTCGTCTGACTCTGGACTGTACAGATGTGAGTCTGAGGATGATGTCGTCCGGTTCTCTGTGGAAGTACAAGGTGAAGCTCCTCCCACCACCTGTAGCCGCTAACCTCTAGATTAACCAATCAGATGCTGTGGCCACTAATCTCTAGATTAACCAATCAGATGCTGTGGCCACTAACGATGGTGCTGATGTTGAGTCATGTCGCTGCTTCTGCTGCTCTGGTGTGTCGGGCCAAACTCTAGCTGGAGATGCGGTTGTCCTCTTTACTTTAGTAGATACGTCCTTGACCCTGTAACGGCTGTTAACGTGTCCTACACTGCACAAATGACTGTGCTCAACACATGACCTTTGACCTCCTTAAGCCTTATGAGAGCCCACCTTGGTAGTCTGCAGGTTGTATCCAGTCATCCATGTTGTTCTGTGTCTGTGTCTGTGTCTGTGTCTGTGTGTGTGTGTGTGTGTGTGTGTGTGTGTGTGTGTGTGTGTGTGTGTGTGTGTGTGTGTGTGTGTGTGTGTGTGTTGAAACAGACTCAGATTTCTCAACCCTTCACTCTTGAACTCTCTGCTCTTTGGTTTTGCTCTTTATGTCTGTGCTTACTGAGTCTGCCATCTTGCCTTTGTGTTGTTCTGTTCTTTGTGAGTTTGGTGTGTTTACATGTGTTTTGTTGGTATAAGATAGCCCTCTCATGTATTTCTTATCTTCACAACCTTTGAATTGGTGTGTAAGCCTACATACTGTATATATCTTTAAATTCAAAGCATTTCAGAAAATTTACATTGTGACAAATGTCCCTTTACAATCACTCACACCCGTAGCTCCACCAGTGAGGTTCTCAGCTCTTCCAGAAGCTGAGAGGAACAAGTCCGTTGAAGCAGGCTGCCCCATTGTACTACAATGTGAGCTCTCAGACCCAGCAGCCCAGGTCCACTGGTACAAGGATGGGACTAAACTCCTCCCTCAGAGTGGTCTAGACATCCAATCTGATGGCCTCACAAGGACACTGTTCATCCAATCAGCTGATGTTTCACATAGTGGGACCTATGAGTGCCGGACAGCAGATGATGTCGTTACGTTCACTGTGGACATTAAAGGTGACTTGCAGCTACATTACCTCAGTCTCATTACCTCAGTCTTATTACCTCAGTCTTATTACCTCAGTCTCATTACCTCAGTCTTATTACCTCAGTCTTATTACCTCAGTCTTATTACCTCAGTCTTATTACCTCAGTCTCATTACCTCAGTCTTATTACCTCAGTCTTATTACCTCAGTCTCATTACCTCAGTCTCATTACCTCAGTCTCATTACCTCAGTCTCATTACCTCAGTCTTATTACCTCACTGCTGCAGCCACTGTTATTAAAATGTCTTATCATTTTAACTAAATTGGAATAAAATAAGGATAAGGATAAGTGATTCTGTTCAGGGTGCTTTAGACATGGTTGCCTCCTGTGGAGTGTTCTCTAGAATATACACACAGCTACATGAGTACAGTGTGAGTTTATCTAATTACCCACCATCCTCTCCAGGGTCACCACCACCCCCCCACGGCCCTCCCCTGTCCTCCCCCAGCCCTCCCCTGTCCTCCCACTGCCCCCCACCAAAGATCCTGCCTGCTCCATGGATGGAGGGACACCAGTGGGTAGAGATGGGCTCTCCTGTAGTGCTGCAGTGTGAGATCTCAGACCCTGAGGCTCAAGTCTGCTGGAGGAAAGATGGGAGGGAACTATGTCCTCAAACTGGGCTTGATATCCAATCAGAGGCCAGAGTGAGGAGGCTGGTTGTCCAAGCGGCTGAGCTGTCTGACTCTGGGCTCTACAGCTGTAGCCTTGCTGATGATGTCATATCCTTCCAGGTGGAAGTTAAAGGTGATTCTCCTCCACACAGCCTGCCTGATTGGTTTAACAGTCTTCCCCTCCAACCTGATTGGTTTAACAGTCTTCCCCTCCACCCTGATTGGTTTAACAGTCTTCTGCTCCACCCTGATTGGTCTAACCGTCTTCTCCTCCAACCTGATTGGTTTAACAGTCTTCTCCTCCAACCTGATTGGTTTAACAGTCTTCTCCTCCACCCTGCCACTTGTTCTAATAGTCATCTAGGTGTGAATGTTTCTCCATACAAACAGCCCTGTGTCCTGTAACCATCCTGCTCACCCCAACACTTCTTTAAACCACATTCAACCCTTAAATCCAGCTGATGTGGAGATCCTGTATATTGCCTTGTGAGGCTTTATCCTTGAAACACTGGAACATATATTCCAACAGTAACCACAGCGTCTTGTAGTGTTCCATTGTAGAAATACTGTAGAACTGCAGTGTTTGACCAAATCAATGTGTTTCGTGTTGTTTAAAGCGTTTCCCAAATCTTTTATAAAACCTGTAGCTCCACCTGTGAGGTTCTCAGCTCTTCCAGAAGTTGAGAGGAACAAGTCCATTGAAGCAGGCTGCCCCATTGTACTACAATGTGAGCTCTCAGACCCAGCAGCCCAGGTCCACTGGTGCAAGGATGGGACTAGGCTCCTCCCTCAGAGCGGGCTAGACATCCAATCAGAGGGCACTTTGAGAGCAGTGATCATCCAATCAGCAGCGCCCTGTCACTCTGGGGTGTATGGCTGTGGGGCGGGAGATGACATCATAACATTCAAGGTGGATGTTGCAGGTGATCTGAGTATTTTGAGTTCTGTCCAAATCACTAACGTCATGTGACTTGTGTCATGTGATTAATGCTTGGTCAGTTTGTATTAAACAAACAAATCATGTTATTATAGAATCCAGTAAACATACAGTACAGGAGCCTGCTGTAGGCTTTCACAGTAGAGTAGCTTCACCATGTAATTACATTGAGTTAGCTACTAGGAACAGCTAGAGGAGGAGATCAGCTACTGGGAACAGCTTGAGGAGGAGATGAACCTTGCTTGTTTTGGAGCTGCTGCCCTTCTTTCGCCTGTGACTAATTTATACTGTAGGAAATGTGTAAATGCTTAATATTTAAGGAACACATGATCAGAAAAGGCAGATATACAGTCTATCAGTTAACAATCTAGCATGAATATAGAATTATCACACAGATTGAATGTCCATGAGGAAACTACTAGGCTGACAGAAGAACTGTATGATGGGCTCATTGGAATGCATGGAATGCAGTCCATGCATTCCTTATTCCATTCCATGCATTACAATGAGCTCATCCTCTAATTTCTGCCTCCGCTGATAGATACTAGATGGTAGCTATGCTAGGTTACCTATGCTAGGCTACTCTTGGGAAGGCTTTGAGGTACACACAAGACAGCTATTCTCAAAGCAGTCCAACTAATAGCTTCATCATCCAAGTACCTATGTGTTGTTGCTATAGCAACCATGGTGTTGACAAACATCTCTATAGCAACAACTTTAACTCTGAGAACACCTCATCACCTGCATCTCCCCTGTAGCCCTTCATAGCTACATAATGTCATCCATCTTGAGATTGCATTCATCATATTGATTGTATGTTAATATAAGTGTGATATGAGTATACAGTCATATACAGGATGAATATTAGTGTGATATCGCCATTGAATATTTGTCTTTAAATTGATTAAAGAACCCGTAGCTCCTCCAGTGAGGTTCTCAGCTCTTCCAGAAGCTGAGAGGAACAAGTCTGTTGAAGCAGGCTGCCCCATTGTACTACAATGTGAGCTCTCAGACCCAGCAGCCCAGGTCCATTGGTACAAGGATGGGACTAAACTCCTCCCTCAGAGCGGGCTAGACATCCAATCAGAGGGCACCGTGAGGACACTGGTTATCCAATCAGCCACTTGCTCCGGGGTGTACAATTGTAGCATGGATGATGATGTCAGAGAGTTCTATGTGGACGTGAAAGGTGACCAGACAAGCTTCAACCACCATGACATCATGACATCATGACATGCAACTAATAACTCCATGTTGCAGCTTCATATCTCCTCATCAGATGAAACCGTCTTGGACATCCATGGTCTCAGCTCTACTCATCACTTCTGCTTTTAGGAGCTACTTGAATGTTCCTCTAATAAAACCAGACAGAAGGTGTCTCCATGTCCATCCACCAGCCACCGCCATCACAACCCATCTCCTCGCTCATCTGAACATCTCCTCTCTCATCTCCATACCTTCATGAAAGGCTGAACACCTGCCATGGCCACTGGAGGAGCATGTGTGATACGAGCCTTCATTTCCTCCCTCAGATCTAACACCACCTCAGCTTTGACTAACCCTCTCCCTCTGCTTTCACAGTGGTTACAGACTTCTAGAGCTGTGCAGATCATCACCATCAGTGCATGTTTAACCTGCTCCAACTCTGACCTCGCACCTGATAGTGTCTCCATAGGAACAACCTCTCTAGGCTCCTCACCTCTGACCTCTGACCCTCTCTTCCTGCAGCTCCTCCCGTGACCTTCTCTGACCTCCCAGAGGAGGAGTTGTTTAAGAGTGTGGTGGAGCAGGAGCGTCTGACCCTGGCCTGCCAGGTCTCCCGGGACGACGCCAACGTCCAGTGGTACAAGGACGGAGTGGAGGTGCAGTCTGGGGACAACATCACTGTCCAATCAGATGACACCAAGAGGATTCTGATCATCCAATCAGCTCAGCTGTCAGACGCGGGGACGTACACGTGTCGTGCTGGAGACAGCGCTCTGATGTTCAAGGTTATCATACGAGGTAATGAGTCAGGTTAGAGTTAGGGTTAGGGTTAGGGTTAGGGTTATGGTTAGGGTTATGGTTAGGGTTAGGGTTATGGTTATGGTTATGGTTAGGGTTAGGGTTAGGGTTAGGGTTATGGTTAGGGTTACGACGTAATGAGTCATGGAGTCTAGATGGACCTACAGGGAGAAGCCCATTAACAACGTACATGCCGTTAGCATGGGCAGCTAGGACATACAGGACATCATGCATTCAGATTAGCATTATAACATAACAACATCACCTTGTTATGAAGTACTACAGAAGCTGTCATATTTGTCACTTTTAAGATGTGTCATGCTTTCTTGTTAAATTTCACTGTGATACAAATGTAGTGCTCTAGCCAGGGCCAGGAGTTTTCCAGACCATAACAAAAGTGATAAGTCTGATCTGATAAGCAAGGCCTGGTGTTTTACCTGGTCAGGTCAAGTGAAAAAAACTCCTGGCTGAAGCTTATGAAAGCATCATCTGTGATTGAGTTTATCAACCTGATTCCTCCCCTAGAAATAGACCTGGAACCAAAGACACCCATGGGAATACTCAATTAATATGACAGGCGATTCCATTCTATTAATACTATGTCTACCCCCCCCTCTCTCTCAGAGCCCCCAGTGATGGTTGTGTACCCTAAAGAGGATGTGCACCTGGACCGCCACGTCCCAGAGGAGACCATCCTGAGCTGCGAGCTCTCCCGGCCCAATGGGGTCGTGACCTGGTTTAAGGACGGCCAGAAGCTGCAGGAGAGCGAGAACATCAAGCTGAAGGTGGAAGGTCCTTACAGGAGGCTGAAGATCCTCTCCAGCGGGGTGGAGGACTCTGGAGAGTATGTCTGTGACACAGCTGATGACTCCATCTTCTTCCAGCTCACTATAACAGGTGTGGACAACAACACAACTAGACATCTGTCAGCGTATTCGATGCGCCATCTTGGGTTTCCTACAATATTCCCTGACACCCTTGACAAGGAGTGTCACTATGAGGGATCACTACTACAGTCTTCATGTGCCTCTCTCAGCCAGGGACTGTTTTCATTTGATCTCTCAGTCACTACTGTAATGGAGTTCAATGGTTTGTGTTATTACGCAATTGGAATAATCCAAAATCACTTAACTCCATACCGTGCAATTACCTAATAACATTGTAATAACATGCTGATACTAAGTTATTACTGTAGCAATTACACTGTTGTTACACAGATGTAGAGGACTGTTGTGTACAAAGCCGCCTCTCTCTCCTCCTCCAGAGCCTCCTGTTCGGATCGTGTCTCCCAGCCAGTCCCAGATGGAGCTGTGCCAGCAGGCATCGGAGCAGATGGTTCTGAGCTGTGAGATCTCACGGCCCAACGCTGTGGTCCGGTGGTACCGAGACGGGCTGGAAGTGGAGGAGAACCAGAACCTGCTCCTGGAGGTGGACGGGGTCTACAGGAGACTCATCATCCCTGAGACCACCGTCAAAGACACCGCAGAATACGTCTGTGACACGATGGATGAATCCATGACCTTCTTTGTCAACATCGCAGGTAAAATAGCGCTGACCATTGGAATGAATACTGTATGCATATGGAGAAGTATTTTATGATAAACTGCCTAATGAATCTATTGTCTTATACAGTGTACAAAATGATAATGTCATCACACAAAACACCCTTCAGATGAAGAATAGGGTTAGGTTTAGGGTTTAACCCTAACCCTAACCCTAAGGTATAATCTGTACACTCTTAGAAAAAAAGGGTTCTAAAAGGTTTCTTCATTTGTCCCCATAGGGGAACCTTTTGAAGAACCTTTTTGGGCTCCATGTTAAGCCCTTTTGGGTTCCATGTAGAACCCTTTTGGGTCCCATTTAGAACTTTCTGTGAAAAGGGTTCTACGTGGAACGCAAAAGGGGTCTACATCTAACCTAAAAGGGTTCTACATCTAATCAAAAAGGGTTCTTGAAAGAGTTCCCCTATGGGGACAAATGAAGAACCTTTTTAGAGTCAGACTGTTTGGTTCCCTGTGCCCAGAGCCCCCGGTGAGGTTTGTGCGTCCCAGGAAGATGGCAAGCGGTGTGGAGAGGTGCGTAGGCGAGGCCCTGGTTCTGGACTGCGAGGTGTCCAGGCCGAATGCAGAGGTCAGCTGGAAGAAGAACGGAGAGGAGATGGAAGAGTCCGGCAACATGGCGGTCCTAGAGGACGGCGTCTCACGTCAGCTGACCATCCACACTCTCGCCCTGGAGGATGCTGGGATGTATGTCTGTGACGCCAAAGATGATGTCATGGACTTCCAGGTCAAGGTCAAAGGTACATGAAGACTAGAATAGAAATAGAAATAGAGTAGAGTAGAACTGAGTAGAATATAGAATAGAATAGAGTAGAGTTGGGTAGAATATATGGTAGAATAGAATCAGGGGAGGCTTGTGGAGGTAGAAAACGGCATGGTAATGTAATGTAATGTAATGAGGAATGGTATCAAGCATGTGTGAGCCCATTCTCCAATTTCTAATAGAAGTGGATGGATATCCAGTGATGTCATGACCATGATGTGTTCCTCTCAGAGTCGCCCCTGAGGATTCTGGGTAAAACCGGGGCCAACACAGACAAGCACTTCCTGGTGTCTGATGACATCATGCTGGTGTGTGAGCTCTCCAGGGCCAATGGCGTCGTCTGCTGGTACAAAGATGCCCAGCGGGTCGACGGCAGCGAGCGGTACCGCTGTGAGGAGCAGGGAGCCTTCCGCTCATTGGTGGTACTGAACGCTGAGGTCAGTGACTCTGGGGAGTACAGCTGCGACGCTCAGGACGACAAGATGGTGTTCCGCATCACTGTTAATGGTACACTGTCTGCATGGTCCACTCTCTAACGCACAGAAGTTGATGCTTAGGAGACAATTACTTTGCTTTACTTTATGGATTTACTCATGGCAGTTAAAAATTCATTTGAATGTCATGGGAATTTCAACCCAGTCTCCAAATGAATATGTGACGTATCTTATGCTGGTATAGGCAGATAATCTGACCACACAGACCGTATTTCCTTGGTCTGCAGAAACGATCCCCCAGAACGAATTCCATTGGAGACTATGTTGGGGAATTTCCATCGGCAAAGAAAAAAGGCAATTTACAATTTAGGAACATACAGTTAGGTCCATATATATTTGGACTCTGACACAATTTTTGTTATTTTAGCTGTTTACCAAAACATATTCAAGTTACAGTTAAAGTGCAGACTGTCAGCTTAAATTTGAGGGTATTCACATTCAAACTGGAGGAAGAGTTTAGGAATTACAGTTCTTTAATATGTGGCCTCCTCTTTTTCAAGGGACCAAAAGTAATTGGACAATTGACTCAAAAGCAGTTTCATGGACAGGTGTGGGCTATTCCTTTGTTATTTATTTATCAAGTGTGGCATTTGCATTTGGAAGCTGTTGCTGTGAACACACAACATGCGGTAAAAGGAGCTCTCAGTGCAAGTGAAACAGGCCATCCTTACGCTGCAAAAACAAAACAAATCCATCAGAGACATTGCAACATTAAAGGGTGGCCAAATCAACAGTTTGATACATTCTGAGAGAAAAAGAACGCACTGGTGAGCTCGGCAACACAAAAAGACCTGAATGTCCACGGAAGACAACAGTGGTGGATGATCGCAGGATCCTTCACATGGTAAAGAAAAACCCCTTCACAACATCTAGCCAAGTGAAGAACACTCTCCAGGAGGTAGGCATAACATCATCCAAGTCTACCATAAAGAGAAGACTTCACAAGAGGAAATACAGAAGGTTCACCACAAGGTGCAAACCATTCATAAGCCTCAAGAATAGAAAGGCCAGATTAGACTTTGCCAAAAAACATCTAAAAAGGCCAGCCCAGTTCTGGAACAGCATTCTTTGGACAGATGAAAATAAGATTAACCTGTACCAGCATGATGGGAAGAAAAAAGTATGGAGAAGGCTTTGAACTGTAAGCATACCACATCATCTATAAAACACGGTGGAGGCAGTGTGATGGCATGGGCATGCATGGCTTCCAATGGCACTGGGTCACTAGTATTTATTGATGATGTGACAGAAAACAGAATTCAGCCAAATTCAGCAAAGTTGATTGGACGGCGCTTCACAGTACAGATGGACAATGACCCAAAACATACTGTGAGAGCAACCCAGGAGTTTTTTAAGGCAAAGAAGTGGGATATTCTGCAATGGTGGAAGTCAATCACCTGATCTCAACCTGATCGAGCATGCATTTCACTTGCTGAAGACAAAACTAAAGGCAGAAAGACCCATGAACAAACAACAACTGAAGACAGCTGCAGTAAAGGCCTGGCAAAGCATCACAAAGGTGAAAACCCAGAATTTGGTGATGTCCATGGGTTCCAGACTTCAGGCAGTCATTGCCTGCAAAGGATTCTCGACAAAGTATTAAAAATGAACATTTTATTTATGATTATGTTCATTTGTCCAATTACATTTGAGCCCCTGAAAATAGGGGACTGTGTATAAAAATGGCTGCAATTCCTAAACGTTTCATACAATATTTATGTTCAACCCCTTGGATTAAAGCTGAAAGTCTGCACTTCAATTGCATCTTGATTGTTTCATTGTTTCATTACAAAATTATGAAAATTGTGTCACTGTCCAAATATTTCCGGACCTAACTGTATACATTTAGGGTTAGGGTTAGTATCCCTATGATACTAACCCTAACCCTAACCCTAACCCTAACCCTAACCCTAACCTAACTGTATACATTTATCAGGAACATCCAGATTGACATGCCTGTCGTCTCTCCTCAGAACCTCCAGTGAGCATCATGGGTAACTCTGGCAACCCGGAGCAGCACAGCCTGGCGGCGGGCGATGACCTCATCCTGGAGGTGGAGGTGTCCCGCCCGTCTGGCGTGGTCCGCTGGCTCTGGAACGGGACGGCGCTGATGCCAGACACTCGGACGCACGTCCACAGCTACGACACCACCAGGAAGCTGGTCCTAACCAGGCTCCGCCCCTCAGACTCAGGACGGTACACCTGTGACGCCGGCGATGACCAGATGGTCACCGTGGTGACCGTACTAGGTACCAATCACAGCTTGATACTCAGTGCTGCTATAGGGTCAGGTGGCCTAGATAGAATCACTGATAGTTTATTTATATATTCAACCTTCTTTTATTTAACCCTTCTTTTATTTAACCTTCTTTTATTTAACCTTCTTTTATTTAACCCTTCTTTTATTTAACCCTTCTTTTATGTAACATTCAAGCTTTCTAACAGCTTCCTAATGGTTGTAATGACTATATTTAATTAGCAATCAGGGAATGAGATCCCTTGAAAGAAATATTACATTTACAAACGTTGTTTTGGTCCGGAAAAAGCGCTTTGTTAAATGGATTAGGTTAGGGTTAGGGTTAGGGTTAGGGTCAGGGTCAGGGTTAGGGTCCTACAAACATGTTGTCTTTCTGTCTCTGGTGGCTGCGTCTTCGAATCATACGCACTTGCAGAAACACAACAGCTAATGTCCGACACTGCAAGAACATTTGTGGAGGATTTAATATTATTTTTAGGGAGAATGTCGCTGTTTGAAACTTCAAGCTGAATTTCACCACAGTGGCCAGAGGTGGCAGATTCCAACAGACTTCCATCCTGCTTCTTTAACGGCTGTTAACAGCCTTTAACATATCCTCTTGTGCAGACAGGAAGTATTGTTAGGAAGTGTCACAGGTTGCTAGTAGAGAGCACAGACGTCCCTCCTGTCCTGTTGTCATCCTGCTCTACCTCCTCAGAGCCTCCAGTGACGTTTGTGGACAAGCAGGCGAAGACTGTGTGTGGCAGCGAGGGTGAGAGTGTGACCCTGTGCGCTGAGGTGAACCAGGAGGGAGCCAACGGCCGCTGGCTGAGGGACGGGAGGCTCCTGACCGGGGACAACATCCACATCTCCAGCGAGGGGATGTCCCACATGCTCACCATCAACCCTCTGGGCCTGGCCGACAGGGGTGACTACGTCTGTGATGTCACCACGGACAAGGCCTTCTTCACCGTGATGGTCAAAGGTAGGTGGGTGACACCAGCAGAACTGCTGTTAGAGAAGAATAGAGAAGAATAGAGTAGAATAGAATAGAATAGACAGAGGAGAGTATGTACATACGTACGTACATGTTTAATGTTTAATGT
>NC_139666.1:181676-186676 GCF_951799395.1 Argentina silus
CTGTGTGGCTCCTCCTCCCCCTATGTGGCTCCTCCTCCTCCCATGTGCCCCTCCCCCTCCCCTGTGACTCCTCCCACCACAGCCAGGAGGATCTCTGTGTGTAGAGGGTTGGTGGATGTCCTGACCACAGCGAGGGAGACAGCGTCGCTGGAGGTGGAGCTATCTCACGCTAACGTGGTGTCTGTCTGGCTGAAGGACGGCGTCCAGCTCAAGCCCACCAACCACTGGCGAATGAGCTGCAAGGGGCGTGTCCACAGTCTGACCATCTCCAACCTGAGCGTGGATGACACAGGAACCTTCCTGTTCTCCGCAGAGAACGTCAAGACCTCCGCCAGGCTGCTCGTCAAAGGTAGGACACTAACCCCAGCCCCTACATCCTAGTTCCTACCTCCTAGCCCCTACATCCTAGTCCCTACATCCTAGTCCCTACCTCCTAGCCCCAACATCCTAGCCCCTACATCCTAGTCCCTACCTCCTAGCCCCTACATCCTAGACCCTACCTCCTAGCCCCTACATCCTAGTCCCTACCTCCTAGTCCCTACCTCCTAGCCCCTACATCCTAGTCCCTACATCCTAGTCCCTACCTCCTAGCCCCTACATCCTAGTCCCTACCTCCTAGTCCCTACCTCCTAGTCCCTACCTTCTAGCCACTACATCCTAGTCCCTACCTCCTAGCCCCTACATCCTAGCCCCTACATCCTAGCCCCTACATCCTAGTCCCTACCTCCTAGTCCTTACATCCTAGTCCCTACCTCCTAGTCCCTACATCCTAGTCCCTACCTCCTAGTCCCTACCTCCTAGCCCCTACCTCCTAGCCCCTATATCCTAGCCTAGGGGGGGGGGGATTACTATAGCTCAGATAGAAGCTAATCAGGCTACTGGGCTGCTGTCTATGTGGAAGCGAAGCATTGTGCTGCACCAAATTGAAGGCCAACTCTACATCCCTTAACCCTTTGTACCCCCAGAACCAGCGTCTATATGACCTAACCAGAACCCTAACTCTAATCTCTGACCCTAACCCTACATGTCTCTGACCCTAACCCTACACGTCTCTGACCCTAACCCTACATGTCTCTGACCCTAACCCTACACGTCTCTGACCCTAACCCTACATGTCTCTGACCCTAAGCCTAACCCTACATGTCTCTGACCCTAACCCTACACGTCTCTGACCCTAAACTTTGACCTCTGACCCCCCAGAGCCCCCAGTGAGTGTCCTGAAGAAGCTGGAGAACCTGCGGAGTCCTGAGGGGGGCGTGGTCTCTCTGGAATGTGAACTGTCACGACACAACGTTGACGTCAGGTGGTCCAAGGTCAGAGTCCTAGAACCCTCAGTTAAAGGTCAGAGTTCTAGAACCCTCAGTCGAAGGTCAGAGTTCTAGAACCCTCAGTTGAAGGTCAGCTTTCTAGAACCTATCATGGTTATGAAGGTCAGCGTTCCAGAACCTATCATGGTTATGAAGGTCAGCATTCATTCTGATATTTGTTATTAAATTGTTAAAGAGATGCTACAGGATTTGTGTCACTAATTATTTACATCAAATGTTGGCTTAAGTGTTGACTGTATGGTTCATGTATAATGTTAATCTGTTTCATCAGCCCACAGTGCTCAGGTTAACTAACACACGTCTACGTAATAAGCCCATGGGTGTTGGGAGGTGTGTCCCTGTCTGTCCAATCAGGTCATTTCTTCATATTTCTGTTTATTTCGGAACCCGTTTTTTAGGTTGTGAGAGCGACTTTTAGAACTAGTGGCTGAAAAAATACAAAAATCCTGTAGCATCTCTCAATTTGTTTCCCACCCTGAATCCAGACTCATATGTTTCAGTTCCAGATCTTTATCAATTCACTGTGTTTGATTAAAGCAGTTAAGTGTGTGGTCTGTGCAGGGTGGGGTGGAGTCAGGGTGGGGTTGAGTTAAGTGTGTGGTCTGGTCTGTGCAGGGTGGGGTGGAGTCAGGGTGGGGTGGAGTTAAGTGTGTGGTCTGTTCTGTGCAGGACAGGGTGGGGTGGAGTTAAGTGTGTGGTCTGTTCTGTGCAGGACGGGGTGGAGTCAGGGTGGGGTGGAGTTAAGTGTGTGGTCTGTTCTGTGCAGGACGGGGTGGAGTCAGGGTGGGGTGGAGTTAAGTGTGTGGTCTGTTCTGTGCAGGACGGGGTGGAGGTGCGGCCAGGGAAGGCCTGCCGGATCTACGCCATGGGCCGGAAACGCTTCCTACAGATCCTGAAGTGTGACATCACAGACTCTGGCACCTACATGTGTGATGCTGGAGACATAACTACATCCTGTACTCTGGACGTCTACGGTAGGTCTCCCCCTACATACACCCTAATGGTACAGTCTCCCCCCTACATACACCCTAATGGTACAGTCTCCCCCCTACATACACCCTAATGGTACAGTCTCCCTTTACATACACCCTAATGGTACAGTCTTCCCCCTACATACACCCTAATGGTACAGTCTCCCCCTACAAAGACCCTAATGGTACAGTCTCCCCCCTACATACACCCTAATGGTACAGTCTCCCCCCTACATACACCCTAATGCTACAGTCTCCCCCCTACATACACCCTAATGGTACAGTCTCCCTTTACATACACCCTAATGGTACAGTCTCCCTTTACATACACCCTAATGGTACAGTCTTCCCCCTACATACACCCTAATGGTACAGTCTCCCCCTACATAGACCCTAATGGTACAGTCTCCCCCCTACATACACCCTAATGGTACAGTCTCCCCCCTACATACACCCTAATGCTACAGTCTCCCCCCTACATACACCCTAATGCTACAGTCTCCCCCCTACATACACCCTAATGCTACAGTCTCCCCCCTACATACACTCTAATGTACAGTCTCCCCCCTACATACACCCTAATGGTACAGTCTCCCCCCTACACTACATACACCCTAATGGTACAGTCTCCCCCTACATACACCCTAATGGTACAGTCTCCCCCCTACATACACCCTAATGCTACAGTCTCCCCCCTACCTTTACCCTACTGGTACAGTCTACCCTACCTTTACCCTAATGGTACAGTCTACCCCACCCCTACCTCTGTGTTGATTAAACCATTCCTTCAATCCCGTATGAATGGAAAAGATAAACCAGAGATCTACTCAGCCAAGAGAGGTAGACTATCTACAGGACAAGATTGCCCCCTGCTGGGGAACTAATGCGATTACATCCTCTCCTCATAATCAATAACATGAACCAGCAGCCTGAACCATCTCAGCCTGATCAGGAAGGACAAGACCACTTTTTTACTGTGAACATTTTTACCACAAAAACATTTTGGAGCAGACAAGCTAAGTTAGGGCTAGAGTTAGGGTTAGGGTTAAGGTTAGGGCTAAGGTTATGGTTATGGTTAGGGCTAGGCTTAGGGTTAGGGTTATTATTAAGGTTAGGGTTGGTCCAGTCCTGAGGGTTGGGTTAGGGTTAGGGTTGGTGTCTGTGTGTGTGTGAGGTGGGTAAGGGTTAGGGTTAGGGTTAGGGTTAGGGTTAAGGTTAGGGTTAGGGTTAGGGTTAGGGTTAAGGTTAGGGTTAGGGTTAGGGCTAGGGTTAGGGTTAGGGTTAGGGTTAGGGTCAGGGCTGGTCCAGTCGGGTTAGGATTAGGGTTAGTAACCCTGTGTCGTCTGCCACCAGAGAGGGAGCTGGTGGTTCTGCAGGGTCTGGTGGACGTGGAGGTCCAGGAGGACCAGAACGCCGTGTTCATGTGTGAGGTCTCCCTGGAGGATGTGGCGGGGGAGTGGTTCAGGAACGGCGACAGGATACGACCCACCTGCACCGTCAAGATACGCCAGGAAGGTAGAGGCACACAACATTTAACCTCTAACCTTTGACCTTTAACCACAACTCATAACACTGTTGTTAAGTCACTGTACATCTTGTATGTCTACCAGGACAGGCTCAATGAGGAATGGTATCAAACATGTTTGTTTCTGCCTCCGCCAGCCTCTGATGTCAAACTAGTGTTAAAATGTCACCCTGGTCCAGTCAGTATGAGTTTGTACTTTAATCACAACTGTCTCATCATTCTAGCTGTCCCTCAGAAGGACATTGTACATGCTTCATCATGTAGTGTTGCTCATTGCTCTCTGATCTCTGATCTCTGATCTCTGCTACTCAGCATGGATGATGGCCTTCAGGGACTTCAGGGATCGTTGTGACTGTATCTCTCTGTTTGTTCAGGGACCAAGCATTTTCTCCTTATGGTCAACGTGCGTGGAGAAGACTCTGGAGAGATCAAGTTTGTTGCCAAGCATGTAGAGTCCACAGCTTCCCTGGAGGTGGAGGGTAAACCTCGTTATTTCTGAATTATTTCTCTGATTAGGCTGTGTTATAGGAGGTCCACAACACAGTAACACATACTGACAAATTGATGGTAAAAAGATAATTACATTAGAATACATTTTAAGATTATTTAGGGTTATTTAAAATAAATATATTATAATATATAACTGCATCTCTATATCCACAATGCAAAGAATCATTCTGGATCCTAAAGTGTGAAGTATTGACCAGAAGTTCTAAATGATAGTTTTAAAAAAAAAAAGTCACTCACACAAATCTTGAATTTATATAAACCAGGAGAAATCCAATATATTTTTCTATTTTATTTATATAAACCAGTTGAAATAAGATCACTAAACCCTAACACTAGTCTGTCCTTCCTGCCAGAGCGGCCAGTGAGCTTCGTGAAGCCCCTTCAAGACAAGGCAGTTCTGGAGAAGAGCCGTGTTGTTCTGGACTGCTCCGTGTCCAGCCCGCGCTGCAGCATCCGCTGGTACAAGGGCTGCAACGTCATCCTGCCCTCCGAGCGCTTCGAGATCTGCAGCGAAGGCTGCTACCGCAAGCTACTGATCCAGCAGGTGGAAATGGAGGATGGGGGCACCTACAGCGTCCAGGTGGGAGAGCACACCTGCTCCGCTGAACTCACTGTAGAAGGTAAGAACATCTAACACCTGCTCCGCTGAACTCACTGTCGAAGGTA
>NC_139666.1:189176-254176 GCF_951799395.1 Argentina silus
TAAGAACAGGAAACTGAGGCTACAATTCGCACAGGCTCACCAAAATTGGACAATAGAAGATTGGAAAAACATTGCCTGGTCTGATGAGTCTCGATTTCTGCTGCGACATTCAGATGGTAGGGTCAGAATTTCATTGACTTCAGTTCAGCTTTCAACACCATCATCCCCTCCAAACTGATCACCAAACTCAGTGAACTGGGCATCAATACCTCCCTCTGCAACTGGATTCTGGACTTCCTAACCAACAGGCCGCAATCTGTTAGGCTACATAACCACACCTCCTCAACCCTCACCCTGAACACCAGCGTTCCACAAGGCTGTGTTACTCCCTCTTCACCTACGACTGCACACCTGTACATGGCTCAAACACCATTGTTAAGTTTGCAGACGACGCAACGGTGATTGGTCTCATCAGCAACAACGATGAGACGGCCTACAGGGAGGAGGTCCAGCACCTAACAGTGTGGTACAACGACAACAACCTGGCTCTCAACACCAGGAAGACCAAAGAGCTCATTGTGGACTTCAGGAAGTCAAAAGCTGGCACACACACCCCCATCCTCATCAACGGGACTGAGGTGGAGCGAGTCACCAGCTTCAAGTTTCTGGGTGTCCACATCTCTGAGGATCTCTCCTGGACCCTCAACACCTCCACCCTGATAAAGAAGGCTCACCAGTGTCTCTTCTTCCTGAGGAGACTAAAGAAGGTCCATCTGTCTCCTCAGATCCTGGTGAACTTCTACCGTTGCACCATCGAGAGCATCCTCACCAACTGTGTCACAGTATGGTATGGCAACTGCTCTGCCTCTGACTGGAAAGCACTGCAGAGGGTGGTGAAAACTGCCCAACGCATCACCGGTTCCTCACTCCCCTCCATTGAGGCTGTCCAGGGCAAGCGATGCTTGCGTAAGGCACGCAGCATTGTCAAGGACATTTCTCACCCCAACCACAGACTGTTCACCCCTCTCCCCTCCGGGAGGCGCTACAGGTCTCTCCGCACCTGAACCAGCAGGTTCAGAGGAAGCTTCTTCCCTGCGGCTGTCACCCTACTGAACTCTAACTCTGCACCTAGGTGACAACCTACCAACCCCTACACCCCCCCCCCCCCCCCCCCCGGACAATTGTACTACTCTTACCCTATAGCATTCCTATAAACTGTACATCCTGTATCTTCACTTGTACACACTGCTCTTATACTACATACTACTGCTCTTCTGTACATATCTGTCTATACTGTTCATAATGCACATATCCTTATATTTTTCTTTTAATACTACTGTTAATACACTGCACATATCTGTACACACTGTACATATCTGTTTATACTGTTCATACTGCATTCCATATTTATTCTGCTTATTTACTCTGCTTTAATGTTACTGTTAATACATATATACTGCTTATACTGCACTACTTATACAGCTCATATGCTGCTTATACTGTTCATACTGCATTCTATTTACTCTGCTTATAATGTTACTGCTAATACATATACTGCTTACACTGCACTACTTATACTTATACTATACTGCACTACTTATACTGCTCATATACTGCACTACCTGTATATATTGTTGTAACAAAGTCTGTTGTACACAGAGGCAGACGCAGCGCTACGGCAAGGGAATCTCTCCCGTTTATTCACACAGTTCTGGTAACAATGTCCTTTTGGCTTTCCAGCCTCCTCAATGACAACTCGGCGACTTTGCCGTCGTCTCTCTCTCTCTCTCTCTCGTTCGCCGTTCCCAGCTCACCTCGCCTCTCCACTGGGCAGGTTGCCTAGGATTCAAAAGCTTCTCAAACAGCCTAATTCTCTCTCGTTCGCCGTTCCCAGCTCACCTCGCCTCTCTCCTCAAATGGCAGAAGCACACACATCTTAAACATTTGCCGGCGAGACTTAATTCGCAGCAGGTGTGCAACAAAAGTCTCGCCGACACAACCCCGGCCACGGTCCTGTAGCTCCCTCTACAGGCCGAACGCTGCATGTCCCCCCACATACCCCCACCGCCCGACACAGGCCGGGGAACCGACGGCCGACGACCTACTCCCCCCCCCCTGCACGGGAGAGGAAGTCTGCCACGACCATCTGCGCACCCGGTCTGTGCACGACGGAAAAGTTGAAGGGCTGCAACGCGAGGTACCACCGGGTGATCCTCGCGTTTACATCCTTCATGCGGTGGAGCCACTGGAGGGGGGCATGGTCGGAGTAGAGGGTGAAGGCGCGACCCAGCAGGTAGTAGCGGAGGGTGCCGACCGCCCACTTGATGGCCAGGCACTCCTTCTCCACGGTGCTGTACCGGCCCTCCCTCTCCGACAGCTTGCGGCTCAGGTACAGCACCGGCCGGTCGGCCCCCTCCACGCGCTGGGTCAGTACTGCTCCCAGCCCTCTATCCGACGCGTCCGTCTGTAGGGAGAAAGGGAGGTTAAAATCAGGCGCATACAGGACCGTTTCTCCACAAAGAGCCCCCTTAAGGGCCTCGAACGACCCCTGGCACTGGCCCGACCATTGGACCGGGTCCGGGGCACCCTTCCGGGTGAGGTCCGTCAAGGGACTGGCCAGCTCCGAAAACCCTGGTACGAACTGGCGGTAATATCCCGCCAGCCCCAGGAAGGCCCTCACCTCCTTCTTTGTCTTGGGCCGGGGAGAGGTGGCGATGGCCGCAGTCTTTTCAATCTGCGGCCGCACCTCCCCCCGTCCCAAGTGGTACCCCAGATACCGGATCTCCCTCCGCCCGATCACGCACTTTTTCGGGTTGGCCGTCAGCCCCGCCTGCCTCAGGGACTGCAGAACAGCAGCCACACTCCGCACATGCTGCGGCCAGGTGTCACTGTGAATGACAATGTCATCTAGGTAGGCCGCAGCATAGGCGGCGTGCGGCCGCAGAATACGGTCCATGAGGCGCTGAAAAGTGGCTGGGGCTCCGAACAACCCGAAAGGGAGCACGGTGAACTGGAATAACCCGAGCGGAGTGGAGAATGCCGTTTTCTCCCGGGACACCGGCGAGAGTGGAATCTGCCAGTATCCCTTCGTGCAATCCAATGTCGTGAAGTACCTGGCCGTACCAAGCCGGTCCAAGAGCTCGTCGACCCGGGGCATCGGATAGGCATCGAACTTGGAGACCGCATTAACCCGTCTATAATCCACACAGAACCGTATAGTCCCATCTGGCTTGTTGACAAGCACGATGGGGCTACACCAATCACTGCGGGACTCCTCGACCACACCCAGCTCCAGCATGGCTTCCAACTCCGTGCACACAACGTTTCGTTTGTGCACCGGCAACCTATAGGGACGCGTGCGCACCGTTAAACCCGGCTGCGTTTCTATATGGTGGTCGATGAGCGTAGTCCGACCGGGCAGGGGAGAGAACACGTCAGCGAACTTAAGCTGCAAATCTGCAACGTCCGCGGCCTGGCTAGCAGAGAGATGGTTATCAATATCGACCGGAGTGCTAACTTTCGATTTTGGGACTTCCGGACCGAACTCCTCTCTCTCCGGAATTACCGTAGCCAGAGCAACCGTGACCACGTCGTTCCATTTTTTTAGGAGATTGACGTGATACACCTGCAAGCTATCCCCCCGGTCCGAGCGTACAACCTCATAATCCACGTCCCCCATGCGACGTGTGACCACAAACGGTCCTTGCCACTTCGCGAGTAATTTCGTGCTGGAGGTGGGTAACAGTACGAGCACCTTGTCTCCCGGTGTAAACTCTCGTAGGGTAGACCCCCTGTCATACAGGCGTTTCTGACGCTCCTGGGCTTGCAGCAAATGCTCACGTGAGATAGCCCCTAGGGCGTGGAGCTTTGTGCGCAAGTCGAGGACGTACTGGATTTCACTCTTACTGTCGCTAGACCCTTCCTCCCAATTTTCTTTAAACAGGTCTAGGACACCCCGGGGCTTACGGCCGTAGAGTAATTCAAACGGGGAAAACCCGGTGGAAGCTTGGGGAACTTCCCGCACCGCAAACAACAGGGGATCTAGCCATTTATGCCAATTCCGACTATCCTCGTGGACAAACTTCCGGATCATTGACTTCAAGGTCCGATTGAACCGCTCACAAAGGCCGTCCGTGGCCGGGTGGTAAACACTGGTTCGAATCGCCTTGATGTTCAGCAAGCCATACAGTTCCTTGAGGGTGCGTGACATAAAATTAGTGCCCTGATCGGTGAGAATCTCTTTCGGGATTCCCACGCGGGAGATGACTTGAAACAATGCTTGCGCTACACTCCTGGCAGAGGTATTGCGCAGAGGTATTGCCTCGGGGTATCGGGTGGCGTAATCTATCAAGACCAACACAAATCGATAACCCTGTGTGCTCCGTTCAAATGGCCCGATAATATCCATCGCAATGCGGTCGAACGGGTTCTCGACCAATGGTAAGGGCCGCAAGGGGGCCCGTGGGATGGCCGGGGGATTTACTAACTGACATTCCCGACAGGATGCGCACCACCTACGCACCTCTGCCCGAATCCCCGGCCAATAAAATCGAGCCATTATACGGTGCAGTGTTTTGTCATACCCTAGATGGCCCGCCATGGGGTTGAAATGAGCCGCCTGGAAGACCATTTCGCGGCGGCTGCGGGGAACCAGCAACTGGGTTACTTCCTCCTGACTATGTGAGTCACGACTTACTCGATATAACCTGTCGCTGATAATCGCAAAATAGGGGTGGGCGCGCACTGTGTCTGGCCGTATCAAAGTACCATCAATTGCTATCACTTGGTCAAAGGCTGATCTGAGGGTCTCGTCACGAGACTGCTCGAGGGGGAAGTCGCCTAGCAGCGGATAGTTCGGCGAGGAAGTCTCGGGGTGAGGCGCCCCCGCCGGCTCCGGCTCCCCGGCAGTGTCGCGAGGCGCCGCCTCGGCACAGAGCACATTACACGCCACACACCTCCCTAGCTGTCGTGCACGCATCCCGGTAGCCCTCTTTACCGCTTGAGGAAACCCCTCCCAATCCACACCTAGAATCAGGGGATGCGTGAGGCGTGGGCTAACCGCCGCCTGTACTCTATGGGTTTTCCCCTCAAAATGAATTTCGATAGCGACCACCGGATATTCGTGAATGTCCCCATGCACACACCTCACCCGCACCCTCGATGCCTTCCACAATGCCCCCGGCCGAACCAGGCGCTCCTGGATCATGGACTGCATGCAGCCCGAATCCAAGAATGCCTGGTGCGTATCATGTTGTATCCTTACCGGAATACGATACGCCGCTCCTGGTCCGGGGGGAGGGCCCGGTATGTCGCCGATGCGGACGACCCGTCCCACGTCCATCGCCCGACACTCGGCCTGCACGTGGCCCGGCCGTCCGCACCGCCAACACACCCCCCCTGTCGCTCGAGGTGCTCCCTGTGGGGCCGGGGTCGGTTCCGGATAGGTGCGCCCCTGCCATCTCGTCCTCGGGGCTGGCGCCGGCCTCTCTCCCTCTGCTCCCCCGGCTCCTCCTGGGCGTTGCCCCCCCCCCCCTTGCCGCGGGGCCGGGGTTGGTCGTTGTGGCCCCCGCGGTGGGAGGGAGAGATGGTCCTCGGCCTGTCCGACGGCGGTCTGGAGGTCCTGGGGGCGGTGGCACTGGACCTTGGGGGGACCTGGTGCCGCTCCGGTCCCCGGCGCCGGCCCGCCGACCCTGGCGAAGTCCTGAAGGAGGGCACCGTCCGTGCTCCTCGCCGCCGTCAGTTCCTCCAGCGTCGTCTGCTGGGTCTGCTGCAGGGCCGTCTGCCGCTCGAGGACAAGCGCTATCCTCGCCATCGCCGCTGCCAACGCCTCCATTCTGCCTTCCCTCTGTGTCCCAGGTTGGGCGCCAATGTAACAAAGTCCGTTGTACACAGAGGCAGACGCAGCGCTACGGCAAGGGAATCTCTCCCGTTTATTCACACAGTTCTGGTAACAATGTCCTTTTGGCTTTCCAGCCTCCTCAATGACAACTCGGCGACTTTGCCGTCGTCTCTCTCTCTCTCTCTCTCGTTCGCCGTTCCCAGCTCACCTCGCCTCTCCACTGGGCAGGTTGCCTAGGATTCAAAAGCTTCTCAAACAGCCTAATTCTCTCTCGTTCGCCGTTCCCAGCTCACCTCGCCTCTCTCCTCAAATGGCAGAAGCACACACATCTTAAACATTTGCCGGCGAGACTTAATTCGCAGCAGGTGTGCAACAAAAGTCTCGCCGACACAACCCCGGCCACGGTCCTGTAGCTCCCTCTACAGGCCGAACGCTGCATGTCCCCCCACAATTGTTCACACTGCACTTTTCTGCTTTTTTGCACTTCTGGTTAGACGCTAACTGCATTTCGTTGTCTCTGTACTTGTACTCTGCACAATGACAATAAAGTTGAATCTAATTTAATCTAATCTAATCTAATCTAATCTAATCTAATCTAATCTAATCTAATCTAAATTTGGCGTAAACAACATGAAAGCATGGATCCATCCTGCCTTGTATCAACGGTTCAGGTGGTGGTGTAATGGTGTGGGGGATATTTTCTTGGCACACTTTGGGCCCCTTAGTACCAATTGAGCGTCGTTTAAACGCCACAGCCTACCTGAGTATTGTTGCTGGCCATGTCCATCCCTTTATGACCACAGTCTTCTGATGGCTACTTCCAGCAGGATAACGCGCCATGTCACAAAGCTCACATCATCTCAAACCGGTTTCTTGAACATGACAATGAGTTCACTGTACTCCAATGGCCTCCACAGTCACCAGATCTCAATCTAATAGAGCACCTTTGGTTAATATCTAACCAGAGATAAAACTACGGATTGTGTCTTTAAATCTGAGTAGGCATTCTAGCAGCACATGGCGAGACATGCCACACACACACACGCACGCACGCACGCACGCACGCACGCATGCACGCACGCACACACGCACGCACTCTCTCTCTCAGTGCTACATACTGTCCGTTATGTGTGGTGTGTGAGGCTCTCTGGTCAGGGGTATCTAGGTCAGCACAGGTCTATATCTGGAGACATGACTCTGGACTACTCGTTTTATTATCTCTATAAATGAATAATGTTTATGTTCATTCATGGGATTCATGGCGGTGGCCCCTGTGAGCTGACTAGCTGGGGTTAATACTCAGAACATTCAGAGAATATTTACACCTGGTATTAAACTAATATGATCAAAGCTTCTGCTGGCCTATTAAACCATCAGTAATAATCACTGTTCCTACGGTTACAGAACGCTGACACAGTCAACTAGTGAGCCAAGGCTGTAACAGGCTCTGTTCAATCAAACCTGCAGTCTGGTTTCAGAGCTAATGCTAACCTCCCCATGCTAACATCATCCATCCAGTCAACAATCTCTCATTGGTTCAGAAATCAAAACACAGATTAATAGTTCTGATTGGTCTGATTCTAACCTTGGTTTGTACTTGCCCTTCTACAGGCCAAGGTGACCTCTGACCTCTGAGGTGATCTCTGAGGTGACCTCTGACCCCTGAGGTGACCCCTGAGGTGACCTCTGACCGCTGAGAGAGCCTGCATCGTCTGGATACAGAATCAACAAACTGACGTGATCTCAGTCAATCATATGTTTATTGTGTTAATATTAGATTATTATAAGTTTAACATTAGGAATGTGAAATTAGAATTGGTGGGGGTTTCAAAGTTAAGATATTTTCAGAAGTTATTAAAAAGGGTTGGGAAGTTAGAACCAACGTTTGTAACAACAAGTTAATGAAATGTTTTGTATGTTTTGATTGTGTTCATGTGCACACACACACACACACACACACACACACACACACACATACACACACACACACACACACACACACACACACATTCACACCAGCCTCTGTATCAGATCAATTCACCTGATCAACCAGAGTTAAGCAGTTAAGCAGAGTTAGACCCAGAGTTAGACCCAGAGTTAGACCCAGAGTTAGACCCAGAGTTAGACCCAGAGTTAGACCCAGTTAGACATAGAGTTAAACACAGAGTTAGACAAATAGTTAGACATCGAGTTAAGCATAGGGTAGGTTTGCACCTCTCTCTGGTTAGGGTTAGGGTTAGGGTTAGGGTTAGGGTTAGGGTAGTTAAGCATAGGGTAGGTTTGCACCTCTCTCTGGTTAGGGTTAGGGTTAGGGTTAGGGTTAGGCTTAGGGTTAGGGGAGTTAAGCATAGGGTTAGGGTTAGGGTTAGGGTTAGGGTAGTTAAGCATAGGGTAGGTTTGCACCTCTCTCTGGATAGGATCGGCTAAGCATCAAATGTTGTCATGTCAAAGTTAAATGAGTGCTTATGTCCTTCTGTCAGTCACCATTTAGACTGAGACTAACTACCCAACCCTGGCCTGAGAGACCAGTCAGACTGAGACTAACTACACTGGCCTGGCCTGAGAGACCAGTCAGACTGAGACTACCTACCCTGGCCTGAGAGACCAGTCAGACTGAGACTACCTACCCTGGCCTGAGAGACCAGTCAGACTGAGACTACCTACCCAACCCTGGCCTGAGAGACCAGTCAGACTGAGACTACCTACCCAACCCTGGCCTGAGAGACCAGTCAGACTGAGACTAACTACCCTGGCCTGAGAGACCAGTCAGACTGAGACTAACTACCCTGGCCTGAGAGACCAGTCAGACTGAGACTAACTACCCTGGCCTGGCCTAAGAGCCGTGCAGTGTGGATACCTCTAGGGCTAAGGTCACTGAACTACCACTGAAGTCAAAATCATTAGTTTAATAATTTAATTAATTTCATGCCTATTTTTCATCAGTTGTCCGTTGTATAGATGTCGTTTTTTACATTGTGAAGTTGTTGTTGTTGTTGTTGTTGTTTGAGAAAGCAGGTGGAGGTGTGAGGAGTGTTTCTAGTGATCTGAGGTACTATACATGCATTGGGCCAAAATGGGTTAATTTAGGAAAAGCAGAAGAATGAAGTGTCCTTTCTAACGATCATCTTATCAGATCAATCACAGTTAGTCGTTGTTGCGATGCAGAGGTAACTGACGTTGTATTTAATAATAATTATAATAATAATAATGGAAGTGTTTTCATATGAAGTGATGTCCGTATTCCATTTTCTTTTTGTTTGTGTCCAACAGCCCCATGTTCTGCTGAGCTCCATAGAGCACCATTCACTGTAGTAAGATGAACTTCTTTCAATAAAACAGGCTTTATTGTTGCAAAGTACAAACGCTTCTAGATTTCTTGATCAGCAGCAATTAATTGACTTTTCAGCCCCAGTCTCGCCACTAGGGGGCACAAGTTAATACTCTTATTGCATACAGTAAAAAACAAACAAATTATTATTGTATTGTATATTACGTCAAATTAAACTGTTTTTCTATTAACCCTAATATGCAGGCACACAGGGGCAGTCACACACCCACACTCTCGTGCACACACACACACACACACACACACACACACACACACACACACACACACACACACACACACACACACACACACGGTTAGAGGGGGCAGATGTAACACAGGAGGTCTGGCTCCCCCCCCCCCCGTCTACAGGGCAATGATAGCATTCGTCTTGTGATATGGAATAAGATCACAAAAGGTCAAAGTTCACGTTCTAGAAAGAGGAAACTAATTGTGCTTGAAACCAAATGTCACACATAGGAGATGACAAGCCATGTCTCCTGTACAACATCCTCAAATGATTACAAGTTAGCACATTTAGTTTTTCACCAATACCATTTCAACTAAAAACATTAAACATGATGACACATTTTAACATCAGTAAAATGAACATTGTTAATATATGCCATTTAGCTGACGCTTTTATCCAAAGTGACTTACATTGCAGTGAGTGCATACATTTATCAGTATATACATTGTTAAAAACAAAATCAAAACAAGGGCTTAAAGTCCTGATATCTGATATCTATACAAGAACAATCATGTCCATCCTGGCACGGGTAGATCTGTCCATCCGATTGGTCTGTAGGTCTGTCCATCCGATTGGTCTGTAGGTCTGTCCATCCGATTGGTCTGTAGGTCTGTCCATCAGGTCAAGGCTGAACGGTCTGTCCAGGTTACAGTCATTCCGAGCTGGGTTTCTGCTCCAGGAGACCAAGCTCCAGGAGACCAGAGAGACCAACCTCCAGAGAGACCAACCTCCAGAGAGACCAACTTCCAGGAGACCAGAGAGACCAACCTCCAAGAGACCAGAGAGATCAACCTCCAGAGAGACCAACCTCCAGGAGACCAGAGAGACCAACCTCCAGAGAGACCAACCTCCAGGAGACCAGAGAGATCAACCTCCAGAGAGACCAGAGAGATATACTTCCAGAGAGACCAACCTCCAGAGAGACCAACCTCTAGGAGACTAGAGAGACCAACCTCCAGAGAGACCAACCTCCAGGAGACCAGAGAGACCAACCTCCAGAGAGACCAGAGAGATATACCTCCAGAGAGACTAACCTCCAGGAGACCAGAGAGACCAACCTCCAGGAGACCAACCTCCAGGAGACCAGAGAGAACAACCTCCAGAGAGACTAACCTCCAGAGAGACTAACCTCCAGGAGACCAGCCTCCAGGAGACCAGAGAGACCAACCTCCAGAGAGACTAACCTCCAGGAGACCAACCTCCAGAGAGACCAACCTCCAGGAGACCAACCTCCAGAGAGACCAACCTCCAGAGAGACCAACCTCCAGAGAGACCAACCTCCAGGAGACCAAAAGGCTTCTGCTCCTGGATGATGACACCCTCTTGATAAGGTTCCACTCAGCTAAGTCAGTTGTGATGAAGAAAGTTCATAAAGAAATAAAGAAAGATAAAGAAACAACATACAGAAACATCATAACAGACAGAATGACATGTGACATGTGACAGTAGATGATGACTGGATTCAACTGTGGTAAACCGTGAGGCTGAGTCTCTCAGTTACAGTCTTTAAACAGTTTCCTGTGCCTGTATGGCAGTGCTGTTCGAGTGTGTTGATGACAGTACTTCCTGTGTAGATGATAGTACTTCCTGTGTTGTTGTGTTTATGATAGTACTTCCTGTGTTGAGACAGCACTTCCTTAAGGCACGTTGTAGTGAATCATGGTCTTGTTGGCAAATAGAAAAAAAGTTAAAATTACTGCAATTCCTAAATGTTACAGATCCGACACTTTTCATTGAATGATTGTCGCTAGAGTTCCTAACAGTTCCCTCTCTCCTCCTGCATGTTCTGATGTAGAGTAGATGATGTAGATGATGTAGGATAGATGATGTCGATGATGTAGGGTAGATGATGATGTAGGTGATGTACATGATGTCGGGTAGATGATGTAGGGTAGATGATGTGGATGGTGTAAATGATGTAGATGATGTGGATGATGTGGGGTAGATGATGTGGATGATGTAGATGATGATGTAGGGTAGATGATGTAGATGATGTAGGGTATAGGATGTAGGGTAGATGATGTAGATAATGTAGGGTAGATGATGTAGATGATGTAGATGATGTAGGGTAGATGATGTAGCTGATGTAGATGATGTAGAGTAGATGATGTAGCTGATGTAGGGTAGAGGATGTAGGGTAGATGATGAAGATGATGTAGGGTAGATGATGTAGATGATGTAGGGTAGATGATGTAGATGATGTAGGGTAGATGATGTAGAGTAGATGATGTAGGGTAGATGATGTAGATGATGTAGGGTAGATGATGTAGATGATGTAGGGTAGATGATGTAGATGATGTAGGGTAGATGATGTAGATGATGTAGGGTAGATGATGTATATGATGTAGGGTAGATGATGTATATGATGTAGATGATGTAGGGTAGATGATGTAGAGTAGATGATGTAGGGTAGATGATGTAGATGATGTAGGGTAGATGATGTAGATGATGTAGGGTAGATGATGTAGATGATGTAGGGTAGATGATGTAGATGATGTAGGGTAGATGATGTAGGGTAGATGATGTAGAGTAGATGATGAAGATGATGTAGGGTAGATGATGATGATAAAGATGTTGACCAAGACTCTCACTGGTCCTTCAGTCTATGTTCCCATGGTGACAGGTGATGGTGTTGTTGTTGTTGTTGTTGTTGTTGTTGTTGTTGCTGTCGTTAGCTGGTGGTCCTCTGCTGCCTGAGGATGTCATACACGTCGTCGGCTTTGCTGAGCCTCTCGAAGACAGGAAGGAGATCCAGCAGCTCTGTGTCGGACATGTCATCAAACCAGGAGCCCACAGGGACCTGGGGAGGGAGAGGACACATCAGGACAACTACAGGGACCTGGGGGGTGGGGGGGGGGGCATCAGGACAACTACAGGGACCTGGGGAGGGAGAGGACACATCAGGACAACTACAGGGACCTGGGGGGTGGGGAGGGAGAGGACACATCAGGACAACTACAGGGACCTGGGGGGTGGGGGGGGGCATCAGGACAACTACAGGGACCTGGGGAGGGAGAGGACACATCAGGACAACTACAGGGACCTGGGGGGTGGGGAGGGAGAGGACACATCAGGACAACTACAGGGACCTGGGGGGTGGGGGGGGGGCATCAGGACAACTACAGGGACCTGGGGATGAGGGGGGGGCATCAGGACAACTACAGGGACCTGGGGGTGGGGGGGGGGGGGCACCAGGACAACTACAGGGACCTGGGGGTGGGGGGGGGCATCAGGACAACTACAGGGACCTGGGGGTGGGCATCAGGACAACTACAGGGACCTGGAGAGGGGAGACGTCCAGACAAGACCTGGGAACTGGAGGTCAAACCATAGATGTGGTAGATGCTATGCTAGATGCTATGCTAGATGCTATGGTAAAGGTATTAGATGCTATGCTAGATGCTATGGTAGAGGTATTAGATGCTATGGTAGATGCTATGGTAGATGTTATGGTAGAGGTATTAGATGCTTTGGTAGATGCTATGGTAAAGGTATTAGATGCTATGGTAGATGCTATGGTAGAGGTATTAGATGCTATGGTAGATGCTATGCTAGATGCTACAGTAGATGCTATGGTAAAGGTATTAGATGCTACAGTAGATGCTATGGTAGATGCTATGGTAAAGGTGTTAGATGCTATGGTAAAGGTATTAGATGCTATGGTAAAGGTATTAGATGCTACAGTAGATGCTATGGTAGATGCTATGGTAAAGGTGTTAGATGCTATGGTAAAGGTATTAGATGCTATGGTAGATGCTATGGTAAAGGTATTAGATGCTATGGTAGATGTTATGGTAAAGGTATTAGATGCTATGGTAGATGTTATGGTAGAGGTATTAGATGCTATGGTAGATGCTATGGTAGAGGTATTAGATGCTATGGTAGATGTTATGGTAGAGGTATTAGATGCTATGGTAGATGTTATGGTAGAGGTATTAGATGCTATGGTAGATGCTATGGTAGATGTTATGGTAGAGGTATTAGATGCTATGGTAGATGGTATGCTATGGTAGATGCTATGGTAGATGTTATGGTAGAGGTATTAGATGGTATGGTAGATGGTATGCTATGGTAGATGGTATGCTATGGTAGATGTTATGGTAGAGGTATTAGATGCTATGGTAGATGGTATGCTATGGTAGATGGTATGCTATGGTAGATGGTATGCTATGGTAGATGTTATGGTAGAGGTATTAGATGCTATGGTAGATGGTATGCTATGGTAGAGGTATCAGATGTTATGTTGAGTTGAGGTAGAGAGGTACGTACGGCGTTGTCTGGATGGAAGATGTAGGAAGCGGGGGAGTTGTCCAGGATGATGACCTTGTTGAGGTCGCGACCCAGGTGGCTCAGGTCCTTGACGTAGTTCCCCCGGTGAAACACACACGACTCACGGAACAGACGGCTACGGAACGCCCCCCACTTATCCAACAGGTCAGAGACGGGGTCCGCATACTGACGCACACACACACACACACACACACACACACACACACACACACACACACACACACACACACAAAACACGGTTTAGAATAGGCCTGTGTGAGCCTTTGATCTCTCACACATCAGTCGTCATAGCAACGCTCAGACTGCCACTCTCACACACAGCCTGACCAATCGAGATTTATTTATAGATGGTATACAGTCATGAGAAAAAGTTAGGACACCCCCCAAAATATTAAGTTATTCTCTTAAAAATATGGACATATCAATATGTTATCTTCTTTCTAACAATGTCTATAGATAAAGGGGATGTAATTGAACAAAAAACTATGAAAATGTAACTTTGTAATCATTTATTTAACGAAAAATTAACAATAATGCCAATTCCTACTGAGGAAAAAGTTAGGACACCCTATGCCCTAATAGCTAGTATTGCCCCCCTTGGCTGAAATAACCTCAATTAGACGTTTCTTATAACTGTCTACAGGTCTCTGACATCAATTGGGAGAACGTTTTTCCCACTCCTCCTTGCAGAATTCTTTCAGCTGTGTGATGTTCGAGGGGTGTCTTGCATGCACAGCCAGTTTCAAATCAATCCACAGCATCTCAATAAGATTAAGATCCGGGCTTTGACTTGACCATTCCAGAACTCTCAATTTATTTTTCTTGAGCCATTCCTTGGTTGATTTACTGGAATGTTTTGGGTCATTGTCATGTTGCATGGTCCACATCTGCTTCAGCTTCAACTTTCGAACAGATGGTCTCACATTTTCCTCAAGCACCCTCTGATACAATACAAAATTCATAGTGGATTCTATGATGGTGAGCTGACCAGGCCCTGCTGCAGAAAAGTATATATGATAGATGGTATATATGGTATATATGGTAGATGTTATATATAGTAGATGGTATATATGGTAGATGGTATATATGGTATATATGGTAGATGGTATATATGGTAGATGTATTAGATGGTATATATGATAGATGGTATATATGGTAGATGGTATATATGATAGATGGTATATATGGTATATATGATAGATGGTATATATGGTAGATGGTATATATGGTATATATGATAGATGGTATATATGGTAGATGGTATATATGGTAGATGTATTAGATGGTATATATGGTATATATGATAGATGGTATATATGGTAGATGGTATATATGGTATATATGATAGATGGTATATATGGTAGATGGTATATATGATAGATGGTATATATGGTAGATGGTATATATGGTAGATGGTATATATGGTATAGATGGTATATATGGTAGATGTATTATATGGTATATATGATAGATGGTATATATGGTATATATGGTAGATGGTATATATGGTATATATGATAGATGGTATATATTGTATATATGGTAGATGGTATATATGGTATATATGATAGATGGTATATATGGTAGATGGTATATATGGTATATATGATAGATGGTATATATGGTATATATGGTAGATGGTATATATGGTATATATGGTATATATGGTAGATGGTATATATGGTATATATGATAGATGGTATATATGGTATATATGATAGATGGTATATATGGTATATATGGTAGATGGTATATATGATAGATGGTATATATGGTATATATGGTAGATGGTATATATGATAGATGGTATATATGGTATATATGGTAGATGGTATATATGGTAGATGTATTAGATGGTATATATGATAGATGGAATATATGGTAGATGGTATATATGGTATATATGGTAGATGTATTAGATGGTAGATGTATTAGATGGTATATATGGTATATATGGTATATGGTATATATGGTAGATGTATTAGATGGTATATATGATAGATGGTATATATGGTAGATGGTATATATGGTAGATGTATTAGATGGTAGATGTATTAGATGGTATACACTCACCGGCCACTTTATTAGGTACACCTGTTCAACTGCTCAGTAACGCAAATATCTAATCAGCCAATCACATGGCAGTAACTCAATGCATTTAGGCATGTAGACATGGTCAAGACGACCTGCTGAAGTTCAAACCGAGCATCAGAATGGGGAAGAAAGGTGATTTAAGTGATTTTGAACGTGGCATGGTTGTTGGTGCCAGACGGGCTGGTCTGAGTATTTCAGAAACTGCTGATCTACTGGGATTTTCACTTACAACCATCTCTAGGGTTTACAGAGAATGGTCCAAAAAAGAGAAAATATCCAGTGAGCGGCAGTTCTCTGGGCGAAAATGCCTTGTTGATGCCAGAGGTCAGAGGAGAATGGCCAGACTGGTTCGAGATGATAGAAAGGCAACAGTAACTCAATTAACCACTCGTTACAACCAAGGTATGCAGAAGACCATCTCTGAATGCACAACATGTCGAACCTTGAAGCAGATGGGCTACAAAAGGAGGTCCAACCCAGTACTAGCAAGGTGTACCTAATAAAGTGGCCGGTGAGTGTATATGATAGATGTAGATGATATATGATGATGTATTTGATGTATGGACTCACTTTGGACAGGCTTGCGGTGAACAGAACACACTCAAACATGTCCCCCATCCTCTTCAGAAACTCATCTACATGAGGCCGCTTCAGCACGTACACCTGGGGGGAGGGCAGACATAAGACAGGGGGGTAACTGTCACTTGTTATCCATAAGTACAGAGACAAAACACCTCTGGGAGAGCAGCTTCTGGATCGGAGTGGTCTGGACCACTACAACAGCTGACCACCAGAACATCATAAAACACCTCTCTGTTTAACCCAGGTACACCTGGGTCTCTGTTTAACCCAGGTACACCTGGGGTCAGTTTAGCACAGGTACACCTGGGTCTCAGTTTAACCCAGGTACACCTGGGTCTCAGTTTAGCCCAGGTACACCTGGGTCTCAGTTTAACCCAGGTACACCTGGGTCTCAGTTTAACCCAGGTACACCTGGGTCTCTGGTCCCGGTATCTAGTATTTCAGTTCCAGAACCTGACGCTGCCGGCCTTGTTTCTGACCCAAGTCACCCTGAATAGGCTTCCCCTCTTATACAAGCCTATCCTGGATTACTTGAACCAGACACATGCCATGAGGACCACCACACGTCTTCTGTCTTCTGGGGGTCACCAAGGACTGTGGTTCCCCTGTCCAGCTGCCCCCCGCCCTGGTGTCCAGCTGCCTCCCACCCTGGCTGTCCAGCCTCCAGTAGACCCCCCCACCCTGTCCTGGCTTTCCAGCCTCCAGTAGACCCCCACCCCAAACCTGGCTGTCCAGCCTCCAGTAGACCCCCACCCCACCCTGGCTGTCCAGCCTCACGCTGCCCCCCGGCCTGCCCAGCCAGACAGTCTCTCCCCTGGACAGGACAGACTCTGCTGCCCCCTGGCCAGATTGATGGCCGGTGAGTTCTGAGAAGCCAGCCAGCATTTCCTGGTTTGGTCAGGCCACTGAAATAGCCCTAGCCACCTGCTGCTAGGACCCGTCAACAGGGAGGGACACTGCTCTGTCAGGTTGCTAGCTTAGCACATTAGCACTAGCACACTGCTAGCTTAGCATACTGGTGTTAACTAGTAGAACATGAGTCTTTCAGGTCTCTAGCTTAGCACACTTAACATTACCAAGAGAAGGAGGAGTCCCACTGGAGCTCAGAACCAACAACACTGATATTAGATTTTTATTTCAGGTGGACGTCACTTCTACTTTCATTTTTGTGCTTTGGATGAGAAAACCTGTCACAAGGCAGACAGCACATGTTGGCCTAGAACTGTCACTAACTAAAACTAGAAAAAGAAGTTCCAGAAGAAACTTTGTGGGCTTGCAAAGTGCCCTTCTCACCTGGTGAACTGTTCCATCGATCTCCACTGGAATGATAAAATCTGCATTGTTCACCGGCTGTAGAAGACAAGAGCAGAACACATGACACCAAACACACAAAAGAAAACCTTCCATTTCCCTCAGAGAACACATGAATGTTAGTTTGTGGTAAAAACGTAACACTTTTCATGGGATTTCATCAGAGTAAATAATGGAGCTTGGTTAGTTGTGTTTTACAGGCTTGTCAGGCTGAAATAAAACAGCAGACTCAGCGCTTCAGAAATAACAGTCTGTAGGTCAGTGTGTCCATCTGCCTCCTCTATCAGGAGAATCTACTGGATTTGACAACGTCCATAAAACAGCTGATTTATTTCCACGGCTCTTGAAGCTGAAATATGTGTCTCAAGTGTGATGTTAGTCCTGTGTAAGGCAGCACGCCGTGACCTGGATTCATGGGCCGTGAAGTAATAGTGAAGCTCTGCGCCCAGTGACCTGGCTGGTTGGAAGGCTGCTCACCAGCCTTATAGAGACAGCTGCTGGGGTCCTGTGACCAGGGGAGGCTAACGGAGGTAGAAATCGGAGGACGGGCTCATTGTTATGCATGGAATGGGATGAGGGGTTGTATGAAAGGTGTGTGTCTACCAGCCTCACTGTACAGATTAGATTAGATTAGATTAGATTAGATTAGATTAGATTAGATTAGATTAGATTCAACTTTATTGTCATTGTGCAGAGTACAAGTACAGAGACAACGAAATGCAGTTAGCGTCTAACCAGAAGTGCAAAAAAGCAGAAAGTGCAATGAACAGGCGCCTTTAAAGGTGATTAAGAGTCTAGAACCGTGTCTGAATGCTCAGTATGAAGAATTAGAATGTTTTTAGAAATTCATTGGTATGGTAGTATGGTAGTATGGTAGTATAGTAGTATGGTAGTATGGTAGTATAGTAGTATGGTAGTATGGTAGTATGGTAGTATAGTAGTATGGTAGTATGGTAGTATGGTAGTATGGTAGTATAGTAGTATGGTAGTATAGTAGTATGGTAGTATGGTAGTATGGTAGTATAGTAGTATGGTAGTATGGTAGTATGGTAGTATAGTAGTATGGTAGTATGGTAGTATGGTAGTATGGTAGTATAGTAGTATGGTAGTATGGTAGTATGGTAGTATGGTAGTATAGTAGTATGGTAGTATGTTGAAATGTGTCGCTTACTGCAAAAAAATGAGTAAGTACATTAGTAGTAATCAGTAGGCAGTATGAACAATAACTCTTCATGGCCTGAACTCTGACACCCAAACGTCACACTTCAAATGCATCTTAAGGTTTGAAGGTCTTCATAAAGCCGCCATTACCCGCTGGAGACCACCCTCTATGCACTCCGTATAAGGCGTACCCAGAATGCAGCCCTTCAACTCAACACCCCCACTAGTTTACGAAGCCAGCGGCCCCCTGTGGACTCACACCACCAGTTTATGGACCCCCAGTTTACATCCCTAGCAGGCTGAGCCAGGAAACAGTTTATGGCCATATTAAGGTTCTCTGACCCACCGACAGAAGGCCCTACCAGGGTAGGGTTAGGGGTTAGGATTAGGGTTAGGGTTAGGGGTTAGGATTAGGGTTAGGGTTAGGGTTAGGATTAGGGTTAGGGGTTAGGATTAGGGTTAGGGGTTAGGATTAGGGTTAGGGTTAGGGTTAGGGGTTAGGATTAGGGTTATGGTTAGGGTTAGGGTTAGAGGAGATCAGTAACACGGCTGACAGGGGCCACGGCGCAGCGCCAGACTGCAAATCATTCTAATCCTGTCAGACGTTAAACATACTTCCTCTGCTAACTATGGGAAATATGAGGCCATAGCCTCCATGTTAACTATCGGCAATATGAGGCCATAGCCTCCATGTTAACTATGGGCAATATGAGGCCATAGCCTCCATGATAACTATGGGCAGTATGAGGCCATAGCCTCCATGTTAACCATGGGTAGTATGAGGCCATAGCCGCCATGTTAACTATGGGCAGCACTACCTTGTATGAGGCCATAGCCTCCATGCTAACTATGGGCAGTATGAGGCCATAGCCTCCATGCTAACAATGGGCAGTATGAGGCCATAGCCTCCATGCTAACAATGGGCAGTATGAGGCCATAGCCTCCATGTTAACTATGGGCAGGCTGCCTTGTACAAGAGCCATAGCCTCCCACACATGATTAAACTTATGAATGCTAACTATGGGCAGTGCTGAAGCTAACTGACTAAACCAGGTTTGAATTGAACTCAAATATCTCAGCAAGTTGATTCATATGAAGCTGTCCAGTAACAGCAATCCACAGACACCGATACTCTGCTGGATCTGGCTCCAGACATACACTATTTATATACACAAGTGTTATATATATTTATATATTATATATATTATATATCATGACTAATCAGGCCGGCTGCCAACAAAGGTTTGTGAATACTATGTTTCAATTTAAAAACCATACTGCTGCGATCCGCAAATCTGGTCACAACATTGGTGACAACATCCTGCTGCCCCTGCATTCTCCCGCTTCTCCTGACTGGTAAACAAACCCCAGAGTCTACAAGCTTCCTTAGTTACAACAACGTCTTCCTTAGTTACAACAACGTCTTCCTTAGTTACAACAACGTCTCTTACTTACAGTAGGAGATAGCAACTTCCACACAACCGTGGGAGACAGAAAACATGCAGGGGAAAATGTTTAGCGTTACTTTGACAGGGATCGGCACCAACGTTAAAGCTGACAGGAGGTTCATTCTGTGCAGGGAGTACACTGGTTTAAAAAAATGTGGCTGGTAAAAATGTTTCTCATCCACCAGACATCTTGGCTGGTAAACCAAAACATGAATGTTATGCCCTGGGACTAATCCTCCAATCATACCCAGAAACCCCAGCAGCCCGCGGTCTGTGGTGTTGCGACCCTGTCCATCTGTGGTTGTATCAGGTGACATGTTGACCAGTGTTCCAGCGCTCTGGTCAGACAGAGATAACACTGTGACTGCTGTCATCGCCGGTGTGAACACCAGGGACATGATCCTGTTTAACCGGATCTGGAGTCGACCTTTACTCCACAGGTCAGGAGTAAACTTCTCTCTGGAAGTGAGATTGGGTGAGACTAACCCTAACCCTAACCCTAACCCTAACCCTAACCCTAACCCTAATAACTGGAACACACAGACTTAACGTCTCTGTGACAGTGTTGTTATGCTTTTAGCACAATCGATGTGATCTTTTCAAATGATGTATGAAGTTAGTAAAAACAACACATATGTTCTTCATATCAATCAAATGAATATCTCTATATGTGTGTGAACACCGTGTGTCAGAAGCTCAGCTCACCTTGAATGAACTGTGCACCAGAGTCTCGTCCAGATCGATCACCACACAGACGCGCCCAGCATCCTTGGACTTCAGCTGGGGCAGAAGGGGCTTCGCTGGGACCTGAGACACACAGGAAACACACCACGTCAATCACAACACACCACATCAATCACAACACACGTGACAACATCAAATCAATGCTTTCAATTTGATTACTCTGCAATATTTGTGCTCTAAAACCTGTAAATATGATAAAAAATAATAAAACTTTTGTTTGTGTTGACATCATGCAGAAATACAACAACAACAACAACAACAATAACAACAATAACAACAACAACAATAACAACAACAACAACAAGATAGACATGAAAAGTGCAAATATACTCACTCGCTACCATTTGCATACGTAGCGAGAAAACACACATTTGTGAGAGTTTCAGTGGTGTTGTGTGAGTGTGTTTGAGTGGTGTTGTGTGAGTGTGTTTGAGTGGTGTTGTGTGAGTGTGTTTGAGTGGTGTTGTGTGAGTGTGTTTGAGTGGTGTTGTGTGGGTGTGTTTGAGTGGTGTAGTGTAGGTGTGTTTGAGTGGTGTTGTGTGGATGTGTTTGAGTGGTGTTGTGTGGGTGTGTTTGTGCGAGTGCTCTGTGATGCCTTCATGCTGTGAAACCCCAGCAGCTGTTACTGTGTTGACGAGAGCAGTAAACATGTCAGAGGCCTGGCGTGAGGCCGGAGGATGACCATTAGCTAAAGGCCTTCCTTCAGCAGCTAGTCAGGCAGGGGACATGTGGTGAGTGGACAGGCAGTCCGGAGCAGACCCGCGTCCCCAGAGAGCAGCATACCAGGTCATGATGAGTGTTGATCAAACGGCTAGTAAAGGTTGACATGGATGCCAGCCTCCATGCCAGCCTCCATGCCAAGCTGTGCCAGCTGTATGTGTAGCCATACCTTCCTCTGTTTTAGCTCCGTTGATACAAAGCTAAAGCACAGCCGAAGCTTCTACTGAACTCCCAATAAACACAGTTAGGCAGAATACACTTCAAGACAAACAACAACAAACACATTTCACTCTGGCAAATTTCAGTTTGATGTCACACCATGCGAGACCTTCATATTCCACACATCTGAAATTTGAAAGCATGACTCAGCAGGTTAGGTTAATCTCCCAGCAGCCCCAGGGCCTTTACAGCAAGGCTGGGATAGTACCTGGTCTGGGGGGATGCAGTGTTCACAGTCACAGGGCTCTGGGGCCTCTTCCTCCTCCTCCTCATCCTCACTCTGCTCTTCCTCTGCGCCTTCACTCTGGTCCGATGCCCTGTCCTCTTCTGCCATCTTAAAGAAGGCGTGAATGTCTATTCCCTCCTCACCGTCCCCTCTGTGTCCCACCTCACCGGAGACGTTATCGCCGTTCTGGGGCCGTGCCACCTGACACAACACGCTGTGTATGGAGAGGGTCGCTGGTGACAACGACTCCTGCCTGGGCGACTCAGAGGAGGGAAGGCAGGGGGCCGTTTGGTCTGTGCAATCTCCATTCAGTTCAATCACTTTAATAATTTCAAACTTTGGTTTGCTTTCTTCAGTGTTTTTAGGTTTCTTCCTCTCCTCTGTGGCGCTCGGATCAGAACCATCACGTTCAGCATTTCTTCTGACAGGCTGCCAATGAGAATGTCCTTCAGAACAGAACCTGTTCACCTGTCGTTCCGTGTATGCTTTCATTCCATAAGCGTAATATTCTTCTACACAGGGATCATAGGCCACTACGTCGTCTCCATACCACCAACACGACCAATAGGGTTCTCTCTCTGTACAATGAGACCAATAGGGTTCTCTCTCTGTACAATCCGACCAATAGGGTTCTCTCTCTGTACACGTGTTAAACACTCCTTCTGTATCTTCCTCAGGGGAGAAGTCAGCAGGTGTTTCCTCTGTGTGTGATCTTTCATCTCTTTCATCAGAACTAGACTTGTATTCTTCCATGATTTCCTCATCCTGAGTGTTCTCCTCAGGAACAGTCTCAGAGGTGTGAACGTCGTGAGCGCTGTCATCCTCAGGTCCCAGTGGTTCTGTCTGCTCCGTAGGGAAGGCATCAGTGGCATCAGCTGCACAAGGTGTATCCTCTGTAACACAGGTTTCATAGGCTTCTTCATGTTCAATAGTTGCTCCATCTACAGAGGCTTGTTCATAAACACAGACTCCATCAACCTCAACAGCTTCTGCAGCATCACAGGGCTCATCACCTTCCCCCACATATCCACTAGTCTCCTCTAGGGAGCATCCCTGAGCTAGATCCTCAATAGAGGCTTCAACACAGGACACACAGGCCTCAGCCTCAATCTCTTCCTCTGTAATAAAGGCTTTATAAATATCATCATCATCATCATCATTGGTTTCTTCCTCAGCTCCTCCCTCCTCTGTGGAGGGTCCTGATGCCCCACCATCACAGGTGTCTAACTCTGGTTCCGAAGCCTCACCCTCAGCCTCTTCATCACCATCAGCTTGTTCATCATCATCATCATCATCATCATCATCAGCCTCTTCATCGTCATCATCCTCATCAGCCTCTTTATCCTCATCATCCTCAGCATGGTGTTCAGAGGCCTCGTCTTCCTCAGGAGCATCATCATCACCATTGTCATGTCCCTCTGACATGGTTCCTACCACCACTGGACCTGAAGCTGCCTCCTCATTGGCTGTCTCCCCTACAGCAGGCTTCTGTGTCTCCTTCACACGAGTTTTAGATTTCTCTATGAAGTCGTGGATGTCTCCTCCGTCAAAGCAGGATACATATGGCCTCCTCTGGGCAAAGCAGGGGCTGTAAGAGTCTTTATCAAAAAAGTTAAAGAATTCCTCCACCACCACGACTTCAGAGGGAGGCTGAGCTCTGACTCCATCAGTGTCGCTCTCGCTGCATTCATCCGACTCGGCAGAATCCTCAAAGGACTCCCATTGTGACTGGTCGTCACTGGACCCGTCCTGACTCCCCTTCTCAGACTCTCCCGAGTCAAAGCTGGGCTCTGAGAGGAACTTGTTGTCAACGCAAGACTCATAAGACCTGGTTTCAATGGAGGAGCATTCTGACAACTTGTCCTCGTCAGAGTCAAATGCACTGTTGAAGAATGTCTCTTCTGTGTGTTCATGTTGAATACAAGACTCTTCTGTGTTTTCAAGTTGACTAAAATACTCTTCTGTGTTTTCAAGTTGACTAAAAGAGGTGTATTGTGCTGAAGAATCACAGTGTTGAGTTGTATCTTTCTCTTCAGACAGAGTGTTTTCCTGCGTCTCACAGGGCTTGAATAGTGGATCATGTTCAACAACATCATGACTGATATGTAGAGCAAGCTGGGTTTCCTCTGTGTGTTCCGCTTCATCAGCGGCATTTACACTTTCCCAGCTATCAGCTTGTTGTATGCAGCATTCAGAAGGCATGTCAGAATCAGAATAATGTAGACATTCTGACGATGCTTCACACGACTGCTCAAAATGAGCCTCAAAATGACACTCCCAGATCTCCCTCTGTCGAGCGGTTACCTCAGAGTGAATGAACAGGTCATCCTTTAGCTCAGACGTGTCATTACACTCAGCTGTGCATTCAATGTCATTGTGCTCCTCAGAATACTCACCGTTTACAACACAGTCCTCATTTGACCCCTTAGATTCAGATACGTCAGATACTTCCCGTTGCTCAGTAAACTCCCAGTTGTCAGCTGTGTTATCTGGCTGCGGGGGCGGCCAGTGTTGATCAGAAGGCTTACATTGTTCAGATGACAGAAGGTGCTGAGTGCTGCGTTCACACTCCAGGCTGCACTCAGAGGCTAAGTCCTCATTAGCACGGTGCTTCAAGGACTGAAGCAGCTCAGAGACCTCACAGTGTCGAGTACATCCATCAGTTAACCCACAGGACATGCTCTGGTCAGGGGGACCGGGAGCTGATGAGTCCTCACTGGACTGGGCCAAGTCCTGGACCAAGTCTCTGGACTGGGCCAAGTCCTGGACCAAGTCTCTGGATTGGGCCATATCTTGGACCATATCACTGGGCTGGAACAGGTCCTGGATCATGTCTTCCTCTGAGCCTACAGAATGTCCATTGCACACCACAGAGAGTTGGATCTCTTCTCCAACATCTCCCTTCATGCTGCAGTGCTCCGTAGAGCCGGTGGTAGTACCCTCATAGACCCGCAGGGGTTCAGAGTGAGCAGCACAGTTAGTATATTCACTATAGTCCAGAGAGGCCTTTCTCTCACCGGAGACAATGATGCAGGATTCACCTGTTTGCTCTGCAGACTCCCTGACCTGGAGACACGTCCTGACACTCAGCTCTGACACCTGGCAGTGCTCAGCAGGCATGGTGTCAGAACAGGTCCCTCCACAGGTCCAAGGACAGGTACTAGAATAGGTCCTATCAGAGGTCCTATCAGAGGAGGCTGCAGCTTGACCAGGGTTCTCCACGTACACAGACAGCTGACTGTCCACTATTGGCTGGTAGAGTAGGTCAGAAGTGTCTCCGATAGGCTGGTAGTGTAGAATGGAACTGTCTCTGATAGGCTTGTAGAGTTCAGAGGTTCTGAGCTGTTCCAGGCATTCTGAGAGGGTCTTGCTGTCTGTATGCAGTCTGCAGGTTTCAGGGGTCTGCAGGGCTGGGCGCTGCGCGGGGCGCGGGTGCTCACAGGGCTGGGGGGGCTCACTGGGGAGTCCACAGCCAGGCTGAGACGGCAACAGCAAAACACACGTTGACATGACAGGAGGTCACAACCAATACTGAGACTATAGCTCAGCCCCTCTCTCTCTCTCTCTCTCTCTCACAAACACACACTCACACACACACACACACACACACCCCTCACTCACACACACCCCCCCCTACATTTCAGTCTCTCACACACACACCCCCTCTCTCTCTCTCTCTCTCTCACCCTCCCTTACCAATCTCTCTCTCTCTCTATCTCTCTCTCTCTCTCTCCCACTCTCTCACCCTCCCTTACCAATCTCTCTCTCTCTCTCTCTCTCTCTCTCTCTCTCTCTCTCTCTCTCTCCCACCCTCCCTTACCAATCTCTCTCTCTCTCTCTCTCTCTTCCGTAGACCTAGGGGTTTATTTTGGGGACATCAGGAGACGTGACAAATACCTCTTGGAAGATCAGATCTCTATAAAAAGCTGAGTTCAGGCCTAAATCTGAACCCGACACCCGAGAGCGCCTCAACCACCTGATCTCCCGTCAGCGCTCACTAACTGCCATCTTAGTTTTCCAACAATGTGTCCAATAGCGTTCGCTGGCAGCTCTTTGTCATTATCCCAAAAACATCCTGGAATATTCTAATATCATCTCCTGCTTAGCAGAGAACGGAGGGAGGGGAACCGTCTTAATCGACTCCCCAAGGAGCTCTGGCCTGGCCTGGGGAGGCAGCACAGCAGGGGGCCACTCCTGGGAACGTTAATGAGTGATTTATGGGTGTTTTGTCCTCGTAAGGGTTTAGTGAGTGGCAGAGACACACTCGTAAACATGAAAGGACCTGAGAGAGGAAAACATGTGTGGAGATCATATGACTCTCAACCATGTCAGCCACACGCTGTGACATGGCCTGAGACAGGGAGAGGGAGAGAGAGAGAGGGAAGGAGAGAGGGAGAGAGGGAGAGAGAGAGAAGGAGGGGGGGGGGGTGTTGGAAGTGATAGCAATAGATAGGTGATATCAGAAGAAAGGTCAAACACGAGAATGAGAGAGAGATAGAGAGAGAGAGAGAGAGAGAGAGAGAGAGAGAGAGAGATAGAGAGAGAGAGAGAGAGAGAGAGAGAGAGAGAGAGAGAGAGAGAGAGAGAGAGAGAGAAAGAGATGTCTTACTTTAGATAAGGTCCCGTTCTCCTCCAGCAGCAGAGGGGCATTGTTGTTGACAGGAAGCTGGTCGGCTTCACTGCGACAGAGACAGCACAACAGGCTCCTGAACACACCCCGACGATACTTCCTAGAGGAGGACACACGGCCACCTAGCGAGAGGGAGGGAGAGAGGGAGAGAGATTTACATTTTAATATATTTAGGGCCACATCTGTGAAACAGTCTCTGACCCCATGTTACATCACCACGGCTATTTCCAGAACGCAGCGAGGGGTTCAACGTTGCGTAGCGCTGTCAGGCCTGAAATAAGCATCCCACATCCAGGAGGAGACGCCAGACGCCTCACATGCATGTGTCTCACAACTACTCTCACAAAAACTACCAAACAAGCCTTCATAGCTTCATCTTTTCTCATCACATGGTGTGTGTACGGTAAGCTGTCTGACAGAGAGAAGGATCCCGGAAAACAACTAAGAAATCGTTAAAACTACAACAGTCATGTTGTCTGTTCTCCTTGGTTCAGACGTCCCTGGGGCTGTGCAGCTGCAGCTTGACAAACATGTTTTAATAGCTGAGAGTTGAACCTATCCCTCTTTGAAGTGACAGAGAGATAGAGGGACGCCATTGAACACCATAGGAGCCTAAAGAAAGAGAGAGAACATCACTAACAGAGAACATCACTAAGAGAGAACATCACTAACAGAGAACATCACTAACAGAGAACATCACTAACAGAGAACATCACTACCAGAGAACATCACTAAGAGAGAACATCACTAACAGAGAGAGAGAACATCACTAACAGAGAACATCACTAACAGAGAACATCACTAACAGAGAACATCACTAACAGAGAACATCACTAACAGAGAGAGAGAACATCACTAACAGAGAACATCACTAACAGAGAGAGAGAACATCACTAACAGAGAGAGAGAACATCACTAACAGAGAACATCACTAACAGAGAGAGAGAACATCACTAACAGAGAACATCACTAACAGAGAGAGAGAACATCACTAACAGAGAGAGAGAACATCACTAACAGAGAACATCACTAACAGAGAGAGAGAACATCACTAACAGAGAACATCACTAACAGAGAACATCACTAACAGAGAGAGAGAGAACATCACTAACAGAGAACATCACTACCAGAGAACATCACTACCAGAGAGAGAGAACATCACTAACAGAGAACATCACTAACAGAGAACATCACTACCAGAGAACATCACTAACAGAGAACATCACTAACAGAGAACATCACTAACAGAGAGAGAGAACATCACTAACAGAGAACATCACTACCAGAGAGAGAGAACATCACTAACAGAGAACATCACTAACAGAGAACATCACTAACAGAGAACATCACTAACTGATCATCAGCCTAAAGAGAAGTCACATGATTTGTGGCATGCACTCCAGAGCAACACTGAAGGTTCAAGGAAGTTGACCTGCAGAGGGCGTGGCCTTAAACGTGTGGGGGCGTGTCCTTAAACATATGGGGGTGTGGCCTTAAACATATGGGGGTGTGGCCTTAAACATCTGGGCGTGGCCTAGTAACAGACAGCTAATAAGGATTGTTCAGCGCATCTCCCATTAGAACACGATGGCCTGTCTGGTCAAAGCTGTCCCTACGGGTCACGTGAGGCGCTTATGAACATCTGTCTGGTCAAAGCTGTCCCTACGGGTCACGTGAGGCGCTTAGGAACATCTGTCTGACTTTTGGGGTCTAGAAAAAGGAGAAGAGACATTCAAGAGTTTTGGGCAGTGTAGACGGATTTATATTAATATCCGTTTCCACATTTATGTTTGGCAGAGATTTTCAGCTATATTTTGTTGATAGCAAAGCATATCTAATATTGATAATCGGACCCCAATGTAATTATCACTATGTGCAAAGAATTGTTGAGTTTGTGCTCATTTAGTGCAAGAAAGATCAAATAGAATGAATCAAATGAGGCTTTAATAATACTGTATACTTATACATCTATTACAAGGCAGATACTTCATAGAGAAATCTTACATTCTAATAGAGAGATAGAGAGATAGAGATAGAAAGATAGAGAGATAGGGAGATAGGGAGATAGAGATAGAGAGATAGAGAGATGACCACCGGTCATCACAAAACAATGCTACTCACAACATGCTGAGAACCTCCCAACAGGACACAGGAACTGAGAGAGAGCTTTTCCGTGACCTCTGCCTTTTAGATCACCTAAACCCCAGTATTTAGGGTTAGGGTTAGGGTTAGGGTTAGGGTTAGGCTAACCCTAACCCTAACCCCAGTATTTAGGGTTAGGGTTAGGGTTAGGGTTAGGCTAACCCTAACCCAGTATTTAAATGAGGAGCTGTTGATAAGGAGACCACCAGCCGTCATTCATCTTATTACATCTAAACTGATGACATCACAGCTTTGACACCTCAAGACAATCCACAGAACTCACAGCTAGGTGTGGTTTTTAAGGTAAACTTAAGAAGATTGGGGCAGAATTGAAATTGTCCCACTTCAGGCAGTGAAATATTGAGGTTTTTATTCAACAAAATCGATTCCGGGGGAGGGGAGGGGAGGAGAGGAGAGGGGAGGAGAGGAGGAGAGGAGGAGAGGAGGATGAGGAGGCTGGCAGAGGGAGGTTGAGACAGGAGTGATGAAAGAGGAGGAGAGGGGAGGAGAGGAGAGGAGGAGGTTATTAGTCATCACTGTGACTAATGACGTGATAGCAGACAGATGGGCTGCTGTCAGCATGGAGGTTAGACTGCCACTCAGGAGCGCACGCACACACATACACACACACACAGACACACACCACACACACACACACACACACACACACACACACACACACACACACACACACACACACTACTCGTTGAACTCCTCTTATGGCCTTGCTGTGCAGCGACAGGGAGGCTCCCTGTCAGGCGGTGCTGGGGTCAGAGGTCAGGCGGTGCTGGGGTCAGAGGTCAGGCGGTGCTGGGGTCAGAGGTCGACAGGATGGCGTTTATGGACTGTTGTCTGTTCATGTCTGGGATTATTGCTGCCAACAGCATCCCAGGTCCAGAGACCACAGTTCCATGGTGGTTTAGGAGCTTCATCAACTGCCAGCCTCCATTAACCAACACAACACAACTAACCCTAACCCTAACCCTAACCCTAACCCTAACCCACCTCTCAATATCTGATCTCTGTCATCTCCCCCACCTCACCACACTGTCTGCTGGGCTGTGTGTGTGTGTGTATGTGTCTGTGTGTGTGTGTGTGTTGTATATGTGTGGCTGTGTGTGTGTGTGTGTGTGGCTGTGTGTGGTGTGTGTGTGTGTATGTGTGTGTGTGTGTGTGTGTGTGTGTGTCTGGGGGTACATGTTTGTCAGTGGGGTTGGATCTAGACTAGGCCCCGTGGGTATACTGGTACACCAGTCAGGTGTTTTACCCTCTCTGTGCCAGTGGAGAGGTGTGTGTGTGTGTGTGTGTGTGTGTGTGTGTGTGTGTGTGAAGCAGAAACATCCCGCTAGCGAACGGCACATTAGCTCTTCTAATATTACACATCACAGAGCTTTAAATACCCCCCCCCCCCAGACCCTCCCCACCACCGACCCCCCTGGACCCCTCGGACCCCACTGACCCCCCCAGCCCCGCCTACCCACGACCCGGCACCCAGACCTCCCCCCCCCCAGACCCCCCTGGCAGCTGCTGACAGGGTTAATGATGGGTCTGTATATATATAGAGCTCCTCTCTCAGGCCATAAACGGACTTCCAAACAAACCGTTTTTGTGTCGGTAGCGGTAACGTTGGTAGCGGTACCGTCAGTAGCAGTAACGTCGGTAGCGGTAGCGTCGGTAGCAGTAACGTCGGTAGCGGTAGCGTCGGTAGCGGTAACGTCGGTAGCGGTACCGTCTGCACCAGGCGGCGACCGGGGCTGGAAGCGCTGGGGGAGGCAGTAGGGGAGGCTGGGGGAGGCAGTAGGGGAGGCTGGTCCAGAGAGAGAGAGAGAGAGCTTTGTGACCCCTCACCTCCTCTCCTCTCCTCTCCTCTCCTCTCCTCTCCTCTCCTCTCCTCTCCTCTCCCCTCCCCTCCCCTCCCCTCCTCTCCTCTCCTCTCCTCTCCTCTCAGGTTCAGACGACTGGTTCATTAGCCCACTGAACTAAAGCCTCTGAGGTACAACCTGACCGTCCTCCTCTTCTCTCACACCCCTCCTCCTCCTGTGTGTGTGTGTGTGTATGTGTGTGCATGTGTGTGTGTGTGTGTGTGCGTGTGTGCATGCGTGTGTGTGTGTGTGTAAGTGTACTTTAAATTGCACTTTAACTACGTAATAAAGATGTAAATAACATGGTACAAGTGATCCAGTCCATTAGGGCTGACTGACTCCCACCTGACACCACCTGACTCCACCTGACACCCACCCACCTGACACCACCTGACTCCCACCTGACACCCACCCACCTGACACCCACCTGACACCCACCTGATTCCCACCTGACACCCACCCACCTGACACCACCTGACACCCACCCACCTGACACCACCTGACTCTCACCCACCTGACACCACCTGACACCACCTGACACCCACCCACCTGACACCACCTGACACCCACCCACCTGACACCACCTGACTCTCACCCACCTGACACCACCTGACACCCACCCACCTGACACCACCTGACACCACCTGACAGCCACTCAGCCAACAGCAGCAGCGACACATGACAACATCAGAAGGGTTAAAGTGCAGCCAAGCCGTGGGTGGATGACCTCTGAACCCCAGGCCAAGCAAGAGGGAGCCAATCACAATCAATCACAGAAGAGAAGAGAGCCTGGGTCCTCTCAGCCTAGCTGGACTCTACTGCCCCCTACTGATCAAATACTCTCATTACAAAGACCACAGAGAAGCAAGACTCAGACCTCTACAGCACCCTCCAGCTCCACCACTACACACACATACACACACACTCACACACACACACACACACACACACACACACACACACTCACACACACACTCACACTCACACTCACACACACCTCTACCACCATGACCATGTGATACAGCGTTCACTGCTGGAAATGAATTGGAGGTCCAGACGATGTGATGGCGTCTGAGCGTGTGCAAACACGTTCTCTGAGAGACCAGATCAGAACTGCTTCTGACACACAGGTTCACTGATGTTTATATGTTAGAAGACAAACCAACCAACCAACCAACTAATCAACCAACCAACCAACCAGCCAACCAACCAAACAACTAACTAACTAACCAACCAACTAATCAACCAACCAACCAACCAACCGACTAACTAACCAACTAACTGCCTTAGAGGACACACTAACCAATCACCCAACCAACCAACCAACTAACTCCCTAATGACAGAGCATTAAACATAATATAATCTTACTGTTACTATTACTGATGTTATTACTGATGTCTTACTGTTACTATTACTGATGTTATTCCTGATGTTATAACTGATTTAATGACTGATGTTATTACAAACTGACAGGAACCGTCACTGCAGGTAAACATTCGACCCCGCCCCCTCTCATCCATGTTAACGTCTAATCCATGTCAGTAAGAACACAGAACACAGAACATAGGTTTCGGTCAGGGTTCGGGTTTGGGTCAGGGTTAGGGTTCTGGTTAGGGTTTGGGTCAGGGTTCGGGTTCTGGTTAGGGTTCAGGTCAGGGTTCGGGTTCTGGTTAGGGCCATGTGTAATCCACAGGTTAGCTCTGTAATAAGCAAACACAACCAGAGTTTCGTCTTCAGCACCGACAGAGTTCAGACTCAGTCTCCTTCCAACATCAGAACCGCTCATCTGAAACTACCGGAGCACAAACTAACGGAGCAGAAACGCTCCGGACACTTTACGGTTCATGTCTTTAGTAAAGTTTCTTCCGTTAAGATTACGGCTCCGTCATGCGCACCGCAACACTCCAAACTTCTCCAAACTCACTTTGGTCCCGGAGAGAAACGTCCTCTTCGTCCGTCGCTGCCTGCGTGATTATGGAGGACGAGGTGTCCATTAGATCCGTCCCAACCAGGCGGTTATAGAAGGCGATGTGTACAATAGTTCAGGGTTTAAATATAGCAAATATTATTTAGATTTTGCCACTCCCTGTCGCTGCATAAGAGCATGCGGAGCGCCTGGGGGGAGTCATGAAACAATAATCATCCTAAAATTAACCCATCGAAAACGTCGGAACTTAGATTATAGAAATGTGAAATAAATAACCAAAATGGGGAGTTTCAAATTCATAACTTTGTTTCAACGTTCAGAAACTTCACCATAAAACATGGAACTGGACGGTCTCAAGGCGGCCATGGGTCTTAAAGCGACAATCAACTCCAGATCAGTCAACATGTGTCATTCTGTGATTTTGTCTGTAATCTTCTGTCATAACTGTCAACGACCTGACGGCTTTAAAACAGCAGGGTGGTTGTCAGACCTCGGAGGTGAAGACGTTTTCTTGTAAATTCTCTAGTCCGACAGCGGAAGGCGGGGGCGCCTTGAAACCGTCTCCCAGTCCACAGAGACTCTTTATGATAATTTCTCATCTTATTCAACAACAACAAGGTCAAATACATTTAAAACCATGGAAAACCTATCAAATAAAACACAATGATCAGTGTCAACTCTGCTTGAACAAGAGAAATAAAGATCAAACATCAATCATGTAAAGCTGCTGAGGATGGTTCAATATCGTTTAATCAGGATAAAAGTGATTCAATGACGTTGTTATATAAAATGACGTTATTAAAGTGCTCTAACCTGAATGATCAAATCTAAAACTGTTAGCTGTCGTCATGACAACTAACAGTGTGTTTAAGACACACATCGTTGTGTAAAGAGAAGACCAAACACAGGTCGTAGCAAAATGTCCGTTCTGTTTTATTGAAACACGGTTTCAGTTCTGTACATCTGAGAACAGCAGCAGGTCATCCTGCCATCAACATGGAGGGAGACACAGCCAGGGGAGGCAGGAGCAGGGACACATCCATTTGTGTGTGTGTGTGTGTGTGTGTGTGTGTGTGTGTGTGTGTGTGTGTGTGTGTGTGTGTGTGCTGTAGGTCTATTGAGTATCACAGGACATCGATGCGAGCGAAGGACTGGTCTGTTCCCAGGCTGTTCTCTACAAACACCTCATACTTCCCCGCGTCCGAGGCCCGGGCGTTCTGGATGGTCAGGGTGGTGCTGGAGTCCCCGATGTCATAGAACACTCTAGAACACAACAACACACAGGACACAGGTCGTAGAACACTCTAGAACACAGAACTTACATGACACAGGTCGTAGAACACTCTAGAACACAGAACCCACAGGACACAGGTCATAGAACACTCTAGAACAGACGTGATGAAAACAAGCCTCCTCTCAACACTGCAAATATCAAAAAGTTAGAATAAAAATACAATAATAACACAATAAAGAAATGTAATATATACATATAAAACATATAAATATGTTATAAATACAAAGTTGAAGAGGAGGAGCTCACAAAATGGCGACTGTACTCTGATGGTTGTGTTATGTACGTTTATGAGGTCCAATTAATGGACATTTTCATCAAAACAAACAACTACTTCCACAATGTGGCTGTATACAGTAAACCTCTGTCACCTGACTGCTGTTCCATGACCATGACTACCTGTCACCATGACTACCTGTGACCATGACTACTCCATCACCATGACTACCTGTCACCTGACTGCTGTTCCATGACCATGACTACCTGTCACCATGACTACCTGTGACCATGACTACTCCATCGCCATGACTACCTGTCACCTGACCAGCTGTTCCGTCACCGTGTGTGAAGAAGTTAGAATAGAAACATAATAAGGAAAAGAACACTCTGGAGACAGCCTACCTGTCACCTGACGACCTGACTACCTGTCACATCACCATGACTACCTGTCACCTGACGACCTGACTACCTGTCACATCACCATGACTACCTGTCACCTGACGACCTGACTACCTGTCACATCACCATGACTACCTGTCACCTGACTACCTGACTACCTGTCACATCACCATGACTACTTGTCACCTGACTACCTGTCACAACACCACGACTACCTGTCACCTGACTACCTGTCACATCACCATGACTACCTGTCACCTGACTACCTGACTACCGGTCACATCACCATGACTACCTGTCACCTGACTACCTGACTACCTGTCACATCACCATGACTACCTGTCACCTGACTACTGCGTCACCATGGCTACCTGTCGTCCTCATCGATGTCGTCTCCGTCTTTGACCCAGCCCACGTCAGGAGGCGGAGCTCCGCTGATGTCAGCTGTCAGCAGCAGTGTGACCCCCCGCCTGACCTTCACGCTGTCTGGACCCCTCAGCACCTTGGCTGGGACTGGACACACACACACACACACACACACACACACACACACACACACACACACACACACACACACAGTGTCACATTAGTCACCTATGCTGGGACTACACATGTGACCCCTCCTGTGGTGTGTGTGTGTGTGTGTGTGTGTGTGTGTGTGTGTGTGTGTGTGTGTGTGTGTGTGTGTATGTGTGTGTGTGTGTGTGTGTATGCGTGTGTGTGTCTGTGTGTCTGTCTGTGTCTGTCTGTCTGTGTGTGTGTGTGTGTGCGTGTGCGTGAGTGTGTCTTTGTGTGTGTGTGTGTGTGTGTATGTGTGTGTGTGTGTGTGTGTGTCTGTGTGTGTGTGTGTGTGTCTGTCTGTGTGTTTGTGTGTGTGCATGTGTGTGTCTGTGTGTGTGTCTGTTTGTGTGTGTGTGTGTGTGTGTCTTTGTGTGTGTGTGTGTGTGTGTGTGTCCCAAGTACACACCCTCCACTAGTATACAGGCGGAGTCGTGGGTCTTTCCGAACGGGTTGTTGATGGTGACGGTGTACCTCCCAAGGTCCGCCAGCACGCCGTCCCTGACCACCAGCGCCACCACGTCCGGGTCCTCAAACACATATCGGTACTTGGGCCCGTCCTTGAGCTCGGTGCCGTCTTTGGACCAGACGATGAACGGGTCGGGGAAGGCGGAGACCCGGCAGGCCAGCTTGGCGGCGCTGCCCTCCAACAGCACCACGTCCTTCAGCTCCTGGAGGATTCTGGGAGGCCCCTTCTCACGCAACTCCAGACGGGACCTGAGGAGGAGATGGGGGCGGGGGGGCGGGGGAGTTAATCTCATTGTTGTTCTCTTAAGCTCATCCCGTTTCTACCTCCACCAGCCTCCCCAGATCTGGTCATACACTGTATCTGACCCCCACGGTTTAACCAATCAACAAGGATACTTGCATACTACTTTTAATATATCAAGGGAAAAACAGCCGACTGCGTTTCTTCCTCTGCCTTGTCTGTACAGGTGTCCATATCTCTCTATGTGTATCGTTTGGAGAAGGAGAGGGCTTTCAGGAGTGGAGACAAGGAAAGGTTTAGACTGGCTAAGTACACGTTTGGCAAGGAGATTAATCTCCAATGGGGATGAGGCCGCCTACAGAGAGGAGGTTGACAGCCTGGCTTCCTGGTGCAGCCAGAACAACTTGGAGCTGAACACCCTAAAAACTGTAGAGATGGTAGTAGACTTCAGGAGGAGCCCAGCCCCAACCGCCCCCCTCATCATGTGTGACTCCCCAGTTAACACTGTGGAGTCATTCAGATTCCTGGGGAGAATCATTTCCCAGGACCTCAGGTGGGCGGAGAACATCACCTCCACCATCAAGAAGGCCCAGCAGAGAATGAAGAAATTCAACATGCCGCAGAAAGTGATGGTTGAGTTCTACATGACCATCATTGAGTCCTCCTCAGCTCATCGATCACCGTCTGGTTCGCTGCCTCCACTGCCACGACCATCAGCTGCAACCTGCCGTCTCTCCTGGACCTGTTCCACTCCAGGACCAATAAGAGAGCAGGAAAGACTTTGCTGATTCTTCCCATCCTGGTCACCACCTCTTCCAGAGACTTCCATCCGGCAAAAGGTTCCGGTCAATCAAGACTAAAACCTCGCACCACCTGAACAGTTTCTTCCCCATGGCAGTGGGGCTCACAAACAAGCCCCCTGCCTCTCACTGACTCTGGGACTTCCACAAACCCCCCCCACCCTGTCACACACACACACACACACACACACACACACACACACACACACACACACACACACACACACACACACACACACAATGCATTTCTTTACATGTATTTTCATTGATAGTGTTCATTGATAGTGTTCATTGATAGTGTACATTGATAGTGTTCATTGATAGTGTTCATTGATAGTGTACATTGATAGTGTTCATTGATAGTGTTCATTGATAGTGTACATTGATAGTGTTCATTGATAGTGTACATTGATAGTGTACATTGATAGTGTTCGTGCCCCATCCCCGTTTCACAGCCTCCAGCCTCCAGCCTCCAGCCTCCAGCCTCATTGCCTCTTAGCCTCGCACAGCCTACATAATTTATTGTTCTATTTTGGATTTTTATTTGCTGCTTTGTTAATATTTTGCTATTTTGTAAAATTTCGGTTCATATATTTTGCTTATATATTGTTTTTTATGTCCCATGCACCAACCTCACCAAGTCAATTTTCTGTATGTGCAAATAAAAGAATTCTGATTCTGATTCTGATTCTCTGTATTTCTACTGGCTCACCCACTCAACCACACCAGACCACTGGTCACCCCAAACACAACCACACCAGACCACTGGTCACCCAAACACAACCACACCAGACCACTGGTCACCCAAACACAACCACACCAGACCACTGGTCACCCAAACACAACCACACCAGACCACTGGTCACCCAAACACAACCACACCAGACCACTGGTCACCCAAACACAACCACACCAGACCACTGGTCACCCCAAACACAACCACACCAGACCACTGGTCACCCAAACACAACCACACCAGACCACTGGTCACCCAAACACAACCACACCAGACCACTGGTCACCCAAACACAACCACACCAGACCACTGGTCACCCAAACTCAACCATACAGACACCTGGTCACCCAAACTCAACCATACAAACACCTGGTCACCCAAACTCAACCATACAAACACCTGGTCACCCAAACTCAACCATACAAACACCTGGTCTATTATGGTGTGAACTGAGGCTGTATGTGTGTCCTACCTGTGTCCTCTATTAGAGGCTGTCTCCTACCTGTGGCCTCTATAGGAGGCTGTCTCCTACCTGTGGCCTCTATAGGAGGCTGTCTCCTACCTGTGTCCTCTATTAGAGGCTGTCTCCTACCTGTGTCTTCTATAGGAGGCTGTCTCCTACCTGTGTTCTCTATTAGAGGCTGTCTCCTACCTGTGTTCTCTATTAGAGGCTGTCTCCTACCTGTGGCCTCTATAGGAGGCTATCTCCTACCTGTGGCCTCTATAGGAGGCTGTCTCCTAACTGTGTCCTCTATAGTAGGCTGTCTCCTACCTGTGGCCTCTATAAGAGGCCTGTATGCGGACGGCAGCCTCCTGGACCTGCGGTTCATTGATGTCCAGATTACATCCCGGAGGGGGCGTGGCCTTGGCTTTGGACATCTGCAACGACACAACAAGATTGGCTGTTCCTGCTCCCTGTTTTCTGTAATCCAGTGTATTTGTTCTTTTCATTATTCAATAGTCGACACATTCACAAAATTGTTTGTTTTAAAACAACCTCTGAGTCAAGATATCTGGCTTTGAATGCCCTGATCAGTCCTGATGTTCCGAACTGCCCATTTGAGTCAATTCCTACAACTCCCAAGAGTCCCCTCTCCCTCCCACGCCAGGTCCTTCTGTTGAACAGCTATAGAGCTGCTGCTCTCTGGGAATCACTGGTGTAGTAAAGCAGGTCAGAGTAGAGCAGATCAAAGAAGAGCAGGTCAGAGAAGAGCAGATCAAAGAAGAGCAGATCAGAGAAGAGCAGGTCAGAGAAGAGCAGGTCAGAGAAGAGCAGATCAGAGAAGAGCAGATCAGAGTAGATCAGAGAACAGCAGGTCAGAGAAGAGCAGGGTCAGAGTAGATCAGGTCAGAGTAGAGCAGATCAGAGAAGAGCAGATCAAAGAAGAATAGATCAGAGTAGAGCAGGTCAGAGTAGAGCAGGTCAGAGAAGAGCAGGGTCGGAGTAGAGTAGGGTCAGAGTAGATCAGAGAAGAGCAGGTCAGAGTAGAGCAGGTCAGAGTAGATCAGAGAAGAGCAGGTCAGAGAAGAGCAGGTCAGAGAAGAGCAGATCAGAGAAGAGTAGATCAGAGAAGAGCAGGTCAGAGAAGAGCAGGTCAGAGAAGAGCAGGTCAGAGAAGAGCAGGTCAGAGAAGAGTAGATCAGAGAAGAGTAGATCAGAGAAGAGCAGGTCAGAGTAGATCAGAGAAGAGCAGGTCAGAGAAGAGCAGATCAGAGAAGAGCAGGTCAGAGAAGAGCAGGGTCGGAGTAGAGTAGGGTCAGAGTAGATCAGAGAAGAGCAGATCAGAGAAGAGCAGGTCAGAGAAAAGCAGGGTCGGAGTGCAAACACTCTCGTCTGACGAATTGTAACGCGGTATGAGACTTTTTGGGTACATAACACAGACCTCACGTTTCGATAGCTATGATGCAGCTGCATGTGAACTACCCCTTTAAATACCAAAATATCACCATTGTAATAACAGATCTGCCGCTACTCACCGTGGAGTTGCTCCTGGTAGAGGGTCTGACTGTAGCCAGCAGGCTGAGAGGGGCAAGGGCCTTTATAACCTCCTCAGCCAGGGGGGTGGGGTAGGAAGGCCCAGAGGTGTGGTGGTGGTGGTGTGTGTGTGTGTGTGTGTGTGTGTGTGTGTGTGTGTGTTGGAGGACCCAGGAGGATGCAGGAGGACCCAGAGCAGTTAATGAAGAACATTCCTCCATGGTTCTTGTCCATGTTTGGACCTCCTCCCAGCCCAGGGCAGGCTTCTGGGGCCGGGGTCCGGGCTCCTGGCAGGCTTCTGGGGCCGGGGTCCGGGCTCCTGGCAGGCTGACAAGAGATGAGCACCAGATGCTCCAGACCAGTTAGCCTTATAGAGTCTTCTCATCAGGAGAGGAAATGCCTTGAAGAGCTATTAGGCTAAAGCCCCCAGAGAATTCTAAAATAAGCTAATAGGCTAGCTAAAGCCCTTGGGATGGTCTGGAGTAGCTAACGGCTAGCTAATGGCTGTGTTGCATTCCTGAGGAGAGAGGATGAAACAGGAGAGGTCCCTGGTGATGCTGCAGACACTCAGGTGGAGCTGGGGAGTGGTCGAGGAGTGATTAACTCTAGATAGTCGAGGAGTGGTTAGAATAGATGACCGTGGAGTGGTTAACCCTAGATGGTCGTGGTTGAGGAGTGGTTAACCTAGATGACCATGGTCGAGGAGTGGTTAAGGAATGGTTACATCCTAGATGACCTTGGTCGAGGAGTGGTTAGTCTAGATGGTCAAGCTGTGGGTAAGGAGCGGTTAGTCTAGGTGACCGTGGTCAAGGTGTGGTTAAGGAGTGGTTAGTCTAGTGACCGTGGTTGTGGTCAAGGTATAGTTAACCCTTGATGACGGCATTCACAGTGTGATCTAGTGGACCAGAATGGAAGTGTGACATCATCTCTAATGGACCCGAGTGGAAGTGTGATCATCTCTGTGTGCCCATCTCCGAGTGTCCGAGTAGTCTGGGCTCTAGAGTAGACCTCAGGGGAGGCTGGTGGAGGTAGAAATCGGAGGATGGGCTCATTGTACAGTAATGTATGGAATGGAATCAAACACGCTACAATTCCTCATTCCATTCCATGTATTACAATGAGCTTGTCCTCCGATTTCTACCTCCCCCAGCCTCCCCTGGAGTTGACCTTCACTTAATGGTTCATTCATGTCTGAGTTGTAGCTCGAGATTGATATGATTGATTATATTTCTGTCTGTATGTTTGTGTGTGAAATGCATCGTATGTGTGTCTATATGGTCAACCTTTCCATTATGTGTCTGTCTAGCTTGTTTTTAGTGTGTTATGATTGGAACCAGTTTGGAATGGAAGTGTGTCTGCGTCTGTCATTTGTTTTGTGATGTGTGTGTGTGTCATCGTTTGTGAGTTGGCTGCTGTCTTGGACCAGGAACCTGGATAAATAAAGGTTCCATACATTGTTTTTAAATTGATCTCTGTATGCAGCTGCCAGCAGTCTGGATGCTTGATAATACAACTACAGTGTTGGAGTTATCTGTCTTCCTATTGGTTCATGTGATGTCACCTCTAAGACAGAGAGGCCAGCAGCAGGTAGAAGTAGTGGCCTTTATTACCAGAGCTAGCCGTGTTAGATTCCACAGAACAGAAAGCTTTAACCAAGTATGATCACGCAACCAACCGATAAATAAACATATCAAACACACACAGAGCAATCCAATCACATAATACCTCAAAACAAAACCTTTAATTAAAGCTAATATTTAAGTTGTTGGTTTAACGAGCAGACACCTTTCTCTTTGGAGTCCCAGGAACCCTGAGTTGAGCTACAAGACATCCAGGAGATGTTACTGTGGTTCAGCTAAACTCTGTCCACCGACAACCTGAACACTCCTCAGGTCTGGAACGTTTCTTCCTGCTCTGACCCACCTTCCTCACGTCCACGACTCCAACACTCCCACCTGACTTTATACAGACCTCTATGACATCACACCTCTATGACATCACACCTCTGACACCTCTATGACATCACACACCAGTGCTCTATGACATCACACCTTAATGACATCACACACACAGCCTCCAAACATCGACCTCATACTCTGCTCTCGTTTACACAGAGAAGAAACCCTAATCAAAATTAAACTCTGATCAAACTAATTGATGCCATTGATCAATGAAAAATTAAATCAAATGTAATGATAATCAACTACATGACACACATTCACGTCATCACTTCATCATCTATATATAATATAACATATCTGCACCATTCATAATTCTAATGACCAGTCTGTGCTGACACTGCTGTAGGTAGTGGGTTGATTTGGGGTCAAAAATATTATAGAACAACAAAATTCAAACTTTAACTGAGAACGTGTGAAATGTAACTTCTCTTTTGTCAGCACTACGAAACCACTTAAAAACCTAACCCTGACCCTAACCCTAACCCTGACCCTAACCCTAACCCTGACCCTCACCCTAACCCTAACCCTGACCCTAACCCTAACCCTAACCCTGACCCTCACCCTCACCCTAACCCTAACCCTGACCCTCACCCTAACCCTTTTGTCAGCACTACGAAACCACTTAAAAACTTCACATTTTCTGGATCCAAATAATGACTGAACAACCTCTCCACACGTCTGGACCAACCCTAACCCTAACCCTAACCCTAACCCTAACCCTGACCCTGTGGCTGCTTTCATTCAGTAACCGTGCATCTTAGGAGTGGATTATACACCGTTCTGAGTTTCTGAGTTAGAATGATTCTGACCTCTAAGAGCACTTGTAAGATAACCCCCCCCCCCTCCTCTAGGGACACCTTACAGGGCCTCCCCCTCCTCTAGGGACATCCTACAGCCCCCCCCCCTCTAGGGACATCCTATAGCCCCCCCCCCCTCTAGGGACATCCTACAGGCCCCCCCCCCTCTCTAGGGACATCCTACAGCCCCCCCCCCCCCCCTCTAGGGACATCCTACAGGCCCCCCCCCCTCCTCTAGGGACATCCTACAGCCCCCCCCCCCTCTAGGGACATCCTATAGCCCCCCCCCCCTCTAGGGACATCCTACAGGCCCCCCCCCCCTCTAGGGACATCCTACAGGCCCCCCCCCCCCCCTCTAGGGACATCCTACAGGCCCCCCCCCCGGTCTGCTAGCTCTTACTGGCCATGAGTGTTCATGACCTCCTCCACTCTACTGGTCACATCTGAACCAAGTCATCTGAACCAAGTCATCTGAACCAAGCCATCGCCGCCCCAACCATGACCGGGTCAGTCCTTTACCTGCCAGTCCACCTGCATCAGTACACAACCTGCTTGTTAACAGCCTCACAGTAACAAAGGAAGAGAAGCTGCTGATCCTGGTTGTACTGTACAGCTCTTTAGAAATCTTAGGGTTAGGCTAACCCTAACCCTAACCCTAACCCTAATCTTAGGTAAAATCGTAGAAAGTTGTTAATAAAAACTAGCAGAGAAGATTCGCCTCATAAGATAACATGTCACACGTGCCTGATGCTCAGAGAACAGATGGTGCTCAGGTCTCTGAGTCCTTCATCATTGAATTCTGATGGAAAAGCGAATCCTTCACCTAAAATCTGGCTGTTTTCTTGTTTCACAGCCAGCGTTGTTCGAAAACACAAGAATCTTCAGGTGTGAAACTGTCAGCTTCAAAATATCAAAAAGAGAACAGAGGGTTTAGAACTCTGGGCTGGGGTTCCGCCCCGGATTAGGGAGGCAGGTCATGATGTAATAGAAACATGTGATACATGATATTAACCCCTGACTGACTGACCCTAGCACGACCATCCTGCAGCTGTATCATCATCATCATCATCATCATCATCATCATCATCATCATCTGCAGGTTCCTGAACCCTCAGTGGGGGGTCAGAGATCAGGTCAGAGATCAGAGAGGTCAGGTCCTGGTTGGTCAGAGCCAGTTCTGGAGGCTGTGATTATGTGACCATTCGACCCGAACCACCAAACCAACCCTCTCCTCCTCAGAGGCCAACCCAGTCTCCAGGCCCCAAGTCCTGCCTGAACCAGAGTGGGTCAACCCCCCCCCCCACCTCCTCTACCCCCTCCACCTCCTCCTCCCAGACCTCCTCCAACCCTAACCCTAGCCTCGTGTCTGGGAGCTGTTTCATTGGCTGACAGGGAAGGCGGGCATGGAGAGCGGGGAGGTGGGCGTGGCTGGGGACTGCGGTGAGCTCTGATAGGACCGAAGCAGGACCTTGTGCTTGGTGGCGTGGTCGGCCCGGTGCCTCTGCTGGTCGGCGAGGAGCTCCTTCAGACGGGAGGTGGTGAAGGTCAGAGTCTGACGTCTCAGTCTCATCAGGTACGCATCCTGCAGCCACGATGTACTGAAACAGTCCTTAATGGACGGACGCGCCCTGGCGGAGAGGAGAGGAGAGGAGAGGAGAGGAGGAGAGGAGGAGAGGAGGAGAGGAGAGGAGAGGAGGAGAGAGGCATGAACAGGAGGAGAGGAGAGGTGGAGAGAAGAGACAGGAATCAGGAATAGGCATGTATTTATAAAGGACTAGAAACAATCCTCAACATTATAGTGGTGTTAGTGCAGCTGTACTGACCAGGGTTAGGGTTAGGGTTAGGGAGTTACCAGGGTTAGGGTTATGTAGTTACCAGGGTTAGGTAGTTACCAGGGTTAGGGTTAGGGTTAGTTATTGTTATGGTTAGTTATGGTTAGGTAGTAACTAGGGGTTAGGGTCAGGGTTAGTTATGGTTATAATATATATGCCATTTAGCTGATGCTTTTATCCAAAGCGATTTACATTACAGTGAGTGCATACATTTCAGTATAGATGGTCCAGCAAGAATCAAACCCACAACCTAAGCATTGTTCGTGCCATGCTCTACCAACTGAGCCACATGGTTCTGGTTAGTTACAGTTAGGTAGTTACCAGGGGTAGGTAGTTACCAGGGTTAGGGTTAGAGTTAGGTAGTTACCAGGGGTAGGTAGTTACCAGGGTTAGGGTTAGGTAGTTACCAGGGGTAGGTAGTTACCAGGGTTAGGGTTAGAGTTAGGTAGTTACCAGGGGTAGGGTTAGGGTTAGGTAGTTACCAGGGGTAGGGTTAGGTAGTTACCAGGGGTAGCTGCAGAGGATCTTCTTAAGGAACAGCGAAGCACTCTGGGAGACGTTCTGGTAGAGTTTACTGAGGTCAAACTTGGCAGCCTGGATCCTCATCTCCGTTTCTGATTGGTCCAGCTCCTGGAAGGGCAGACGCCCACTCAACCTAGTAACATGGGGCGGGGGGCAAAGTTCAGGGACAGGAAGGGTGGGGTGGGGGTATAAGTCAGGGACAGGGTATTGACTCATTAATATCTGTTAGTGAAAGCTTTAACATTGACAGGACTCACATGATGAAGGTGAGCACTCCAATACTCCAGATGTCAGCTGGAGGTCCAACCACGTCTCCCTTCAACATCTCAGGAGCTGAGGAACAGTGAGGTCAGAACATCCACATTAACCCTGACCCTGACCCTGACCTTATCTGAGGACAACCATGAGGTCAGAACGCCCACATGTAGAGGGACCAGGGGAGGCTGGGGGAGGTAGACATCGGAGGACAGGCTCATGTGTGTTTGATACTATTCCTCATTCCGTTCCATGCATTACAATGAGCCCGTCCTACGATGTCTACCTCCACCATATCTTCAATCAAGTTGACAGACTGGACAGACAGACTAGTAATTTTTCCTCAACAGCTGTTTGCATAAAATGACAGAACCAGAAGAAGTGATGATGTAATGAAGACGTACACATGTACTCCAGGGTTCCGACTGGAGGACTGAACTGCTTCAGGAACAGAGGGTTGAAGGTCTGGGCGCTGCCGAAGTCGATGATCTTCACCACGTTCATGTACGTGACAATGATGTTCTCTGGCTTGATGTCCAGGTGGAGGACGCGGCGTGTGTGGAGGTAGTCGAGACCCTGCAGGATCTGGACGATGTAAGCCACCACATCATCCTCTGAGTACCGGAACCTGGAGGGGGGAGGGGGGAGGGGGGAGGGGGGGGGGGGCATAACAGGAATGTATGAATAAGGGAGGGACAGCCTACCTGTCTATGAGGGAGGGACAGCCTACCTGTCTATGAGGCTGTAGAGGAGCTCCTTGCCGCTGCAGCATTCTGAGATGAGGACCAGGTAGCGCGGGGTGACGTAGGCCTCGTGCAGCGCCATGATCTTGTCGTGGTGGAGCGACTTGAGGATGTCGTACTCCTGCAGGACCGTCTGCTTGCTGTCCGTCTCGTACGGGACGATCTTGGCCATGAACAGGTTCCCCGTGGCGTTCTCACGACACTCCCGGATCACGCCAAAGCGCCCCCTGAGACACGGACGCACGTTCCAGTTAGAAACGTCTTCGCCCCTCAGGGGAGGCTGGTGGAGGCAGAAGCCTGAGTGGGTTTGAGACCATTCCTCCACCAGCCTCCCTGATGCACATTTCAAGGGGAAAGTGTAGCACAGTAAGAAGTGGAAGACATTTTAGAAGAGATTGAAGTCTCTAAAGCATTACCAAGGTTGGATGACCTCATCAGCTCTATATAATCCATTTGTATTGATGCATTGATACTTCATTCTGAACAGTAAACATGAGAGATATGATCCAGAGGTTGCCGTGGTTACCTGGCCTTCTCGTCCATGAAGGTGTATGGTTTCTGGGGGACCCCCTGTCTCAGGGGCCCCTCCCCAGCCTTGCCCACGGGGGTCCTGCGTCCGGAGGGGGTGGCCCGCCCTGAGGGGGTCACACGGTCTACGACAGGCGTGAGGCTGGACACCAGGACCACCGGGGGGGAGAGGGTGGGGGCGGGGGCGGGGGCAGGGGCGGGGGCAGGGGCAGGGGCGGGGGAGGAGGAGGAGGGGGAGGGAGGGGTGACGCGGGCCGTGGAGGCTGGTATGTACATGGGGACCGAGGAGATAGGCTTACCGATAGTGGGGGGTGGAGTTACGAGTGGCGGGGGGGAGGTGGGGAGGGGTTTAGTCATGGGGGAGACAATGTTGATGGGACTCTGGGGTTTGGGGAATACTGTGGGGGGGGTGGGTTTGGTTGGGGCTGTTGGCTGAGCTGAGACTGATGCAGGCTTGCCGACATTGATGTTGAGGGTGGTCTTAGCCTTGGCGGGTTGAGGCTGGGCTGGGGGAGGGGGGTTCCGGGGCTGGGGCTGGGGCTGGGCTGGGGGAGGGGGGCTCTGGATGGCTCTATGAGAGGGAGCTTCAGTGACAGGCAGGGGGGCAGAGAGGGCTACGGCCTGAGTGGAGGGTTTGGAGGCAGGGGCGGGGGCGAGGGGGGGGGAGGGGGAGGGGGAGGGGGCGGGGGCGGGGGCGGGGACGGGTTTAGAGGGAATGGAGGTGAGAGGCTGGTCTACTGATATGGCAGGGGAGGGGGAGGGGGCAGGGGAGGGGGAGGGGACAGGGTGTTGCGTTGGGGCTGTAGATGATGATGTCAGTTTACTGGGGGCCAGTTTGATGGAGGGCACGGTCATTGATGACATCATGACCACAGGAGCGTTGGGGGCGGTCTTGACTACGACAGTGGCGCTGGACTTCTGGGGTTCTGCTGAGAGAGAGGAAGGTCAGAGGTCAGAGGTCAGAGGTAGAAGGGAGGTACAACACGTATTAGATGAGTTATAGATGAGTGAGTAGATGTGTGTGTGTGTGTGTCAGCTGTAGGTGTGTGTGTCAGCTGTAAGTGTGTGTGTCAGCTGTAGGTGTGTGTGTGTGTGTGTGTGTCAGCTGTAGGTGTGTGTGTCAGCTGTAGGTGTGTGTGTCAGCTGTAGGTGTGTGTGTGTGTGTGTCAGCTGTAGGTGTGTGTGTCAGCTGTAGGTGTGTGTGTGTGTGTGTCAGCTGTAGGTGTGTGTGTGTGTGTGTGTGTCAGCTGTAGGTGTGTGTGTCAGCTGTAGGTGTGTGTGTCAGCTGTAGGTGTGTGTGTGTGTGTGTCAGCTGTAGGTGTGTGTGTCAGCTGTAGGTGTGTGTGTCAGCTGTAGGTGTGTGTGTCAGCTGTAGGTGTGTGTGTGTGTGTGTCAGCTGTAGGTGTGTGTGTCAGCTGTAGGTGTGTGTGTCAGGTGTAGGTGTGTGTGTGTCAGGTGTAGGTGTGTGTATCAGCTGTAGGTGTGTGTGTGTGTGTCAGCTGTAGGTGTGTGTGTCAGGTGTAGGTGTGTGTGTCAAGTGTAGGTGTGTGTGTGTGTGTGTGTGTGTGTGTGTGTGTCAGGTGTAGGTAGGAGCAGTACCTGCAGGGTCCAGGCAGACCGGGTCAGACAGGTTGCTGTAGGGCCCCTGGCCCGCCTTGTTGACACATGCCACCCTGAACCTGGAGACGCCCCCTAGTGGCAGGTCCACCACATTGTAGTAGCAGTCTGCTATGCCTGTGGCTACGATCAGCCAGGTACCCTCATCTGGGGGGGGGGGGGGACAGGTGAGTCTGACGGATGTGACTAAACGAAGGAGATTCTAATCTGTTATATTCTACCTGATGGAACTGTCAGGACACAATAAGCCTGCTAGATATCTACTGGCCACTAGAGGGCAGTAACAACTCAACTGACTCTACATGGCCCTGGGAGTGAAACCTTGTTTTGTGGTCTGGGAGGCTGGCTTATCCTACATCTGAGTGCAGGACAATCTTGACCTGGATAAGTACACCTGGATATGGAGTTCAATTAAATAACAGTTGGAATATACCAACTCTTATTTAAGTAGGGTTAGGTTATGGTTAGGTTATGGTTAGGGTCAGGGTTAGGGTCAAGGTTAGGGTCAAGGTTAGGGTCAAGGTTAGGTTATGGTTAGGGTCAGGGTCAGGGTTAGGTTAGGTTTAGGGTCAGGGTTAGGTTAGGGTTAGGGTTAGGGTTAGGTTATGGTTAGGGTCAGGGTCAGGGTCAGGGTTAGGGTTAGGGTTAGGGTCAGGGTCAGGTTATGGTCAGGGTCAGGGTCAGGGTCAGGGTCAGGGTCAGGGTTAGGGTCAGGGTCAGGGTTAGGTTATGGTTAGGGTCAGGGTCCGGGTCCGGGTCCGGGTCCGGGTCAGGGTCAGGGTTAGGTTATGGTTAGGGTCAGGGTCCGGGTCCGGGTCCGGGTCAGGGTCAGGGTTAGGTTATGGTTAGGGTCAGGGTCCGGGTCCGGGTCCGGGTCCGGGTCCGGGTCAGGGTTAGGTTATGGTTAGGGTCCGGGTCCGGGTCCGGGTCCGGGTCAGGGTCAGGGTTAGGTTATGGTCAGGGTCCGGGTCCGGGTCCGGGTCCGGGTCAGGGTCAGGGTTAGGTTATGGTTAGGGTCAGGGTCCGGGTCCGGGTCAGGGTCCGGGTCAGGGTCAGGGTTAGGTTATGGTTAGGGTCAGGGTCCGGGTCCGGGTCAGGGTCAGGGTTAGGGTTGGGATGGTACTAACCCTGGGCTCTCCTCTCCAGGGAGTAGGTGCAGGGAGCCATGGTGTCTGAGGGTCTCCACAGGACCAGAGCTGTGTTCTTGTAGCGCTGCGGCACCTCAGGGGTCCCGGGGCGGTTAGGCAGACCTGGTGGGGGGGGGGGGGGGGGGGGGCATTAGACATGTAAATATAGGGCATGCTAACCCTAACCCTAATATAGTCTAACCCTATCAATCAAAACTTCATTTAAAATACAGAGCATGGAGAGCATGTTTTTCTCTCTCTCTCACTCACACACACACACACACACACACACACACACACACACACACACACAGACACACAAACAGACAGACAGACAGACACGGACACACACACATAGACACACACACACACACACACACACACACACAGACAGACAGACAGGCAGGCAGGCAGGCATACACACACACACACACACACACACACACACACACACACACACACACACAGACAGACAGACAGAGAGAGAGAGAGACAGACAGACAGACAGACAGACAGACAGACAGACAGTAGCTCACGTGCGAGGGAGAGCGTGCAGGAGCTGCAGATGGCAGCGAGGGGGTTGGTGGCGATACACTCATACAGCCCTGCGTCCTTCTTGGTGGTCTTCATGATCATCAGCAGCTGTCTGCCGTCAGGACAGGAGATCATGTTCATCCTGGCATCGATCACCAGGGGCTGCTTATCTGAGGACCACACACACACACACACACACACACACACACACACACACACACACACACAGGTTGGAACTTGTACCAGGAGTATCAACATCACGTGGACCTCGACATGTAAAGTTGCTCATGTTCAAGATGATAAAGAAAGGTTCAGAACCATGATCTCCTTCAGTCTCTTCAGATCTCTAACCCTAACCCTTACCTTAACCCTAACCCTAACCTTAACCCTAACCCTAACCTTAACCTTAATCCTAACCGTAACCCTAACCCTAACCCTAACCTTAACCCTAACCTTAACCCTAACCTTAACCCTAACCCTAACCTTAACCTTAACCCTAACCTTAATCCTAACCTTAACCTTAATCCTAACCCTAACCTTAACCCTAACCCTAACCTTAACCTTAATCCTAACCCTAACCCTTACCTTAACCTTAACCCTAACCTTAACACTAACCTTAACCTTAACCTTAATCCTAACCCTAACCTTAACCTTAATCCTAACCCTAACCTTAACCTTAACCCTAACCTTAACCCTAACCCTAACCCTAACCCTAACCCTAACCCTAACCTTAACCTTAACCCTAACCCTAACCCTAACCCTAACCCTAACCTTGGTGGGGGGTGGAGCATCACACCTTCTGACTGGGTCAGACACACAACACACTGTATTAACACTGTACTAACACTGTACTAACACACTGTACTAACACACTGTACTAACTCACTGGAGGGGAGAGGAGAGGAGAGGAGAGGAGAGGAGAGGAGAGGAGAGGAGAGGAGAGGAGAGGAGAGGAGGGTACCTTTCATCCAGGAGATGTGAGGGTGGGGGCTGCCTGCAGGGAGACAGCTCAGGGTGATGGGGTCTCCCTCCAGGAGCACATGGTCACGCAGCTTGATATGGAACACAGGAGGGAAGTCTGCAGGGGGGGAGAGGGAGGGGGGGCATAAAGAACGTGTTCCCAAACAACTGTTCAACAGAATAATCTCTTTTTGTTTTGTACTGTAAACATTATTGAACTCACTAACTGCCAAAGAGTTCCAGAACACTCACCACCTAGAGTGCCAGGTGTTTTATTTAGTATTTACCTAGCAACAATACTCTGATTGGCTACAAAATGAAGCATCACCATTGATACATTTTTGATTTTTTAACGTGAGAAGGTGTCCAGCCCGAAGGCCCACCGACGTGCACTGCCTGTGACAGTTCCATCTGAACATTAGGGGGCGGCAGAGACTGACTTATTACACTCAGGTTCATCATCATCTATGGAAGTTCAGTGTCGCAGCCTGATACCTGCCATGTGGTCCAGTTTCTGAAGCGGTCCGCTAGTTTATGTCTTAGTTGATTCTCTAGTATCTCTGGTATCTCTAGTATCTAGTATCTAGTATCTCTAGTATCTCTAGTATCTAGTATCTAGTATCTAGTATCTCTAGTATCTAGTATCTAGTATCTAGTATCTCTAGTATCTAGTATCTAGTATCTCTAGTATCTAGTATCTCTAGTATCTAGTATCTCTAGTATCTAGTATCTAGTATCTCTAGTATCTCTAGTATCTAGTATCTCTAGTATCTAGTATCTCTAGTATCTAGTATCTAGTATCTCTAGTATCTCTAGTATCTAGTATCTAGTATCTAGTATCTCTAGTATCTAGTATCTAGTATCTAGTATCTCTAGTATCTAGTATCTAGTATCTAGTATCTCTAGTATCTAGTATCTCTAGTATCTCTAGTATCTAGTATCTCTAGTATCTAGTATCTAGTATCTCTAGTATCTAGTATCTCTAGTATCTAGTATCTCTAGTATCTAGTATCTAGTATCTCTAGTATCTCTAGTATCTAGTATCTCTAGTATCTAGTATCTAGTATCTCTAGTATCTAGTATCTAGTATCTCTAGTATCTCTAGTATCTAGTATCTAGTATCTCTAGTATCTAGTATCTAGTATCTCTAGTATCTAGTGTCTCTAGTATCTCTAGTATCTCTAGTATCTCTAGTATCTCTAGTATCTCTAGTATCTAGTATCTCTAGTATCTCTAGTATCTCTAGTCTCTAGTATCTCTAGTATCTAGTATCTCTAGTATCTCTAGTATCTAGTATCTAGTATCTCTAGTGTCTCTAGTATCTCTAGTATCTAGTATCTAGTATCTCTAGTATCTAGTGTCTCTAGTATCTCTAGTCTCTCGACATTCTCTAGTATCTCTAGTATCTAGTATCTCTAGTCTCTAGTATCTAGTATCTAGTATCTCTAGTATCTCTAGTATCTCTAGTATCTCTAGTATCTCTAGTCTCTCGACATTCTCTAGTATCTCTTGTATCTCTACTATCCAGCGTTCTTAGGTTAAATCAGTCTTTGATCAACAGGGCCCTGTTGGACCAGAGGTCGTACCAGAGGTCGTACTAGAGGTCGTACCAGCGGCTAGTTTGGAGTACTGTCTGGACCGCAGCGAGCTGTTCTCCCGGGAGATGGCCGAGGGGATGTCCGGCTGGGAGGCTGTCTTGTTGTCACGGCGACCCCTGGTCAGACCCCAGCGGTCCCAGCGCGACCTCCGCTCCCCCTCCGTGTCTACCAGACGGAAACACAAACCCAAATCAGACTGGACCCAACAGAACCAGAACAGAGAGGAGAGGAGGGTTAGAACAATCAGGGTAGAGGTGAATATCTAACTTCATGAAAGAATACTTAGCTGGATTCAATCAAACCTGCACTGTAGAAAGTACATCAACGCTATGAAGAATGCACAGTGTTTTTATAGACTGCAAATATCAACAAATCGATCATATTACCTACAATAATCTCTGTGTTTTCATGGTGCAGGAAAATCTTTGTGAAGTATGTGTTTGAGTTTGAGCCCAATATGGGAAAATAGCAAACTCTCTCTGAAGAACGGATTTGATGTCAATGAGACCGACTTGGATTAATAAAGGTTAAATGATCAATTTAAATAAAACGTAATAAAACCATCATGTCTCGTACCCTTGGCCTCTGACTTCAGGCTGGTCATAGACTCCAGGGACTCAGATGACGCCCTGGTCCCCGCCTGGGCAGCCAGCTGGTTCTGGGCCACACCCCCTCCGGCGCCCTTCAGACCCCGCCCCTCTGACGCCGACCGACGCATGAAGGACAGGATGGGTGTCCTCTTGGTCTCCGTCTTCCCCTCCTTCTCCTCCCTCTCTTTCCTCTCCTCCTTCTCCGCCTTCCTCTCCTCCGAGGCGCTCCGTATCCTCATGGAGATCCCGGCCACCGTGGACTCGATCTTCCTCCTCATGGCGAGGACCGGAGACTCCGTGGGCTTCTTGACCTCCGGCTCAGTTTGTCCCTCCTGGCCACCGTCCATCCTCACCATCTCCATCTCCTTCCTCTCCTGGGACTGGGACCCGCGCCGGGCCAGCGCCCAGGACAGGCGTCGGCGGGGGGGGGTGGGCTCCTCCTCCTCCTTGGGGGGCCTCTCCTCCCGGCGCTCAGCAGATGGAGTCCTCTTCAGCCTCATGGACAGCCTCTTCATGAAGCCCTGGTCCTTCTGGGCTTCCCGCAGGTCCAGAACTGACTTGGACTTCTCCTCCAGCCTGCGGGGGCTCAGCTCCAGCGGAGCCCCCACCCCCCCTGGCCGGTACATCTCCTCCCCGGACTCTGTGGTGTCTGAGGAGGCGGGGGCAGGTCTCTCCTCAGGGCGGGACCAGGAGAGCAGCTTCAGGCCTCTGGTCAGGGAGGACTCTCTCTTCTTAAACTTGGCCTGGAACACCTCCTCTGAGGCGATGTCCTGGAGGACCGTTCCCCCAGGAGACTCACCCCTCTGGGGGCCGGGGGTCCGGGGCGGGCTGGGCTCCTGGGACAGCTGGTCTGGAGAGGCCACCCTGGAGTAGACGGCTGCGTGTTCTGACGGCACCGTGGAGGGTCCAGGGGCGACCACAGCGATGGGGGTCTGGTTGAAGGTGTAGACCATTGGAGTGGGCAGGTAGGGGGCTGGGAGAGACTCAGGGAGGACCACCGGAGTGGAGGGACTCAGGGGGGTGGAGGTGAGGGGCTGGAGGGAGGGCACCTGGATGGTCTGCATGATGCTGGCGTAGGCGGAGGTCCGGCCGTCTGGCAGCACCACGCGGGTGGGGGTGGACGGGGTCAGATACGTAGAGACCACGTGACCTGGGGGGGTGGGCCCAGGGGGCCGGGAGTACACAGGAGGAGAGGAGACCATGACGGAGCTGGTGGTGATTGTCATCTCAGAAGGCCTCACTGGCGACCTCACTTCCTCCTCCATCTCTTCTTCTTCTTTTTCTTCTTGGACTCTTTCTGTCTCTGGAGGTTCAGTCTCAGCCACACTGACACTCTCTTTCTCCTGCTCCTCCGGCTGTTCTTCTCTCTCTTCCTTCATCTCCTCCTCTGTGGGGAGACTGTGGGCCGGGGTGGAGGGGGGCGGGGCCGGGGGCGGGGTCGTACTGGGCCGCTCGATGCTGTCCGTCGTCACGCCGTCCGCTCTCTCGCTCACTGACCCCTCGCTCTTCATCTCCTGCTCCTCCTCCTGCTCCTCCTCCTTCTCCTCCTCCATCTTCTCGTCTGGCCTCTGCTGGGGCGGGTCAGGGCTGGGGGGGGGTTTGGGGGAGGGTTCCCTGGGTGTGACGGGCCGTGAGTCCAGCCTGACCTGCTCAGCGAGGCAGGACATGGAGGTGGCCTCCTGCAGCCGGCGCTCCTCCACCTGGGCCAGGGGGATCTCCAGGGGGGCTCCGGAGCGCCGGTGCAGGGGTGTGGGCTCCGCGTCGCCCTGGCTGAAAGATGCGCTCTTCCGCAGGACCTTGGCCTTGGGGACGTCGTCTCGGGGAGAGTCGGTGGAAGCCGCTCTGGTCAGGGGGGCCACACCCAGGCGGGGGGGGGGCGCGACCATAGCGTTCCAGGGACAACGCCCTCTTGTCGTCGCCCATCCCCAGCGTCTCCAGCAGGGGGCCCCGCAGGCCGCTCATCTTGTTGTCAAGGTTCCCGCCCCTCAGCAGCCGCTGCCTCATCAGCTCCAGCTTCAGGGCATAGTCTTCCTGGCTCATGGCCGCCGCCCCTGGGCTGGTGCTCCGCCTCGGCAACTCCATGGATACAGCCTTTTTCAGCACCCGCCTACCCTCGCCGGGCATCTCCGTGGCGACATCCTCCTCCGGGGTGATATGGAGGAGCAGGGCGCTGTCGGCCGAGCCCCCCCTCCTCAGCTCCCCCCTCCGCCGCCCCCCTCCCTCAGGCTTGTCCCCCTCCATGCTGGAGCCTCTCCGGAGAGGCCTCCTCTGCAGCTCCACCCTGGGGACCACCTCGCCTACAGGCTCCTCGTTCAAGGAGCCCTTATCGTTCTCCTGGGTCGACCTCTTCCTGGGCTGCCCCCTCCCCGCCCCCCCTTCTCCCTCCTTCACCTCCACCTCCATGGCCTCTGACCCCTGACCTCTACCTGACCCCGGCCTGTCCAGGGTGCCATTGGGCCAGCCCCCTCCTGCCTCCCCCGCTCCCCCCTCCCCCCCCTCCTCCTGCAGCTCCTTCAGGGGCATGTGGGAGCCGGGGAACTCGAGGGGAAGGGGCATGGGGATGAAGGGCAGCTCGTCAATGTCTTCGTCAGAGTCAGAGGAGGAGGATGGCGGTGGCGAGCCCTCTTTGAGGTAGCGAGGGACGGCGATGGAGATGTGGCTCGACGAATCGTTGAGCAGCTCAGGGATGGAACGCATCACCATCTTAGACTTGTAGCTGATCAGAGACCTCTGAAGACCAGGCAGGATCACAGGTAGAACCACAGGTGGAGATAACGTGAGACAAACACATCAACAGAATGACAGAATGACAGACAAACAATAGAACAAATGTTTTATGATTTACATTTCTAAAGTTGTGAAAACAGCCTCACCTGCCACTTCCTGCGGGAGACAAACTTCTTGAGAGCCTCCGTACTGATGGCCTTGCCCTTTGTCAGAGTCTGAGGAGGAGGAGGAGGAGAGTAGGAGAGGGAGGGAGGAGGAGGAGGAGGGAGGACAGAGAGGGAGGAGAGGAGGAGGAGGAGGAGGGAGGACAGAGAGAGAGAGGAGAGGAGGAGGAGGAGGAGGGAGGACAGAGAGAGAGAGGAGAGGAGGAGGAGAGGAGGAGAGGGAGGGGGGAGGAGGAGGGAGGAAAGAGAGGGAGGAGAGGAGGAGGAGGAGGGAGGACAGAGAGGGAGGTGAGGAGGAGGAGGAGGGAGGACAAAGAGAGAGAGGAGAGGAGGAGGAGGAGGGAGGAAAGAGAGGGAGGAGAGGAGGAGGAGGAGGAGGGAGGAGGAGGGAGGACAGAGAGAGAGAGGAGAGGAGGAGGAGGAGGAGGAGGAGGAGAGGAGGAGAGGGAGGGAGGAGGAGGAGGGAGGAGGAGGAGGAGGGAGGACAGAGAGGGAGGAGAGGAGGAGGAGGAGGAGGGAGGAGAGGGAGGGAGGAGGAGGAGGGAGGACAGAGAGGGAGGAGAGAGAGGAGAGGAGGAGGGAGGAGGAGGAGGAGGAGGAGGGAGGAGGAGGAGGAGAGGACAGAGAGGGAGGAGGAGGAGGGAGGAGAGGGAGGGAGGAGGAGGAGGGAGGAGAGGGAGGAGAGGACAGAGAGGGAGGACAGGGAAACAGAGGAGAGCAGCATCAGCTGACCAGCTACTTCTGGAGGGAACACTCTGACAGCCTGGAATATGACAACATTTACACTCATATTCAAATATGAAATGAATGAAGTGAAATGGAGCTGAATTCAGTCCGGTCCACTTCTGGTCCAGTTCTGGTCCTACCTTGAACCAGGGCTGACGCAGACACTCTTGGGTATCAGGCCTCCTAAAGGAACCACATGAAACCATTAGACCTGATCTGTTAGACATGGATGTGGACCTGGATCTAGTTAGGCTGAGTGACTCACAGTCTGTCCACCACCAGCAGCTTGATGATGAAGCCCCTGGCCTCCCTGCAGAGGTCAGAGGTCATGTTCTCCTCAAAGGCCACCACATTGTTCCTGATGTTCATCACAGAGCTGCGGTCATTCTCCCCCGCAAACGGAGACACACCGGTCAGGCTGACACACACACACACACACACACACACACACACACAGATACACACGTTAACTTCTCCCTCCCTCTCTAATTCAATTCTATTGGTTTATAAAACACCCACACTTTTCTATTGTTTTATTATAAGCTTATGAATCAACCAATTCTAATTGGCCACTTTATGTTTTTGATCTCTAAATGGACTAATCAAAAAGTCACCTACCACAGGTATGTGATGACTCCAACAGGCCTGGGGGGGGAGAGAAGAGAGTTAGGAGGAGAGGAGAGGGGGAGAGAGTTAGGAGGAGAGGAGAGTAAGGGGGTGAGGCTTTACCAGATGTCAGTTGCCTTGGATACAGGCGTCTGGTTGACGATCTCCGGGGCAACAAACTCTGGCGTTCCGTACTTGCAGTACTGAGCCTCGTCAGGAGTCGCCACCATGGCGTTACCAAAGTCACAGATACGGATCTGGTCGCCATGGGGATCCGCCATCAGGATGTTGTCAGGCTAGAGGAGAGACCAGGGGTCAGAGGTCGACCAATCAACACACAGCAACACAGGGACGAGGAGAAGTAATATTACCCTGACTGAGTTTACACCTTCATGTCCAGCTGTATAACTGTAGTATAACTAGTATAACTGTAGTATAACTGTAGTATAACTAGTATAACTGTAGTATAACTGTAGTATAACTGTAGTATAACTGTAGTATAACTAGTATAACTGTAGTATAACTGTAGTATAACTAGTATAACTGTAGTATAACTGTAGTATAACTGTAGTATAACTAGTATAACTGTAGTATAACTGTAGTATAACTAGTATAACTGTAGTATAACTGTAGTATAACTAGTATAACTGTAGTATAACTAGTATAACTGTAGTATAACTGTAGTATAACTGTAGTATAACTGTAGTATAACTAGTATAACTGTAGTATAACTGTAGTATAACTAGTATAACTGTAGTATAACTGTAGTATAACTGTAGTATAACTAGTATAACTGTAGTATAACTAGTATAACTGTAGTATAACTGTAGTATAACTGTAGTATAACTGTAGTATAACTAGTATAACTGTAGTATAACTGTAGTATAACTGTAGTATAACTGTAGTATAACTAGTATAACTGTAGTATAACTGTAGTATAACTAGTATAACTGTAGTATAACTAGTATAACTGTAGTATAACTAGTATAACTAGTATAACTGTAGTATAACTGTAGTATAACTAGTATAACTGTAGTATAACTGTAGTATAACTAGTATAACTGTAGTATAACTGTAGTATAACTAGTATAACTAGTATAACTGTAGTATAACTGTAGTATAACTAGTATAACTGTAGTATAACTGTTATCCAATTTTATTCAGGTGTTTACCTTGATGTCCAGGTGGATACCAGGTGTTTACCTTGATGTCCAGGTGGATACCAGGTGTTTACCTTGATGTCCAGGTGGATGATGTTCTGGTGGTGAAGGTAGTCCACGCCCTCCAGCAGCTGTCTCATGCAGGAGCGGACCTGTCCCAACCCCAGATCATTATCATTAACACCAGATCATTATCATTAACACCAGATCATTATCATTAATACCAGATCATTATCATTAACACCAGATTATTATCATTAATACCAGATTGTTATCATTAACAGCATATTACAGATTATTATCACACACACACACACACAGTGACTCACGTCAGACTCCATCAGTGTCGACTTCTTAGTGAATCTCTCCAGAAGCTCCTCATTGCATCTTCACATGTTGATCAAGGAGAAATGACATGACTGACGTGTGTGTGTGTGTGTGTGTGTGTGTGTGTGTGTGTGTGTTTGTACGTGTGTGTGTTTGTACATGTGTGTGTGTGTGTGTGTGTGCGTGTTTGTACATGTGTGTGTGTGTGTGCATGTGCATATGTGTGTGTGTGTGTGTGTGTGTGTGTGTGTGTGTGTGACAGATACAGCTCGGTGATGATGATGATGGCGTTCTTCTTCTCGAAGGCGTCGTGGAGGTGGAGCAGCCTGTGGTGTTGCAGGCGGGCGAGCAGAGCCAGCTCCCTCAGGACCGGCGCCTTCCTCTCGGCCCTGGCTGAGATGAACTTGGCAGCGTACTCCTCCTTCCCGCCCTTCTGACTCACACGCTTCACGTAGGAGAACGCCCCCCTGCAGACACAGGGAGAGGAGCTGTAATGACCTAACATTAACCTCTGACCCCTGACCCTGACCCCTAACCCTGACCCCTGTCCTTGACCTCCAGACTGACTGACCTGCTGACCCCTGACCCTTGACCTCCAGACTGACTGACCTGCTGATCTCCTTGTGGATGTCATAGACGTCCGTCAGACGTCTCATCTTCCTGAGGAGGGAGGCTTCGTCCTCCACCGTCCTCTCTGTCTGGGCCGGTGCTGCAGGGGGGTGGGGGATGGTGGGGGGTGGGGGGGAGGGAGGGGGTGATGGTGGGGGTGGGGGGGGGGGGTGGATGGTGGGGGGTGGGGGGGAGGGAGGGGGTGATGGTGGGGGGTTGGGGGGGAGGGAGGGGGTGATGGTGGGGAATGGTGGGGGGTGGGGGGGAGGGAGGGAGGGGGTGATGGTGGGGGTGGGGGGGGGGGGTGATGGTGGGGGTGGGGGGGAGGGAGGGGGGTAGATGGTGGGGGGTGGGGGTGGGGGGGAGGGAGGGGGTGATGGGGGGGGGGTGGATGGTAGATAGTGTGTTATCATTATTTCTTCTTTTGGTTCTCCACTCCAAAAGTTTCCATTTGAAATCAAACAGTGACTGTGAGGTTAAAGCAGATATCCACAGCTGCTATTTGATGGTATTTGATGGTATTTGGTGGTATATGATGGTATTTTATGGTATTTGATGGTATTTGATGGTATATGATGGTATTTGATGGTATATGATGGTATATGATGGTATTTGATGGTATTTGATGGTATTTGATGGTATTTGATGGTGACATTTGATAAATTTGTCCCATCACTTCAGGGGGACGATGCATTAAAAGTGTCATTTCTGAATGGTGAAAGTAATATGAACACAACTAAAGGCTGGAAATCTCTACTTTAACCCCCCCCCCCCCCCCCACTCACCCCCCCCCCCCCCCCCTCACCTGTGTGGACGGTGAGTTGAGCCTTGCAGCTGACGGCCCCGGCCAGGTTCTGGGCGGTGCAGGTGTAGACAGCTGAGTCCTCGGGTCTGGTGTTGACGATCACCAGAGAACACTCAGTATCGTCGTACACAAACGTCAGATGGCTGCTCTCCGACAGCAACGTGTCGTCCTGGAAACACAGCCACAAACCATAGCAACCAGTCTGTTTGATGTCTGAATATTCTCTTGCTCTCTTACACACACACACACACACACACACACACACACACACACACACACACACACACACACACACTGGTGTGTGTACCTTGAACCACAGTATGTCAGGGACAGGCTTGCCCTCCACCACCACAGCGAAGCGTGGCGTCTCTCCTACATGAACGTCCAGGTCCTCCATGATGGACTCAAAGGTAGGGGGCGCTAGAGAGACACAGGAAACACTGAGGAACTCACATTTACTTTCCACTGACCCACGTACCTGCCTCTTCTGCAGACTGTGTTAGCCAGCTGAGCTGAAGGCCAGGTACACCTACAGACTGTGTTAGCGTGTGGAGCTGGAGGCTACCTGCCATCTCCACGGTGACTGTGCAGGAGGCGGAGCCGTACGGGTTGGAGGCCACACACTCCAGTGGCCCGACGTCTGCGACTGACACCCTCTGGACCGTCAACTGGTGCTGGTTGTCATCTGGCATGCTCATCTCATACAGGCCCGGCCGGCTGGCCAGAACCATGCCCCTCCTACAGGGACCACAGGACTGGTTACATCACATACAGTTCATACAGTACTGACACAGGAGATACAGTACTGACACAGGAGATACAGTACTGACCCAGGAGATACAGTACTGACCTGGTTCATACAGTACTGACCCAGGAAATACAGTACTGACCTGGTTCATACAGTACTGACCTGGTTCATACAGTACTGACCCAGGAGATACAGTACTGACCTGGTTCATACAGTGAGAGGATGACAGGTGAGTTTAGACCTGGTTTACTACAGAGACAATCAGACTGTTTAGACTCTCACTAAGTGGTCTCAGGTGTAACTGGTCTAACTGGTCTGAGGTGTAACTGGTCTCAGGTGTAACTGGTCTAACTGGTCTGAGGTCTAACTGGTCTAACTGGTCTGAAGTGTAACTGGTCTCAGGTGTAACTGGTGTGAGTAGTGTTGTTGTACCTCTTCCAGACGAGTGTAGCGGTGACGTGGTTGAGGGTGATGGTGATGCTGACTGACTGGTTCTCCATCACGTACACCACGTCAGGCTTGTCCACCATGACCGGCGCCTCCTGCTGGTATGGACCTGCAAGCACACACACAACATAGAGATAGAGGAGATTGTATTTGTGTCTGTGTCTGTACTGTGTCTGTACTGTGTCAGTGGTCCTACCTCTGTCTAGTAGCTGGGCCGGGTCGGTGGAGGGGGAGGGCTTAGAGAAGGCCTTGGAGGTGATTGACAGGACCCTGAAGGAGTATCGGAGCCCCTTGGACAGGGAGGTGACGGTGTAGGAGGTCTCCTTCAGGCTGGAGGCGATGATGGACCACTGGATGGACCCCAGTACCTGCTGCTGCACCGCAAACAGCACTGAGCTGGGGTCTGGAGGGAACACACACACTGTACATTACACATTACACACACACACTGTACACACACATTACACACACACACACACACTGTACACATACATTACACAAACACACACACACTGTACACACACTCAGGGTGGGAATTTCACGACGGCCACGACGGCCATGGCCGTCGTTGCCCCGCACTTTGGCCTTGATGCCCTGTGAAAAAATGTTCAATTTACGGCCAAGGTGGCCTTTGTGCCCCTGTCAAAGTTCCAGTGTAAACAACGCTAGTGACGCGTGGTGGGCTTTTATGGAATTACAGCCACCCTAGTGCGCACAGTAGGCTAGTCCCGTCTGTGGATCAGAGCACAGTAGGCTAGTCCCGTCTGTGGATCAGAGCACAGTAGACTAGTCCCGTGTCTGTGGATCAGAGCACAGTAGGCTAGTCCCGTGTCTGTGGATCAGAGCACAGTAGGCTAGTCCCGTCTGTGGATCAGAGCACAGTAGGCTAGTCCCGTGTCTGTGGATCAGAGCACAGTAGGCTAGTCCCGTCTGTGGATCAGAGCACAGTAGGCTAGTCCCGTGTCTGTGGATCAGAGCACAGTAGGCTAGTCCCGTGTCTGTGGATCAGAGCACAGTAGGCTAGTCCCGTGTCTGTGGATCAGAGCACAGTAGGCTAGTCCCGTCTGTGGATCAGAGCACAGTAGGCTAGTCCCGTGTCTGTGGATCAGAGCACAGTAGGCTAGTCCCGTGTCTGTGGATCAGAGCGATGCTCTGCTGTGATTGTTCCAAAATAGAACTTGCGCAACTTCGCGAGCCGCGCAGGTGAAGTATCAACATCACATGCAAGAAGAACGTCAACCAGCCTCCTCCTCAGCCTCCTCCTCAGCCTCCTCCTCAGCCTCCTCCTCAGCCTCCTCCTCAGCCTCCTCCTCAGCCTCTCAAAACGGGAGCAAGACAAGCACAGCCTATTTAAAGTCGACTCGTTAACGTTACATGTTGCCTCTTGAAAACTAGCGATAGCTAGCTAGTTGGGATAGCGCTGACGTCTTCCCTCCCTCAGGGAAAAGGGCTCGACATCTAGTGTTGCTTCTACTAGCAGATAGCTGTCAGCTACGGTCAGCTTGCAATCTAGGATTTTTCTTGCTAAGCGGTTTTGATATAATACATGACTGACTTATGTGGTTTATGGCTGAACTTAACGTATACGTTTAAGAAACGCTATTGCTATTCAGCCATTTGTAATGTTAAAACGACTGGTGTTGACGTTAGTGCTACACCTTTCTGTCATGTTGATTGACTAGCGACAGCTGGTGATCTATCACTAGTTAGGATACGTCTCTCTTTGGAGGGAAAAAAAGGTCGGCATCTATAAGTTACTTGAACCTGTGAATTTAGCCACTTCTCGCCAGTCCAAATACCCACAATTAAATTTTAGCTCACTATTGTCACTCCAATATCTGACACTCGCAAAATGCCAAGAGGGTTACCTAGGCTAGAGGGTTACCTAGGCTACAGGGTTACCTAGGCTAGAGGGTTACCTAGGCTACAGGGTTACCTAGGCTAGAGGGTTACCTAGGCTACAGGGTTACCTAGGCTGGAGGGTTACCTAGGCTAGAGGGTCACCTAGGCTAGAGGGTTACCTAGGCTAGAGGGTTACCTAGGCTAGAGGGTCACCTAGGCTAGAGGGTTACCTAGGCTAGAGGGTCACCTAGGCTAGAGGGTCACCTAGGCTGGAGGGTTACCTAGGCTAGAGGGTTACCTAGGCTGGAGGGTTACCTAGGCTAGAGGGTTATCTAGGCTAGAGGGTTACCTAGGCTAGAGGGTTATCTAGGCTAGAGGGTCACCTAGGCTAGAGGGTTATCTAGGCTAGAGGGTCACCTAGGCTAGAGGGTTATCTAGGCTAGAGGGTCACCTAGGCTAGAGGGTTACCTAGGCTGGAGGGTTATCTAGGCTAGAGGGTTATCTAGGCTACAGGGTTACCTAGGCTAGAGGGTTACCTAGGCTGGAGGGTTATCTAGGCTAGAGGGTTACCTAGGCTAGAGGGTTACCTAGGGTACAGGGTTACCTAGGCTAGAGGGTTACCTAGGCTACAGGGTTACCTAGGCTAGAGGGTTACCTAGGCTACAGGGTTACCTAGGCTACAGGGTTACCTAGGCTACAGGGTTACCTAGGCTAGAGGGTTACCTAGGCTGGAGGGTTACCTAGGCTAGAGGGTCACCTAGGCTGGAGGGTTACCTAGGCTGGAGGGTTACCTAGGCTAGAGGGTTACCTAGGCTAGAGGGTTACCTAGGCTAGAGGGTTACCTAGGCTAGAGGGTCACCTAGGCTAGAGGGTTACCTAGGCTAGAGGGTTACCTAGGCTAGAGGGTCACCTAGGCTAGAGGGTTACCTAGGCTAGAGGGTCACCTAGGCTAGAGGGTCACCTAGGCTAGAGGGTTACCTAGGCTGGAGGGTTACCTAGGCTAGAGGGTTACCTAGGCTAGAGGGTTATCTAGGCTAGAGGGTTACCTAGGCTGGAGGGTTACCTAGGCTAGAGGGTTATCTAGGCTAGAGGGTTACCTAGGCTGGAGGGTTACCTGGGCTAGAGGGTTACCTAGGCTAGAGGGTTACCTAGGCTAGAGGGTTACCTAGGCTAGAGGGTTACCTAGGCTAGAGGGTTATCTAGGCTAGAGGGTTACCTAGGCTAGAGGGTTACCTAGGCTAGAGGGTTACCTAGGCTAGAGGGTTATCTAGGCTGGAGGGTTACCTAGGCTAGAGGGTCACCTAGGCTGGAGGGTTACCTAGGCTAGAGGGTTACCTAGGCTGGAGGGTTATCTAGGCTGGAGGGTTACCTAGGCTACAGGGTTACCTAGGCTAGAGGGTTACCTAGGCTAGAGGGTTACCTAGGCTAGAGGGTTACCTAGGCTACAGGGTTACCTAGGCTAGAGGGTTACCTAGGCTAGAGGGTTATCTAGGCTGGAGGGTTACCTGGGCTAGAGGGTTACCTAGGCTAGAGGGTTATCTAGGCTAGAGGGTTACCTAGGCTAGAGGGTTATCTAGGCTAGAGGGTTATCTAGGCTAGAGGGTTACCTAGGCTAGAGGGTCACCTAGGCTAGAGGGTTACCTAGGCTAGAGGGTTACCTAGGCTAGAGGGTTACCTGGGCTAGAGGGTTACCTAGGCTACTGCACCTGACAGCTGACTGACTCCTGCTGTAAAGTCAACAATAGTTGCGTTACCATCAAACATCTTAATGCACGCAGATGCGCATTTTCTGTAGCCGAATTGTCACGAATGCAAGATAGAATAGTGCTGGATAGTGCAGAATGAGCTGGATGGAAACGCAACCAGTGTTGGGAAGTAACTGAATACATGTATTTGGGATTACGTATTCAGAATACAAAATTATGAGTAACTGTATTTTGTTACAGTTACATTTTCATTGAGTGGTATTTAGAATACAGTTACTTTGGTCAATTGTAGGGGTTACTTTTGGAATCCTTCTTATATGGATTTCTGGGCTTTTTGAACTCAAATTCTGACATTTCTTTTGTTTTTCAATGTTTTTAAATTAAAACAAATGTTTTAATACATAATTAATGTTTCTTGGTGAATGAGAATGTTAAGGTATCAATCTGAAAGGTAAAACCAGCGTAATTTAACCCAACGGCCTTTGTGCCCTTAAAAAAACTGTGAATGGGAAAGCCAAATGGCCTTGCCCCTAAAATGACGAAATTCCAAGCCTGACACACACATTACACACACACACACACTGTACACACACATTACAGTACTGGAATCTGAAAAAGCACATCCATAGAACATTCCATACTGAACTGAACTCATCAGGGGAGGCTGGTGG
>NC_139666.1:259176-264176 GCF_951799395.1 Argentina silus
TGTGACCTCACGGTGCAGCAGCTAAAATAGACTTCATACAAATCTGCCCGTCTGAAAGTAGTATACTGAATATGAATCTGACAGTCGACCCTCACTCTCCCTCCATATCCCCATCCCTCCCTCTCTCCCTCCCTCCCTCCCTCCCTTCCTTTCTCCCTCCCTATCCCCATCCCTCCCTTTCTCCCTCCCTCCCTCCCTCTCTCCCTCCCTATCCCCATCCCTCTCTCCCTCCCTCCCTTCCTCTCTCCCTCCCTATCCCCATCTCTCCCTCTCTCCCTCCCTCTCTCCCTCCCTATCCCCATCCCTCCCTCTCTCCCTCCCTCCCTTCCTCTCTCCCTCCCTATCCCCATCTCTCCCTCCCTCCCTCCCTCTCTCCCTCCCTATCCCCATCCCTCCCTCCCTCCCTCCCTCCCTCAGAAACTCTCATTCTGTCACATTCCAGCAGCTGTTCCTCAGTAGTATAGAGAACAGTTTAGATAACAGAGAAGCTGACTGTTTAGAGAACAGTTCAGAGCCAGAGGCTGGAGTTGTTTGGAGACTTCCTTAAAGACAGAAGGCCATGGACTCACCTACCAGAGACATCATCATCCACAAACAACAACAACAACAACAACAACAGCAGTGGTTCCCTGTTGGAAGGACAATTTATAGCTTCAATCGAGCTTGCGAGTTGCTATGGAAACTATAAGTCAGGTGCCTCAGCTGGAATGTATTACTCACACACTCTGGAGAGAGAACGAGAGAGGAGGGAGAGGGAAGAAAAACATGACATAAGGTGTGTGTGTGTGTGTGTGTGTGTGTGTGTGTGTGTGTGTGTGTGTGGGTGTGTGTGTGTGTGTCTGTGTGTTTGTCTGTATGTGTGTGTGTGTGTGTGTGTGTGTGTGGTACCAGGTTTGATGAGGAGTGTGGCAGTGCCAGTCACAGTGCCCGCCTGGTTGGCAGCGGTGACCCAGTAGGTGCCAGCATGGCAGAGCTGGGCGTGTCTGATCAGAAGGGAGTGTCTCTCCCCCTCCACCTTCACCATGTAGTCCTGACCACTGAAGATCTCTGTGCTGTCTCTCTTCCATGTTACTACACACACACACACACACACACACACACACACACGTATGAGTCATACCTCCACCATGACTTCAGAGACACAAATATGATACAAGAACCATGTAGTCCTGACCACTGAAGATCTCTGTGCTGTCTCTCTTCCACGTTACTACACACACACACACACATACACACAGGCACACACACAGACACACACACACACACACACACACTCACCCTCAGGTTGAGGTGTCCCAGCAATGATGCACCTGAGCAGCACCTGGGCTCCTGCAGTTCCTACGGTGTCCTGCAGGGGGAACTCAAACACGGGCGCCTCCAGAGGGTCCTCCTCCGCTGACACGTATGAGTCGTCTGACGAGTCTACACTCATGAGAGAGAGAGGTCACAGTTTAGATACCATCATACACACACACACACACACACACACACACACACACACACACACCCTCACCCAGCTCTGGGGACATGGCTCTGGTACGCCGGAACCTGAGTCTGGTCTTCTGTGTTCGTCCCTCTGTGGCTGCCGTAGTCTTACTGGGCGTGTCCCTCTCCACAGGCCCCTCCTCCTCCATTGGCTCCTCCTCTACTATGATGGTGGGGATGACCATCCTGGGGGAGGGCCTAGCTAACTCCACCTCCATCTTCTCCTCCAATGGGGAGGCAGGAGGGGTCGTAGAGGAGGAGCCAACCATCTTGAGAGGTTTGGGCGGGGCCTCCTGTACAGCGATTGGTTTCCTCTGGACCAATGGGCTGGCAGGCCTGTGTTCCACCTGACGCAGCGGCAGCTCTACCGGCGTCCTCCTCCCTGGAGACTCCTCCCCCACGGTGGGCAAGCCTTCCTGCATGCGCGTGACCCTCTGGACCAATGGGCTGGCGGGTCGCCGCTCCACCTTCCGTACCGCTGTGCTGGGAGACTCCGCCCTCTGCTGTCGCGTTGCCACCGGCGACGGGGACCTCTGGAGCACCTCTCTGACAGGGCTGGCGGTCGCTCTGGTCGACCTTTGACCCGGGAGGTCAGACAGCTGCATGGACTCTGGAGGCGGGGCCACGTGACCCTCGGCCAGCAGGGGGCGGTCAGGCGGGGGGGGCGCAGGGAGCTGGGGGGGCGGCGGCCCCGGTCCACCCTGGTCCTTATAGGCCAGACACGGCGATTTGGGTGGTGAGCTCCTATTGGGAGGTTCCCTATCCCTCTCCTCTCTTTGAGCTTGCTGATTGGCCAGTCCCCTCTCTCGCTCCTCCTTTGCGCGCTGGGCTCGCTCCCGGTCCTGGAGCTTCTGCAGAACCTGTGGAGGGATGGGCTCCACCTTCTGGACCGGCTGGCGCTGGCGCCCCCGTGGGGTCAGCTGATCAGTGGAGAAAGACTTCTTCATGTGAGGTTTCCCCACCAGACGCTTGATCCTCTGGAGCTCCTCTGTGAACTTGTTTTCAATGTCCTGGACCTTCAGAGAAGACCACGTTACGTTATTCAGAACTATTCAGGTGAAAAGACCAGAGCCCAGAGGGCCGAGGTCCAGTGATAATGGAATGAGATGGTACCAACCTCAAACCCTAACCCTAACCCTAACCCTGAATGAGATGGTACCAACCTCAAACCCTAACCCTAACCCTAACCCTAACCCTGAATGAGATGGTACCAACCTCAAACCCTAACCCTAACCCTAACCCTGAATGAGATGGTACCAACCTCAAACCCTAACCCTAACCCTAACCCTGAATGAGATGGTACCAACCTCAAACCCTAACCCTAACCCTAACCCTAACCCTGAATGAGATGGTACCAACCTCAAACCCTAACCCTAACCCTAACCCTGAATGAGATGGTACCAACCTCAAACCCTAACCCTAACCCTAACCCTAACCCTGAATGAGATGGTACCAACCTTCTGGGAGTAGCGTGGCCGGGGGTCCTCCAGCGAGGCGGCTCTCTGCTTGAACAGGCTCCTCCTCTGGGCCGCGTCCTCCGTCAGGGCCTCCCTCAGGTCCTCCCTGGAGCTCTCTCTGGAGATGCCCAGCCTGCTGCCCCCATCGTCAGACTCCACCGACCCCGCCCTGTTAAACCCCGCCCACGACCGCCCAGAGATGGACCCCTCAGGGTTGTCTAGGCTCCGCCTCCTCTCCTCTACGTCACGCACCTGCAGAGAGAGGAACGTCTGGTCGCTTACACCCAGTAAAGATTTACGTCACAATGCATCTGACACTTTATTTGAATGTATTTATCTTTTATTTATTCAGGGAAGTCCTTTTGAGATCAAGGTCTCTTTTTCAACAGTGCCCTGATAAGAAAATATCTACACATCACTATTATTTACATCAAGTTTTAAAAGGACACGATTTACACAGGAAATACCATTTTCTTTTCACAGACGACAATCAATTATCACAACAGCGTAGACATCAGACCCTCCTCTGTTGACTTAATGTCAATAATCACTGAATCAAAAAACTGTTTACACAAATATGGAGGGGGGGGAGACGAGGAAGAAAAAGAAAATAAACCTTCTCACCTTCTCGAAGATCTTGGAGCTGGCCCGGGTGAGTTTGGGGGAGGGTCTGGGGGTGAGGTCCTTGCGGGAGTGCTCGCTGACAGGTGTCTGGGGGCGCGAGGAGTCGTGGGCGCCGCTCTGGGACCTCGGCTGACGGACCTTCTCCTCAAACTCCCCCGGGACCGTGTCCTGGTAGTCCACCGGCACCACCAGCTTCCTCCGGGGGGTGAGGGGGGTGGTGGGGGCGGAGCTAGGCCGCGAGAGCATCGGGGAGGTGGAGGGCCGCTTGACGGTTCTGGGGGAGGGGGGCGGGAGGACGTGAGGGGGAGAGTCCCTCACGAAGTCTTCTGTTTGGATCCTGGAAGGAAAAGGAGGAGAAGTTAGAGTTTCAACAGACATCGGGTCAGTTGAGGCGGAGACAGCGTGTCCAATGTGCTTGCCTGGCGGGGGGGGAGGGGCCTGTGGGGGGGGAGGGGCCTGTGTTCTCCTCATCCAACCAGCTGCTACCATCTTTAGTCTCACAGTCTCCGCCCTCATCCTCCGTCGTCTCAGAGTCTGGAGGAAGGAGAAGGAAATGACATCACACCTCACAGCAGATAACCTGATGACATCATCTCTACAGGACTGATGACCTCATCTTTACAGGACTGATGACCTCATCTCTACAGGACTGATGGCATCATCTCTACAGGACTGATGACATCATCTCCTGCATGTCTGTCTCAGAGTGGAAGACGGGAAATCAGAGACTGGAGGACTGGTAACCTGGTATGCAGGACTGTTTGTGTGTATGTGTGTGTGTGTGTGTGTGTGTGTGTGTGTGTGTGTGTGTGTGTGTGTATACTGTAGGTCAGCAGAGATCAACCAACAACAACATATAAGACGGTTACCATGACTATGCTTCCTGCTGTAGTGGAACACAGTGTTCCCATGGCAGCAGCAAGAAAAGCAGACAGGAAAACACGGTTACCATAGGAACCAGTCACACCCCCCCATCTCTACGACTCACAGCGTAACCCTGGCAACAGGCTCCACCATACAGGAAGCTGCTTCAGCCTGGGACACACAGCTGACGCAGCAACAACAACAATGAAATGATTGGAAGTGAAAGTTTGGTTTTATTGGTGAAAAAAAAACATAAAACAAGATGAAAAAACAAACCAGGAAGTCAAACACATGACTGGTATGGTCACATGACTATGGCATGGTCACATGGTCCCTGGCTGACACCAAGGCCTCCCTGCCACCGGAGGCGCTGTAGTGACCTGTTAGATCCCAACGCACCCTGGAGGGAGGGGCCTGCTCCCTGGGAGGAGGGGCCTGCTTCCTGGGGGGAAGGGTCTGCTCTCTGGAGGGAGGGGCCTGCTCCCTGGAGGGAGGGGCCTACTCCCTGGGAGGAGGGGCCTGCTTCCTGGGGGGAAGGGTCTGCTCTCTGGAGGGAGGGGCCTGCTCCCT
>NC_139666.1:269176-291676 GCF_951799395.1 Argentina silus
GCAGACAGACAGACAGACAGACAGACAGACAGACAGACAGACAGACAGACAGGCAACATTCTACAGCTGGTCTCTGTTGGTATGTGTGATCTCATCAAACTAACGACACTGCTCTGACCTCTTGACCCCCACAGGCAGGGTCATCAGCTGCTTTCAGAACGAGACAACCAATCAAAAGATACCTGGTGACTGACCTGTAAGAACGGTTCTAATCTACTCAGAACCAGAGGACAAGCCCCTGTGAACTGGGCCAGGAGACCCTGTTAAGTGCTGTAATCCTCATCCTAACCCTAACAGAGGAGCATTCAGCCACAGTGAGGAGAGAGTAGAAACTGTCCAAACACTCAGTCTCCAATATACTTTCCTTTCCTTCGTTCTTTTCCTTGGTTCCTTTCATTGGTTCTTTCCCTTGGTTCCTTTCATTGGTTCCTTTCCTTGGTTCCTTTCATTGGTTCCTTTCCTTGGTTCCTTTGCTACGTGACCATTTGTTGTGTAACGTGGTGATGTGAATGTAAAATGGTGGACTAGGGGGTTTCCCCCCAATCAACATTAAGTATCAGACATCTCCTCCCCCCCTCACCGCCCCCCCTTCCTCTCCTCCCCCCTTCCTCTCCTCCCCCTTCCTCTCCCCCCCCTAACCTCTTACAGGGAGGGGCTAAAGTTAGCAGTGATGTCTTCCTGTAACAGGAGAGATGGAGGACTATTAACATCCCAGGAATCTGACGCCTGGCACATTCTACGGGCTATATATAACTAGAGGGGGAGAGAAGGGGAGGGGGGGAGGGAGCGAGAGAGAGTGAGACAGAGAGAGAGAGAGAGAGAGAGAGAGAGGGAGAGAGAGAGAGGGAGGGAGAGAGAGATAGAGAGAGAGAGAGAGAGGGAGGGATCAGGCTGTTCAGTGTTGAGTGACAGGACAGCTGTAGGCACTGACCATGACAGAGACGACAAACAGAGAGAGAACAGAACCCTCTGATCTACACCTACCTACAGTAACCCTTAGTTACAACACCTACCTACAGTAACCCTTAGTTACAACACCTACCTACAGTAACCCTTAGTTATAGCTGACTTATATGAATCACAGAGTGTAGTTTGGATGAAACACATCTCTGTGATGAACTCATCAAACTACTGAAGGCTTGTTGATCATAAACAACTTTATGAGGATCACATCTGAATACCTGGTTTATAGAAACACATCTGAATATCTGGTTTATAGAAACACATCTGAATATCTAGTTTATAGAAACACATCTGAATACCTGGTTTATAGAAACACATCTGAATATCTGGTTTATAGAAACACATCTGAATACCTGGTTTATACACTTACCGAACACTTTATTAGGAAACAGCACTGATTCCACAAGATGTTGACAACACGCAATTCCTGCAGATTTTCAGGTGCACTTTCAAGCTGTGAATCTCCTGTTCTACCACATCCCAAAGGTGTTCTATTGGATTCAGATCCGGTGACTGGGAAGGCCACTGAAGAACACTGAACTCATTGTCATGTTCATGAAACCAGTTTGAGACGACTTTTGCTTTGTGACATGGTGCATTATCATGCTGGAAGTAGCCATTAGAAGATGGGTCAATTGTGGCCATGAAGGGATGCACATGGTCAGCAACAATACTCAAATAGGCTGTGGCTTTCAAGACATGATTATTAACGGCCCAAAGTGTGCCAAGAAAACATTCCCCACATCATTCCACCACCTCCACCATGAGAAGGTGTACAGGTGTTCCTCCACCATGAGAAGGTGTACAGGTGTTCCTCCACCATGAGAAGGTGTACAGGTGTTCCTCCACCATGAGAAGGTGTACAGATGTTTCACCACCTCCACCATGAGAAGGTGTACAGGTGTTCCACCACCTCCACCATGAGAAGGTGTACAGGTGTTCCTAATAAAGTGTTCGGTGAGTGTATATATAAACATACATGACCATATCAACATGCTACTAGGGACAAATGACATCATCACTGAGACAATGACATCATCACTGAGACAATGACATGACACTCTGGACATGATCATCAGTCAGCCTGTTTTACATGGCAGGACATTGTAGCACTACCAGCTACACAGATCCAAACGGCTCTGTTCTGTCCTGTCCTGTCCTGTCCTGTCTTGTCCTGTTCTGTTCTAGTTTTGTCCTGTCCTGTCCTGTCCTGTCCTGTCCTGTTCTGTTCTAGTTTTGTCCTGTCCTGTCCTGTCCTGTCCTGTCCTGTCCTGTCCTGTTCTGTTCTAGTTTTGTCCTGTCCTGTCCTGTCCTGTCCTGTCCTGTTCTGTTCTATGCAGTGTGCTCTACCAGGGCACGGTGTTGGCTGTTGGCAGCCATCTTGCCTCCTCTCTGTCAGCCTCTGCCTCTGCAGGCTTCTGTATACAGCCATCACTCAAACAGCTTCACCACAGAGCAAAGCGCAAGGCCACCCCATACATTTACATTACATTACAGACTACCCCAGACTATCCCAGATTACCCCAGACTACGACCAGATTACCCCAGACTACGACCAGATTACCCCAGACTACCTCAGACCACACCAGACTACCTCAGACTACCCCAGACTACCCCAGACTACCTCAGACCACACCAGATTACCCCAGACTATCCCAGATTACCCCAGACTACCTCAGACTACCTCAGACTACCCCAGATTACCCCAGACTACCTCAGACCACACCACCTGAGCTGGGTTAGTTAACGACCCCAACCCACTTCCTGTCTAACACACCTCTACACAACAGTGACTACTGCCCTGTATGTCAGCTGGACCACCTGTTGAGTTGTTTCTGTTGAGTTTTCTTCAGCCACAGTGACAGACAGCAGCGACAGGGCTTGGCCTCTTCCTCTTCTTCCAGACAACCTAACTAAAGCCAGCAGAGCTGCAGCTGAAACACTGTTGGAAACCCAGGGCTGTTTACACTCTCAACACCACATCCACCCCTCAGACCCTCCAGGTCTGACAGGAGGTCCACTGGTGGGCCAGGCTGAGATATTCCCATGCTGCTGATACCTATCCCATCCTCTCAGATCTACAGGGGTTGGGGTAGGCAGAGGAAACTAGGGCATGATTACCTCTCCCCAGGTCAAACTTACCTGTGTACTAGTTAGTAGAGTACTTGTTACCTGTGTACTAGTTAGTAGAGTACTAGTTAGTAGTGTAGTTACCTTCACCCAGGTCCAGGACAGCCAGCACAGCGCTGCTCCTCGCCTCCCCCTGGTGGTTGTTAGCGATGCAGGTGTAGAGGCCTGCGTCACTGGGCTTACAGTCTCTGATCCACAGACCTCCATACTCCTGGTTGTCCATCTCCAGCAGCTGGTCGTTGTGGTACCAGTAGAGGGAGGGCTGGGGGTCCCCCCCCACCCCCACCTTGAGGCGGATGTCACACCCCGTGCCCACCGCTGCATTACGCATCTTACGCAGGAAACTGGGCGGGGTGGGCGCAGGGAAGGCGGGCGCCCCGGGGTCTGGGACCACCTGGTCCAGCGAGGCCTTGGCCCTCTTGGGGGGGATGATGGGGCTGGGGGGGGCTGCGCCCTGTACCCCGCCCTCCTCCACTCCCTTCTTCAGAGTCATCTGCACCTCTGCCTTCCTCATTGTCCTGATCTGGCTTGTCCTTCCTCCTTCCAGCTGGACCTGGGTGTCTAGGAGACCCTGGTAGAGACTAGACACTGGTAGAGCCCCTGGTAGAGACTAGACCCTGGTAGAGACCCTGGTAGAGACTAGACCCTGGTAGCGACCCTGGTAGAGACGAGCCCCTGGTAGAGACTAGACCCTGGTAGAGACCCTGGTAGAGACTAGACCCTGGTAGAGACCCTGGTAGAGACCCTGGTAGAGACTAGACCCTGGTAGAGACGAGCCCCTGGTAGAGACTAGACCCTGGTAGAGACCCTGGTAGAGACTAGACCCTGGTAGAGACCCTGGTAGAGACTAGACCCTGGTAGAGACCCTGGTAGAGACTAGACTCTGGTCTTACTGTATCAGTAGTCTCAGCTCTACAACTCTACAGGATTACTGTGATCTTGATCAAATGAAGAGTGTGTTTCCCATCCTGTCAACGTCATTCTCATCTACATGGTCAAATATAACAAGAACCTCTACTGGAGTTCTAGAAGGCCATTTATGGCTGGGAAGATTCCAGAACTGTATCAAAGTTTCACTAAAGCCACAGTCAGTCAATCAGTAATGGTGTGATTAGATTAGAATACCTTCAGGTTGCTGGCAGGAGGTTCTTTCAGGTCCAAGTGGAGGAAGAAAAAATAAAGAGTTTATTAGCCAGTAATTAGTCCAATCCAGAGAGAGGAGTCTCTGCTGCAGGGGGTATTTTTAGACCTGGAGGATCATGTTGCATTAACAGCTCCCAGAGTCTCCTTCTGGAAGAGACGTTTCTCTCCCCTAACCCTGCTCTTCTCTCTCTCTCTCTCTCTCTCTGCTGGTCGCTGTCTCTCGCCCACATGTATCAAACACCAGTCCTCCAAAGTGAGTCAAAGAGAGGTGTGTCTCTGACTCTTCTCTGACTCCCAGGACCGGCTCTAGGGTTGCTCTGGTTCCAGCTCAGTGTGCAACAGGCTCTGACCCACACACACACAAACACACACAAACACACACACACACACACACACACACACACATGCCCCCCTCCCTCCTCTGAACTGAGCTCTCTGACAGGCTAACACACACACACACATTGCCCCTCCCTTCTCTGTCTCTAATAGAGCTGAACTCTCTCTCTCCGGACCCCCCCCCCACCTCTGACAGTCAGCCAGGTCCTCCAGGGAATGGCTGCCTACAGCCACACACACACACCAGCCACGCACACACACACAATCACACACACACCAACCCCAGTCTGAGCCACACACACACACACACACGCACACACACACACCAACCCCAGTCCTAGCCACACACACACACACACACACACGCACACACACACACACACACACACCAACCCCAGTCCTAGCCACACACACACACACACACACACACACACACACATACACACACACACACACCAACCCCAGTTGTAGAGCCACACACACACACACACACACACACACACACACACACACACACAAACACCAACCCAGCAGGCTTCAGAGTGACAGCTGCATTCTGACATGTCTGGCCAGTCCCTCTGAGGTCCCGCCCCCTGGTCATATTCAGCCAACCGGTGGTCTCTAAAGGATGTGGGTGGCAACATGGGGACTGGCAGAGGGCTGAGGACAGAGGTTAAAGGTCAAAGCTTACCAAGCTTACATGAAATGTACAATATTCATACACTTAACTTTGAGGAAACTCCTTAAAACATCTAAAAAAACAACAACCTGATAATACAAAAAGAAATAGTGAACAGGGCAATCAGACCTGCATATTTACATATTTCAATTGATTTGCGGCCTGTTGGATAGACATTATAGATTGGAATGTTTCAAAGCCATGATGGCCCAACCATAGACGGGTATATTAGCAATACTATTTATCTATTGTTAGAGCAGAAAAACATGAACATTTATTCAGAAAATTATATCCTGTACATGTATAGAAACTAACAGATCTGTGACCTTATGTACAGCTCTCCCATAGACCCCTCAGTTAACATACAGTTAGGGTTAGCCCTAACCCTAACCCTAACCCTAACCCGAACCCTCAGTTAACATACAGAGTTTGTGGTTATGGTTAACATTTGTTATGACTTTTTCAATTTCAACTGATCATGCAGTGACCAGACTCTTCCCTCTGGTCCTGTCCAGGTCTTCTGGTCTATCCTCTGGTCCTGTCCAGGTCTCCTGGTCTATCCTCTGGTCCTATCCAGGTCTCCTGGTCTATCCTCTGGTCCTATCCAGATCTTCTGGTCTATTCTCTGGTCCTGTCCAGGTCTTCTGTCTATCCTCTGGGTCCTGACATTGTCACAGGATCATCAATGGAGCTCAGAGAGCTACCTGCTGCTTCTTGGGCTGAGATGGCTGGTTTCTCCGTTCTTAGCGCAGCATGGTGCTCTGGTGCTGCTAGTGATGTCTGAGCAATTATGCAAAAGAGAGTTCTTAAACACACACACACACACACACACAGACACACACACACACACAGACAGACAGACAGACAGAGAATTCCTCAGGTGTATCACACGACTGTGGAGGTGGATGAGGAGGATCTGGGAGTTCTGGTGACAGATGTTCTGTCCATCTGCCTGGACCTCCGGGCCTCCGGAGCCTCTGGCCCAGCCTGCGGCTCTGGGTGGCCATCAGGGTCCGATCCACAGCGCCCCGCCCCGCCAGCCTGACATCCAGCAGACTGTAGAGGCGGCCCAGCCAATAGGATGTCAGCCAAGGCCAGGTGCAGCAGGTACAGGTCGGAGGGAGACCAGGTTCCCAGAGACAGCCAATAGGTTGTTGTAGTTGTAGAGGTGTTGTAGTTGTAGAAGTGTTGTAGTTGTATATGTGTTGTAGTTGTTGTTGTTGTAGTTGTAGATGTGTTGTAGTTGTAGAGGTGTTGTAGTTGTTGTTGTTGTAGTTGTAGAGGTGTTGTAGTTGTTGTAGATGTGTTGTAGTTGTAGACGTGTTGTAGTTGTAGAGGTGTTGTAGTTGTAGATGTGTTGTAGTTGTAGAGGTGTTGTAGTTGTAGTTGTTGTAGATGTGTTGTAGTTGTTGTTGTTGTAGTTGTAGACGTGTTGTAGTTGTAGACGTGTTATAGTTGTAGAGGTGTTGTAGTTGTTGTTGTTGTAGAAGTGTTGTAGTTGTAGACGTGTTGTAGTTGTAGAGGTGTTGTAGTTGTTGTAGTTGTTGTTGTAGTTGTAGAGGTGTTGTAGTTGTTGTTGTAGTTGTAGAGGTGTTGTAGTTGTAGAGGTGGTGTAGTTGTTGTAGTTGTAGTTGTAGAGATGTTGTAGTTGTAGAGGTGTTGTAGTTGTTGTTGTAGTTGTAGAGGTGTTGTAGTTGTAGAGGTGTTGTTGTTGTTGTTGTTGTAGTTGTTGTTGTTGTAGTTGTAGAGGTGTTGTAGTTGTAGAGGTGTTGTAGTTGTTGTAGTTGTTGTTGTTGTAGTTGTAGAGGTGTTGTAGTTGTTGTTGTAGTTGTAGAGGTGTTGTAGTTGTAGAGGTGGTGTAGTTGTTGTAGTTGTAGTTGTAGAGATGTTGTAGTTGTAGAGGTGTTGTAGTTGTTGTTGTAGTTGTAGAGGTGTTGTAGTTGTAGAGGTGTTGTTGTTGTTGTTGTAGTTGTTGTTGTTGTAGTTGTAGAGGTGTTGTAGTTGTATAGGTGTTGTTGTTGTTGTTGTAGTTGTTGTTGTTGTAGTTGTAGAGGTGTTGTAGTTGTATAGGTGTTGTTGTTGTAGTTGTTGTTGTAGTTGTAGAGGTGTTGTAGTTGTTGTTGTTGTAGTTGTAGATGTGTTGTAGTTGGTAGAGGTGTTGTAGTTGTAGAGGTGTTGTAGTTGTAGAGGTGTTGTAGTTGTTGTTGTTGTAGTTCTTGATGTGTTGTAGTTGTATAGGTGGTGTAGTTGTAGAGGTGGTGTAGTTGTAGAGGTGTTGTAGTTGTTGTAGTTGTAGAGGTGTTGTAGTTGTTGTTGTTGTAGTTGTAGATGTGTTGTAGTTGTAGAGGTGTTGTAGTTGTATAGGTGTTGTAGTTGTAGAGGTGTTGTAGTTGTAGAGGTGGTGTAGTTGTAGTTGTTGTAGTTGTAGAGGTGTTGTAGTTGTAGAGGTGTTGTAGTTGTAGATGTGTTGTAGTTGTAGAGGTGTTGTAGTTGTTGTAGAGGTGTTGTAGTTGTTGTAGAGGTGTTGTAGTTGTTGTAGTTGTAGAGGTGTTGTAGTTGTAGAGGTGTTGTAGTTGTAGAGGTGTTGTAGTTGTTGTAGAGGTGTTGTAGTTGTAGAGGTGTTTTAGTTGTATAGGTGTTGTAGTTGTTGTTGTTGTAGTTGTAGAGATGTTGTAGTTGTAGAGGTGTTGTAGTTGTTGTTGTAGTTGTAGAGGTGTTGTAGTTGTAGAGGTGTTGTTGTTGTTGTTGTAGTTGTTGTTGTTGTAGTTGTAGAGGTGTTGTAGTTGTATAGGTGTTGTTGTTGTTGTTGTTGTAGTTGTAGAGGTGTTGTAGTTGTATAGGTGTTGTTGTTGTTGTTGTAGTTGTAGAGGTGTTGTAGTTGTTGTTGTAGTTGTAGAGGTGTTGTAGTTGTATAGGTGTTGTAGTTGTAGAGGTGTTGTAGTTGTAGAGGTGTTGTAGTTGTAGAGGTGTTGTAGTTGTAGATGTGTTGTAGTTGTAGAGGTGTTGTAGTTGTTGTAGAGGTGTTGTAGTTGTTGTAGAGGTGTTGTAGTTGTTGTAGTTGTAGAGGTGTTGTAGTTGTAGAGGTGTTGTAGTTGTATAGATGTTGTAGTTGTAGAGGTGGTGTAGTTGTTGTTGTTGTAGTTGTTGATGTGTTGTAGTTGTAGAGGTGTTGTAGTTGTATAGGTGTTGTAGTTGTAGAGGTGGTGTAGTTGTAGAGGTGGTGTAGTTGTATAGGTGTTGTAGTTGTAGAGGTGTTGTAGTTGTAGTTGTTGTAGTTGTAGGTGTTGTAGTTGTTGTTGTTGTAGATGTGTTGTAGTTGTAGAGGTGGTGTAGTTGTTGTAGTTGTAGAGGTGTTGTAGTTGTAGTAGTTGTAGAGGTGTTGTAGTTGTTGTAGTTGTATTGTAGTTGTCGAGGTGTTGTAGTTGTAGAGGTGTTGTAGATGTGTTGTAGTTGTTGTAGTTGTAGAGGTGTTGTAGTTGTATAGGTGGTGTAGTTGTAGAGGTGTTGTAGTTGTTGTAGTTGTAGACGTGTTGTAGTTGTAGACGTGTTGTAGTTGTAGACGTGTTGTAGTTGTAGATGTGTTGTAGTTGTAGAGGTGTTGTAGTTGTAGAGGTGTTGTAGTTGTATATGTGTTGTAGTTGTAGAGGTGGTGTAGTTGTAGTTGTTGTAGTTGTAGAGGTGTTGTAGTTGTAGAGGTGTTGTAGTTGTAGATGTGTTGTAGTTGTAGAGGTGTTGTAGTTGTTGTAGAGGTGTTGTAGTTGTAGTAGAGGTGTTGTAGTTGTAGTAGAGGTGTTGTAGTTGTAGAGGTGTTGTAGTTGTAGAGGTGTTGTAGTTGTATAGGTGTTGTAGTTGTAGAGGTGTTGTAGTTTTAGAGGTGTTGTAGTTGTTGTAGAGGTGTTGTAGTTGTATAGGTGCTGTAGTTGTTGTTGTTGATGTGTTGTAGTTGTATAGGTGTTGTAGTTGTAGAGGTGGTGTAGTTGTATAGGTGTTGTAGTTGTAGTTGTTGTAGTTGTAGAGGTGTTGTACTTGTTGTTGTAGATGTGTTGTAGTTGTAGAGGTGGTGTAGTTGTTGTAGTTGTAGAGGTGTTGTAGTTGTAGAGGTGTTGTAGTTGTTGTAGTTGTATTGTAGTTGTCGAGGTGTTGTAGTTGTAGAGGTGTTGTAGATGTGTTGTAGTTGTTGTAGTTGTAGAGGTGTTGTAGTTGTAGAGGTGTTGTAGTTGTATAGGTGGTGTAGTTGTAGAGGTGTTGTAGTTGTTGTAGTTGTAGACGTGTTGTAGTTGTAGAGGTGTTGTAGTTGTAGTTGTTGTAGTTGTAGATGTGTTGTAGTTGTAGACGTGTTGTAGTTGTAGACGTGTTGTAGTTGTAGATGTGTTGTAGTTGTAGAGGTGTTGTTGTAGTTGTAGATGTGTTGTAGTTGTAGAGGTGTTGTAGTTGTAGATGTGTTGTAGTTGTTGTTGTTGTAGTTGTAGAGGTGTTGTAGTTGTAGACGTGTTGTAGTTGTAGACGTGTTGTAGGATTCACTAAAGTCACCCTGTATATTATCATATACAATAATTACAATTCATGCAATTCACGTGTAAGGGTCAGGGTCAGGGTTAGGGTCAGGGTTAAGGACTGATTCTCCACACGAATTTGTGAGAGTGTGCACGGGGCCGTATTTTACAAATATATAAATATAAAATCAACTAAAAACAAATAAAATAAAATAAGATAAACACCAGACAGGACATCACATTTAAGTTAGGGATTCACGTTAAGGTTAGGGTTAGGATTGGGGGTAAGGGTTAGGTTAGGGTCCAGGTATGGGTGAGGCTTAAGGTTAAGGTTAGGTTCAGGTCCAGTGTGAAGGTTAAGGTTAGGGTAAGGTTCAGGGCCATGGTCCGGGTTGGGGTTAAGGTTAGGGTCAGGACTGAGCGAACGGTGAAACCGTATGAGCTGGGATTTGATGAAACCTCTATATGTATGTTTAGGATGAAAGCTAGATTTGTGCAAAAGAGCATGTCTGTCTGTATTTTTTAAATAAACCTTTGTAGCTAGTGACTTAGTGTCTTTTTTGTGTGTCCAGAAACTCTACTGCCCTCTCCTGTCTGTTGTGTGTAATTGTGATTGCTGCGTGATGTGTGTTTAAAACCTTTAAAAACTCCTCAAACTCTGCAATTGAATGCACCCACACGCCAAAAATGTCATCTAAATACCTATAATATAACATTGGTACATTTTTACACTTACTGAAAGCTGTTTCCTCCCAAAAACACATATACATGCAACTATTTGCCCATGGCCGTTCCGTGAATCTGGAGGTAATGTTTATTGTTGAATTCAAAATCATTTCTCCTTAAACTCAACTCCAATAAATCTAAAATGGCATTATCTGGGCGGGTAGGGTCAGGGTCAGGGTCAGGGTCAGGGTCAGGGTCAGGGAATTTATTAAAAGCAATCCCAACAGCCTGTAAACCCAGAGTCTCCATGTTGGTAGACAAAGAATTGATGTCTATTGTAAATAAAAAGGCCTCTCTCTGTGTTTTTAAACCCTTCAACTTCTGTATGAAATCGTAAGTGTCTTTTCCATAACTTTGATGTTTCTGTGAGAGAGGGTTAATAAAGAAGTCAATCAATTCTGTCACTCGGTACGACTCTGAGCCACAGTCACTCACAATCGGCCGACCACATGGAACCTCGAAGGGAACAGTCCACTTTTCTGGAGTTTTATGGATTTTGGGAAGTAAATAAAATTCTCTTGGTCTGGGTGTATCTGGACCTAACAGATAAGACATTTGTTTAATTGTAATCCAATTGGTTTGATATAACCCAATCACTATGCCCTTAATCATATCCTGAGTTTCTGATTGGATGGAGTGAGGTAATGAAGCATTATGGTTCTCATTACTAAGCTGTCTATTAGCCTCTAAAAGATAACGGGCTCTGTCCATAATCACAATCTGAGACCCTTTGTCTGCTGGTTTTATTACAATGGTCTGATTTCCACTCAACTGCTGGAGAGCATGTCATTGTTGTCTGGTTAGATTCAAATTTGTGGCTGGTTGGGGCCGATGTTTTAAGAAAGAATTCAAATCGTTCCTAGTAAGAGATTGTATTGAACCAGAGACTGATTCTAATTTGGGATCCCAGGTAGAGGGATTTGTGAAAGGTATATGAGGGAAATCAGTCTCATAATTAAAATGATCTAATCATTTTAGTCTCCTATGATAGACATGCAGATCCCTTCGAAGTTTCATTCGGTCCGTCTGCCTTGGGGTGGGGATGAAGGTAAGACTCTAGCATTTCTCTCTCTGTCTCAGAAAGTCTGTAATATTTAGAAAGATAGTTAATATTAGAATGGAGAGATATGTCCTGAGATATGTCCTGAGATATGTCCTGAGATATGTCCTGACATCTTTCTCCCCTCATGTTTAATTGATCTGTCCAAAAGCGGAAGATCTCTGCGGCTGTTTTCACCGTCCAGTGGACCGGATGTCTAGGCTCCGTACGGAACTGAAGTTTGTTAAGCTCAGATAAATAATTGCATTTCTCTAGAATTGTTTTATTCAATTTGTGTAAAAGAGACTGTTGGTCTTTTTCTAGTCTGTCTGAGAAATTAATAATCGGAACCTGGCCTTAGCCACTGCTAATGTTTCTGTAGGTGTTAGGGTGTCTAAGAGGCTGGCAGGCCCAGCAGGCAGGTTTGTCTTTAAAAAATTAGGAGGGGACCCAGATTGGGATTCACTCTGATAAGAAGTATCGTTTGTAGAGTGACCCATCATCACCGTTGCCTGTTCCAGGGACCGCTCCCGCACCACTCCCAGCACTTCCTGGGTCTGGAGGGGAAGCAGAAGAGATGGAATTATCACCAGCCACTACGACATTGGAATAAAAAGTATCAGACTGTTCTAGAGATGTACCCTTCCTCACACCCAACATAACTTGCTTATCATTGCTTCCTATTTCCTCTTTGCTGGTACTGTCTGTGAGAGCTGTAGTTAGGGACTGTCCCTTCTCTGGGTTAGAACCCTTATCTTGAGGGCTAGAAATGTCATTAGTCCCTTCTAATGGTAAAACCCCTTGTGGCGCAAAAGAGGTAGTTCTATCTGGCTGGGGCTCAATCTCAATACAAGCCTGAACTACGCACAGTGGGGGGGCTAGACCTTGGAGACCAGGACATTGTCCGTGCGGATGAGCAGCTGGACCAGACTGAGGGGGAACCACTGCAGACCCAGATGCAGACAGAGCCAGCCCAGTAGGGCTAGAGGGTGACTTTAGGTAGAGGGGGGAACTCCTCCGTACCAAAGGGCTCTGAGTATTTGGAGTTACTCGAGGGGCCTGTAGTATAGATCTTAGTGTGTCTGCTGAGGAATTGGTGAATTCACGCCTGTATCCTAACCCTAACCCTGTATCTGGCCTTTCCCCAAACCACTGCTTGTTAAAAGCCTCTACGTTAAAATCCTACAAGTCCTCTAAACCCCGAGCTATCACTGTATCATAATGCTCCCTTAAGATACTTCAGTTGGTCTCCATCCACTTTGGTTAGGGGTAGGGTTAGGGTTAGTTCTAACCCTCTAAACCCAGAGCTATCACTGTATCATAATGCTCCCTTAAGATACTTCAGTTAGGGTTAGGGTTAGTTCTAAGGGTTAAGGTTAGTTAGGGTTAGGGTTAGTTCTAACCCTCTAAACCCAGAGCTATCACTGTATCATAATGCTCCCTTAAGATACTTCAGTTAGGGTTAGGTTTGGTTAGGGTTAGTTCTATCACTGTATCATAATGCTCCCTTAAGATACTTCAGTTGGTCTCCATCCACTTTGCAGTGTTTTGTTTAACCTTGTCTAAAGTGTCTGAAGTGGGTGAGGAAGGTTTAATAAAAGCTGACCTGTCTACTCATTCCAGGGGGGGAAGAACCCGTAGTGAGGGGGTCAGGGTCGGGGTCATGGGTGCATGTTGCACGCACACACACGCTTCCCCGTTTGCCCCATCTGTGGTGTTGTGGTTGTGGCTCAACGCAACAGCATCATGTGACCTCAGCAGCTCCCCAGCATCACATGTGGAACTGGTAACCGTGGTAACTTTCCCACGGTAAATGCCTGTTTATAGTTTCATTTCCAGTAACTGTGGAAATGATGAAACGGCGGAAAAGAGAGAGAGACAGAGAGAGAGAGAGAGAGACAGACAGAGAGAGAGATGTGTCTGTGCCTGCTTGGCTTGGTGTAACAGAACATATGGATATGAGGCAACACCACATGACTACATCACACATTTCCTCAGGACTGATCTACAACTGCACCAGTTACATACTTCTGTTTGTCTGTCTGGCTGTCTGTCTCTTGGAGGAGAAAGTCTACCTTCCTCCCCTTCCACGCTCTCCTCCAATGCTTTCTGATGAAGGGAGAGGAGAGGAGTGGTAGAAAAGGCTTCTCTCTGCAGACTGGAGTAGAACAGCTACTTCCTGCTCCCTCTCTGGTTGAGCTGGTGGAAGAGGTGAAAGCAACACCACCACCTGCTGTCCTCAGGGTGTCACTGCACTACCAACTTCACCATCCTCCATCACGTGGCTGGCTGTTTGACCAGGAGGCTGGCGCACGCATGGGACCAGTAGGGTTTATGACAGACACCAGGGATCTGGGTGAACTTGGCTTCAGTAAATAATGTTAATTCTAATTGTTATAATTATATAAATATAATTCACAACATTTGAAAACGTATCCTCCTGCCTGCTGTTCATGGGAATGCTAGTTCACCAGGACAGAAGGGCAGAGACGCGTTGGGTTAGGGTTAGGGTTAGTCTGGGTCTCCTTTGACCTGATGAGAGAAGAGAGGACAGGGCCCAGACCTGAGGGTCACCATGGCAGCATTGTAGTCAAGTTTATTGGGTGAACCTCGTCAGTTCAACACACACTGTTCAAACTCTCTCACAACTCATCTCAAACACATTCAATCTCATGAAAAACGCAGCTAAAACTCATGGAATGCTAACCTACCTGCCCTAGGGTTAGGGTTAGGGTGTAGCTAACCCTAACCCTAACTCATGGAATGCTAACCTACCTGCCCTAGGGTTAAAACCATACTAGCCTAGCCTAGCTAGCGCAAAAAATCAAGCTATCACCGTTCCCTTCACACATTCAATCACTTTTGGTTGGAGAAAGGAGGAGTTGCCTGCTGGTCCAGTCCAGAAGTCCCATAGTCCCATAGTCCCATAGGCCGATAGTCCCATAGGCCGATAGTCTAGTCCAGATTCCAGGCTTCCCCAACGGCAGCGACCCGTTAACTATAAATTAAGAGTAGAAAGTGCATCTAGTGTTCAAGTAGGGTGTAGCTTCAGACATGGAGGGTGTAGCTTCAGACATGGAGGGTGTAGCTTCAGACATGGAGGGGGGAGGGGGGGGGGGGTTGTCACTGGCACAGATTTGGCAATTGTGGTTGTGGTTGGCGGGTGTTTGGGTGGTTGTGGTTGGGGGGGGGTGTTTGGGTGGTTGTGGTTGTGGGGTGTTTGGGTGGTTGTGGTTGTGGTTGGGGGGGTGGGGGTTGTGGTTGGTACTTCGTTGCTACTGATGTTGTCAAGCCAACCAACACACATCAGTTCCACTAAAGAGATGACATCATTGACTACATTAACCACACCCCCGCTCACAACCTTCAGTCACCATGGCGATGTCGCTGTCAACGCCGGTCTGGCTGCTGATAGGTGGAGGAGGGGGGACTTCTCAATGGCAGTGGGAGTGGCTTCATCTCTTGGCACGTCGTGGGTCCCTGCCGTTGCTAATGGTAACCGAGGGCTTGGGGGCACTCGGGGGTCCACCGGCCGGCGCTGGGGGAGCTCCGTTGCCAGGGGAACGGCCGTTGGTCCTGCCCACCCCTCCGAAGGCGGGGTCACGTGGGGTGGTGGGGGCGGAGTTGTTGTTGGAGTATGGCTGTATGGCACCGTTCCCTGAGAGGGGGGAGAGGAGGAGGAGGAGGGGGGAGAGGAGGAGGAGGGGGGAGAGGAGGAGGAGGAGGGGGGAGAGGAGGAGGAGGGGGGAGAGGAGGAGGAGGGGGGGGGAGAGGAGGAGGAGGGGGGAGAGGAGGGGGAGGGGGGAGAGGAGGAGGAGGGGGGAGAGGAGGGGGAGGGGGGAGAGGAGGGGGAGGGGGGAGGGAGAAAGGGTGAGACGGAACATTCCCACACAGCCCTTTTACATTTACATCCAAAGTGACTTAAAACAAAGCCATTTGTTTAAGTAAGTGAATCATCTGAACATCAGTCATCAGAAGATAGTCATCTATGCTCAGACCCGGGTTAGGGGTTAGGGGTCATCTATGCTAGGGGGGAGGAGTAAGGGGGGCTAGGGGGGAGGAGTAAGAGGCTAGGGGGGAGGAGTAAGGGGGAGTAGGAGGCTAGGGGGGAGGAGTAAGGGGGAGTAAGAGGCTAGGGGGGAGGAGTAAGGGGGAGTAGGAGGCTAGGGGGGAGGAGTAAGGGGGAGTAGGAGGCTAGGGGGGAGGAGTAAGGGGGAGTAGGAGGCTAGGGGGGAGGAGTAAGGGGGAGTAGGAGGCTAGGGGGGAGGAGTAAGGGGGAGTAGGAGGCTAGGGGGGAGGAGTAAGGGGGAGTAGGAGGCTAGGGGGGATTTGATGCTCAGCATGCATTAACTGAAGCAACAGCAGGTCACATGGTACAACAGAACAGGTGAGACTTACCAGGCGGCGCCTGAGGTCCTGAGTTCTGATTGGGTGGGGAGTTCCCCCTCTGGTCTCCTTTACCCTGGGGGAGGGAGACACACATTCAACGACTACTACTGCACTACTACTATTAGTATTAGTATTATTAGTAGTAGTAGTAGTAGTATTATTATTAGAAGTATTATTATTATTATTAGTATTATTATTATTAGTAGTAGTAGTATTATTAGTAGTATTATTATTAGTAGTAGTAGTATTATTAGTAGTATTATTATTAGTAGTAGTAGTATTATTATTATTAGTAGTATACTACTATTCTACTACCATCACTATTATACTATTACTACTACTATTCTAGTCCTACTCCACTACTATTATTATTATTACTACTGTTGTAGTAGTATTATAGTAGTACTAGTATTATTATAGTAGTAGTAGTAGTAGTATTATAATTATTAAAGTATTATTATTATTACAGTAGTATTATAGCAGTAGTAGTAGTATAGCAGCAGTATTATTATTATTATAGTAGTAGTATTATTATTATAGTAGTAGTATTATAATTATTAAAGTATTATTATTATTATAGTAGTATTATAGCAGCAGTAGTAGTAGTAGTATAGCAGTAGTATTATTATTATAGTAGTAGTATTATTATTATTATAGTAGTAGTATTATTATTATTATAGTAGTAGTATAGTAGTATTATTATAGTAGTATTATTATTATTATAGTAGTAGTAATAGTATTGCTGCTGCTACTACTTCTAAATATACTGCTACTACGATAATATTACGCCCACCAACCGCATTCTAAACCTGCTCAAGAGCTACATGAAGAGTTTGTGTGTGTGTGTTACTCACAGTCTTGTTCTGCTGGTTGTTCTGGGTGAGCAGATCTGGGTTGGGTTCACTGAAGTTGGGGATCTCTGAGTAGACCATGCAGAACCTGGGAGGGAAGGTGTTAGTGATGGGTGGGGAGAGAGCTCCTCTGTCCTTCATTCCAATCATCACCAGACAACCATCTATTCCAACAGTACAACCATGTCACCATAACCAGCACCATGACCACTTCCTCCCCTGTATGAGTCTGTGTTCTGAACCTCATCTCAGGTGGACTAGAGACCCCACAGAGGAAACAGATGATATGGAGCATTCATGACAACAAAAGATCAGGAGAGAGAGAGAGAGAGAGAGAGAGATGCATGTCTGTTCAGCAGGATGTCAGAGTATAGGAGGTTTGTAGGTCAGGGGAGGCTGGCGGAGGTAGAAATCAGAGGACGGGCTCATTGTAATGCATGGAATGAGGAATGGTATCAAATTATATTATTATTAATAATGTGATTATTAAAGATTATTATTATTTAAAATAATACTAAATACGCCGGTCCTCCAATTTCTACCTCGGCCAGCCTCCCCTGCTGTAGGTGTCTGAGCCACTCACTCTCCGATCTTCTGAAGGTCTCCTCCTCTGCCGGTGTAGAGAGTCAGACAACCCTTCCACATGGACGCATACCTGGAGGACGGGGACAAGCTCTGATGAAAGGTAGAAGAAGCCAAGACTGTATGTGTCTGTGTTCTAGACTGTATGTGTCTGTGTTCTAGACTTAATGTGGGTGATAGTGTGTGTGCTGTACCCTCGGGTGAGGCGGATGATGTCCCCAGGCTGGATGAGGCTGCCCAGTTCATCCCAGACGGAGATGGCGATGCTGCCACTCTTGTCTGCCACCTTACAGGAGCGCACCTCATGACCATCCTTAGTCTTGGTCACACGGCCTAGAGCACAACCGGTCACACACACACACACACACACACACACACACACACACACACACACACACACACACAGTTCAACTACTCCAACTAACCCTAACCCTTAGATAACACTGTCCAACATAACACACAAGGGACAAGCCTTTGATGGGTGCAAACTGAATGTGTTATGTAGGGACATGAGACAAAGGATGATATTCAAAGACACACAGGCTGCAGATCATCTGTCCTCTGTCCCCAACTCAGAAGAGGCATTTAAACAGATGTGTGAGACGGGTTGACCTTGAAGTATCCCCCCTGGGGGTCTGTCCCTCTGGGGGTCTGTCCCCCTGGGGGTCTGTCCCTCTGGGGGTCTGTCCCTCTGGGGGTCTGTCCCTCTGGGGGTCTGTCCCCCTGGGGGTCTGTCCCCCTGGGCCTTTAAGAGCAGCCAGCCCGACAGAGGAAGGGACACCAGAGACATCGTCATGTCCAACAACTTTTAACTTACCTATTTCCAAAACAATGAAAACGATATTCAGATTTTTCGATCCAGGCTTCACGTCTTTTATCAAGAACAGGGATTCATTAGTGATGTTGGACATCTTCAGGGTGTGGAGGGTGAGGAGCTAGCTACCGCAGCACTGCTGACAACCATCCGGTCGTTAGCGACCAAGCTAACAGCTAGCAGCTAGCAGCTAGCCGCCGTGTGTCCTGCCGTGGAGCAGCAGACTAGTGTCCTGACTGGATCCTGACTTTCCGATAAAAACGATGGTTGGAACCCGAGCTCGGTTCGTGTGGAGCCTGGTTGTCCGTGTTCAGGGCAGGCTGGGCCTGGTTGTCCGTGTTCAGGGCAGGCTGGGCCTGGTTGTCCGTGTTCAGGGCAGGCTGGGCCTGGTTGTCCGTGTTCAGGGCAGGCTGGGCCTGGTTGTCCGTGTTCAGGGCAGGCTGGGCCTGGTTGTCGTGTTCAGGGCAGGCTGGGCCTGGTAGCCTGGTTGTCCGTGTTCAGGGCAGGCTGGGCCTGGTTGTCGTGTTCAGGGCAGGCTGGGCCTGGTTGTCGTGTTCAGGGCAGGCTGGGCCTGGTTGTCGTGTTCAGGGCAGGCTGGGCCTGGTAGCCTGGTTGTCGTGTTCAGGGCAGGCTGGGCCTGGTTGTCGTGTTCAGGGCAGGCTGGGCCTGGTTGTCGTGTTCAGGGCAGGCTGGGCCTGGTTGTCGTGTTCAGGGCAGGCTGGGCCTGGTTGTCGTGTTCAGGGCAGGCTGGGCCTGGTTGTCGTGTTCAGGGCAGGCTGGGCCTGGTAGCCTGGTTGTCGTGTTCAGTCAGTAGTTCGGGTTAACGGACGACCGGCCGTCAGACTCCCACATCCCACCGCCCACGGTCCAATCTACACTAACACTTTCAGTTTGCCGCATATTATATTATCTTATATTCGTAGTAACCTATTTCAAATATCACGGTAAGGTCCTGAGACATAAAGAGCGGTACTGGTGCTTCCCTGGGCTGGTCTCGGGTTCGCGTTTCTCCGCTGCCTCCTGGCCGTTCCCTCGGTGTCTCCCTGCTCCAGACACCGCGGCGGTCCGCTGCCTCCGCCTCCGCCTCCGCCTCCGCGGCTCTTTGTGAGGCAGCAGCTGGGGTCACTTCGCTGTGTTCAGCCGTCGGACCGGCCGCCGGGTGGTGGTGGTCGGACCGGCAGGCTCCGTGGTGTCGGTCAGAGGTCTGGTGGTGGTGTCGGTCCTACAGACTGCGGTGTTAAATGTACCCGCTGCTCGCCGCTGCTCCTCCAGGCCCCGGACGACGTCAACGTGCTGCACCGGTGAATAAATCCACCGACGGCGCCATTTTACCAGAGAGGAGGCGGGACCGAGGGGGGGGAGGAGGGGGGACCGTGTTGTGATTGGACAGCGTCACTAGAACGTCGCCCTGGCAGCCAATGGGACGTGTGAGAGTTCTGCAGCGTAACGTGGCTCAGCGCAGCAGTCTATCAAATACATTCTAGAAATGTTATAAAAATGATATATATGATGTAATGAATCTTCCTAGCCGACCCTATAATAATAGCTGATAATAATCTTCCTTTCAGCCGTGTGAGGTATGAGCTGTCAGGGAATTAAACCAAATGATTCTACATTGAAATCAAACATATTGTCTTTGTTACTTTGACCTAACATTTCTTTGCCAGTCCAACCTCTACATGGACAGCTTGGTTAGTGTCCTGAAGAGATTGCTTTCTGTTTACTTACGATGCTGTGGATAAATACATACAAATGATCCTTAGATTGTAGAAATGCAGTGGATGCACCGGTAGACATGAACACAACGACAGAGAACTTTTACCCCAAAAAGAGTCGTCACGAACAGGATTCGAACCTGTGCGGGGAAACCCCATTGGATTTCGAGTCCAACGCCTTAACCTCTCGGCCACCGTGACTCGGCGTAGAGGAAAGAGAAATATGTATTTATAAATACTATTTATAATACTTTGTGCTTTCAGTGCGCTTGACTGACATATGAACTAATATTCCCTGGATGGCAGAATAACACCAACACACAGTTGTACTGGAACAGCTAGTTATCCACTAACTATGGAAATGCAATTATTTTGCATTTCGGCACGTGAAAGCAACATTCTGGTAAACATGCAACATATCTTTTACACTTTTGTGTTTGTGTTTGTTTTTAGATCAGTAAACAGGAAGGAAAGGAAACAAGGAGAGGAAGCATAGTGGCCTCTGCTCACTGTGAGGCTGCGCCCTTGTACTACACACTAGCTACCAGTAGGGGGAGACACAGACCCGATACTATACATCAGTGTGCTCAGGTGTCTTCTTCACCTTGTACAGAAACCGTTCTGGTCTAATGTCACAGTCTCACAATGTCACAGTCTAACAATGTGGTGGTCCTCTGTGGCTCAGTTGGTAGAGCATGGTGCTAACAATGCTTAGGTTGTGGGTTTCATTCCTGCTGGGACCATCTATACTGAAACATGGATGCACTCACTGCAATGTAAGTTGCTTTGGATAAAAGTGTGAACTGAAATGCATATATATATATATACACACACACACTCACTGGCCACTTTATTAGGTAGACCTTGCTAGTACTGGGTTGGACCCCCTTTTGTAGGCCATCTGCTTCAAGGTTCGACATGTTGTGCGTTCAGAGATGGTCTTCTGCATACCTTGGTTGTAACGAGTGGTTATTTGAGTTACTGTTGCCTTTCTATCATCTCGAACCAGTCTGGCCATTCTCCTCTGACCTCTGGCATCAACAAGGCATTTTCTCCCAGAGAACTGCCGCTCACTGGATATTTTCTCTTTTTCGGACTGTTCTCTGTAAACCCTAGAGATGGTTGTGTGTGAAAATCCCAGTAGATCAGCAGTGAGTGTATATTACAATGTCACAGTCTCACATATATTCAGGCCTTTTGTACAACAACATGTTAAAGTGATGCTTTAGCTCTTACCTGTGTTTGTTAGGCTGGTTTGATGTGTGACTCTCAATCCAAGACACTCTTGGCTATAAAGGCAACATAGTTTTTCTGGCAACAAACAGATTCAATATTTTAAATTAATAAACTAAATGATGATGTCATCTCATTCGAACCCAGTGCCCTGTGAGGCGTCAGCATGATCAGGTGATCAGATTCTCATCTGTTGATCCGGGCATCGGCTCCTCCAGAACCGTCAAGGCAGCTGTGGGAAGCTGACAAACTATCTGTGGATTGTGTGTGGAAACTCATAAAGTTAGCATGGCTAGTTTAGTTGGTCCTAGTTTAGTTGGTCCTAGTTTAGTTGGTCCTAGTTGGTCCTAGTTTAGTTGGTCTTAGTTAGTCCTAGTTTAGTTGGTCCTAGGTTAGTTGGTCCTAGTTTTGTTGGTCCTAGTTGGTCCTAGTTTAGTTGGTCCTAGTTTAGTTGGTCCTAGTTTAGTTGGTCCTAGTTGGTCCTAGTTTAGTTGGTCCTAGTTTAGTTGGTCCTAGTTTTGTTGGTCCTAGTTGGTCCTAGTTTAGTTGGTCCTAGTTTAGTTGGTCCTAGTTGGTCCTAGTTTAGTTGGTCCTAGTTTTGTTGGTCCTAGTTGGTCCTAGTTTAGTTGGTCCTAGTTTAATTGGTCCTAGTTTAGTTGGTCCTAGTTGGTCCTAGTTTAGTTGGTCCTAGTTTAGTTGGTCCTAGTTGGTCCTAGTTTAGTTGGTCTTAGTTAGTCCTAGTTTAGTTGGTCCTAGGTTAGTTGGTCCTAGTTTTGTTGGTCCTAGTTGGTCCTAGTTTAGTTGGTCCTAGTTTTGTTGGTCCTAGTTGGTCCTAGTTTAGTTGGTCCTAGTTTTGTTGGTCCTAGTTGGTCCTAGTTTAGTTGGTCCTAGTTTAATTGGTCCTAGTTTAGTTGGTCCTAGTTGGTCCTAGTTTAGTTGGTCCTAGTTTAGTTGGTCCTAGTTGGTCCTAGTTTAGTTGGTCTTAGTTAGTCCTAGTTTAGTTGGTCCTAGTTTAGTTGGTCCTAGTTTTGTTGGTCCTAGTTGGTCCTAGTTTAGTTGGTCCTAGTTTAGTTGGTCCTAGTTTAGGCCAACCGTCTTTCTCAGGTGTTTCCTCTCTAAGGGAGGTTGGATGGACAGTAGAAGAAACCCTCTTGTTCCAGCCTCAAAGCACTGATCTAAGGCCCTCTCCCTCACCGTTCTAAAGTACCTAACCCTAACCCTAACCCTAACCCTAACCCTCTCCCTCACCGTTCTAAAGTACCTAACCCTAACCCTAACCCTCTCCCTCACCGGTAAAGTTCTGATTGAGGATTGTGTGTGTGTGTGTGTGCATGTGCATGCGTGTCTGTTCTAAAGTACTTAGGGGTGTGGCCAGACTGGAGGAAATGGCCAATGAAAAAACAAAGT
>NC_139666.1:307984-312984 GCF_951799395.1 Argentina silus
CTGTAGTCCTGAAGCTAACCTGTCTGTCTGTCCGTCTACCGTTCTGTCCACCTGTCTGTCTGTCCGTCTACCGTTCTGTCCACCTGTCTGTCCGTCTACCGTTCTGTCTACGTGTCTGTCTGTCTGTCCACCTGTCTGTCTGTCCGTCTACCGTTCTGTCCACCTGTCTGTCTGTCCGTCTACTGTTCTGTCTACGTGTCTGTCTGTCTGTCCACCTGTCTGTCTGTCCGTCTACCGTTCTGTCTACGTGTCTGTCTGTCTGTCCACCTGTCTGTCTGTCTGTCTGTGTCCATGTAGGGCTGTAGCCAGGGCAAATGGTTACCGCGGTCATGTAGAACCTTTTCCCTGGATAGACAGCTGATCACTCTCAACCACCTACTGTGTGAATTAATGGATCTCAAATGTATTTATTTTTTGGCAACTTTGCTATTTGACATTTATTTGGGCAACATGATAATGCCCCTCCCCACACATGAACATGATAATGCCCCTCCCCACACATGAACATGATAATGCCCCTCCCCACACATGAACATGATAATGCCCCTCCCCACACATGAACAAGCTGCCTCAATGCACTTCATTATTATCATTAGCACATATTAATCATCTGATGGATTTGATCAGAATTCATTAATTTTATTTTGTGACCCTTGAGCATCTGTCTCCCTCTCTGTCTCCCTACTCCTTGTGTCCCTATTTGAACACACGCCTCCACTGGCCTCTACTAGCCTCCACTGGCCTCTACTAGCCTCCACTGGCCTCTACTAGCCTCTACTGGACCTCCTACCACTGCCTTCTAACCCTCTCCCTGCATTTCATATGGCCCTCACCACGGGTACGAGGGGGGGGAGGGAGGGAGGGGGGGAGAGGTAAATGCTTGTTGAAGAAACACAAAGCAAATCGTTTTTCTCACAAACTCACAATCAGACCATTTTAATACGCTATGAAAGTCTCCTGTCATAAAGTGGAGAATGTAAACACACCTGGATATAGACTCACTACAGGACATAACTGGGGGATATTGCACTTAGAGTCCATAAATCAATTCCACAGGTTTTTGGCAGTTTGCAAATCAAGCATGTCGGGTTTGGATATAGACTCACTACAGTACTACATGTCAGGTTTGGATATAGACTCACTACAGGACTACATGTCAGGTTTGGATATAGACTCACTACAGGACTACATGTCTGGTTTGGATATAGACTCACTACAGGACTACATGTCTGGTTTGGATATAGACTCACTACAGGACTACATGTCAGGTTTGGATATAGACTCACTACAGGACTACATGTCAGGTTTGGATATAGACTCACTACAGGACTACATGTCAGGTTTGGATATAGACTCACTACAGTACTACATGTCAGGTTTGGATATAGACTCACTACAGTACTACATGTCAGGTTTGGATATAGACTCACTACAGGACTACATGTCAGGTTTGGATATAGACTCACTACAGTACTACATGTCAGGTTTGGATATAGACTCACTACAGGACTACATGTTGGGTTTGGATATAGACTCACTACAGTACTACATGTCAGGTTTGGATATAGACTCACTACAGGACTACATGTCAGGTTTGGATATAGACTCACTACAGTACTACATGTCAGGTTTGGATATAGACTCACTACAGTACTACATGTCAGGTTTGGATATAGACTCACTACAGGACTACATGTCAGGTTTGGATATATACTCACTACAGTACTACATGTCAGGTTTGGATATAGACTCACTACAGGACTACATGTTGGGTTTGGTTTTTACAAACTGATTTATTGGCCATTTCTCTGTGTGGTCATGTGACGTCACCAGACTGACTCCTCTCTCCGCTACTCCTGGGAGACGGTTTGAATTGGCAGCGTAGTTATGACAACGACAATGTTACCTTTTCCTTGTTCTCCGGCTCCCTGCCCATATTTCTGGTCTGGTCCGGTCCTGGTTTGGTCCGGTCCTGGTTTGGTCTTGGTCTGGTCTGGTCCGGTCCTGGTTTGGTCCTACTCAGGTCCTGGTTTGGTCCTGGTCTGGCCCGGTCCTGGTCGGGACTGGTCTGGTCTGGTCATGGTTTGGTCCGGGTCTGGTCTGGTCCGGTCCAGGTTTGTCCTACTCAGGTCCGGTTTGGTCCTGGTTCGGGTCCAGTCTGGTCCTGGTCTGGTCTGGTCCGGTTGGGTCCTGGTCTGGTCTGGTCCGGTTGGGTGTGGGTCTGGTCCAGTCTGGTCCTGGTCTGGTCTGGTCCGGTTGGGTCTGGTCTGGTTGGGTGTGGTCCTGGTCTGGTCTGGTCCGGTTGGGTGTGGGCGATGACTACTTGTAGTACAGAATGGCAGGTTGTCAGAGGAGGTGAGTGGGGTTGGGCCTCTGTTCTGGGAGAGTTCTGCCTCCCCATCCACATGGTTCTGCCTCCCCATCCACATGGTTCTGCCTCCCCATCCACATGGTTCTGCCTCCCCATCCACATGCATGGGACAGGTTGGCACCAACTCATGGCATTGAATTACTGTAGGTTAGAATCCAAATGTCTCCATGGACGTCCCTCTGAGGACAGATGTCTCCATGGACGTCCCTCTGAGGACAGATGTCTCCTTGGACGTCCCTCTGAGGACAGATGTCTCCATGGACGTCCCTCTGAGGACAGATGTCTCCTTGGACGTCCCTCTGAGGACAGATGTCTCCATGGACGTCCCTCTGAGGACAGATGTCTCCATGGACGTCCCTCTGAGGACAGATGTGTTCAGACACCAGATGGTCTGGACCACACACAACCAGAGGAGGCTTCAGGGAGGCTGCTGCAGGTAGAAATCAGAGGACGACACGTGTTTCATACCATTCCTCATTCTATTCCATGCATTATAATGAGCCCGTCCTCGATTTCTACCTCCACCAGCCTCCCTGTTACTCAACACACACCTGGCTCCTCATCAGTGCTGGAGTTTAGGATTGTGTTTCTCCAGGGAGCCACGCTGAGCCTGGGTGTGTCCTGCCCACAAACAAACACACACACACCTGAGACAGACTAGTCACACTCTGGACACACAACAGTCAGAACAAGTCCTGACCCAGCGGTCCAACCGCAGTCTGCCCTGAAGACCACAACCGTAGTCTGCCCTGAAGACCACAACCGCAGTCTGCCCTGAAGACCACAACCGCAGTCTGCCCTGAAGACCACAACCGCAGTCTGCCCTGAAGACCACAACCGCAGTCTGCCCTGAAGATCGCTCCACGTCTGAGGAGCAGAGAGGCCCAGAGCAGCGTTCATCCAACCTGACTCTGTGTTGGTTGAGTCTGACTGTGTTGGTTGAGTCTGACTGTGTTGGTTGAGTCTGACTGTGTTGGTTGAGTCTGACTCTGTGGGACGTGAGACCGTAGCCAGCTGTGAGGGTAACACTGCTGAAAGGTCAAATAGGAGTTTTAGAAGAACTGCTTCATATACAAATACCATCCACTGACAAGCAGAGGGCAGAGGCTGTGTTGTGTTGTCAGAATGGAGGCTGTGTTGTGTTGTCAGAATGGAGGCTATGTTGTGTTGTCAGAATGGAGGCTGAGTAAAAAACCCTCCAATTGTTGATTGTAATAAATGATTGTGTGTGTGTGTGTTTCAACAGAAACTGTGTGTGGTTAACAGGACATGAGTAAGACATCCAGGCTTCCTCCGGTTGCTCAATGTTCCACTAGTGTGTGTGTGTGTGTGTGTCAGGCCATGTGTAAATCGACCCGACAGGCGTAGAAAATCCTTCTGGATTAGCCACCACCCCCCCCCCCCCCTCTCTCTCTCTCTCTCTCTCTCCCCCCCCCCCTCTCTCTCTCTCTCCCCCCTCCCGGGTATCACAACATGTAGCCTCCTCTACTGGTGATATCCACTGTCCAGTCGGCCTGTCCACACACACACACACACACACACACACACACACGATTCCAGTTAGTGGCCGGTCCAGTGGCTGATTATCTTTGATCCTAGCTTCCCGCACCCCCCACCGTACACACACACACACACTCACCATGTCCCCTCCCTCCCTTTGACCCCCTCCCTCAACTCAAACGAGTTAAATCACCTGACTTAAAAACATCCAACCTGCCCCAGTAGAGGTTGACTGTGAGAGGAGGACAGGACAGAACACAGGACAGGAGAAGAGAAGACAGGAGGACAGGGGAGAGGAGAGGAGAGGACAGGACAGGAGAAGGGAAGACAGAGGAGAGGAGAGGACAGGAGAAGAGAAGACAGAGGAGTGGAGTGGAGTGGAGTGGAGTGGAGTGGTGGGCAGGTTCAGCCCTGCTGTGGGAAGGTAAGCTGCTGTAACCTTTGACTGTAGGGTCCTGATTGGCTGATAAGAGTGTTTACTTGTGTGTCTGTCTGTCAGTGGAACCTTGGGGGGTCTAGCGGGGTCGCCACCCCCCCCCCCCCCCCCCCCCATTCTGAGGGTAGTGGGGGTCCTGTTCCAACGCTCTCACACTTATCTGGACGGCTCTGAATGGGGCTCAGGCTAGGAGGCTAGGAGACTAGGTTAGGAGACTAGGAGACCAAGGTAGGAAGCTAGGAGACTAGGGTAGGAGGCTAGGAGACTAGGGTAGGAGGCTAGAAGACTAGGGTAGGAGACTAGGAGACTAGAAGACTAGGGTAGGAGGCTAGAAGACTAGGGTCGAGGGCTAGAAGACTAGGAGACTAGGGTAGGAGGCTAGGAGACTAGGGTAGGAGGCTAGGGGACTAGGATACTAGGGTGCAAGGAGTCTAGGAGACAAGGAGACTAGGGTGCAAGGGGACTAGGAGACAAGGAGACTAGGAGGCTAGGAGGCTAGACTAGGAGGCTAGTGCATGTGTAGATCAGGACAGTGGTTCTGGAGTCCCCAGGATAAACAGTCTGAATTCAGTCGTAACTCTTTAACTGATGTGTTTTACAACAATGTTGTTGGTGATGAAAGATAGTTACTAAACATATACATATACACAAACAGATACATTACTAAATCTATAGTTTAATAAACCAAGTTAC
>NC_139666.1:320484-322984 GCF_951799395.1 Argentina silus
CATAACCACTCCACAGCCTCTAGCCCCATAACCACTCCACAGCCTCTAGCCCCATAACCACTCCCCAGCCTCTAGCCCCATAACCACTCCCCAGCCTCTAGCCCCATAACCACTCCACAGCCTCTAGCCTCATTGCCACTTAGTCTCACACAGCCTACAACATGTATTGTTCTGCTGCTCTTTTTTGTAAATTTGTAAATTTGTTATTGCTATTTTATTAATATTTTGCTATTAGTTTTTTATGTCCATGCACCAACCTCACCAAGTCAATTTCCTCTATGTGCAAATATACTACAAATAAAATAATTCTGGTTCTGGTTCTGATTCTGGTTCTGGTTCTGGTTCTTGCAGGGGTCCCACAGCGAGGAGAAGATGAAAGTCCACGCCCATACCAAGTTCTGCTTCCTGTGCGTGCTCACCTTCCTGTTCCACCAGTGCCACCATTGCCACGGCGACGGGCACCACCACCATCACCACGGCGACCACCGCCACGATGACCGCGACCATGCCGATGCCCATAACGACCTTCAGATCTCGCAAGCTTCCTACGTACGGGCCACGCCCCTTTCCCCAGGGGGCGGGGGCGTGGCCTTGGAGGCGGAACAGAAGTTCTACATCCAGCAGCTGTTCCAACGCTACGGCCAGCAGGACCGCCTGGACTACTCTGGCTTCCAGAACCTGCTGCTGAGCCTGGGCCTTGGGGAGGTCCGGCTGCTGGGCCCGGGCCCGGAGCACCACGGCCTGGGGCACGACCACGTAGCCCACCTCGACCTGCTGGATGTCCAGGAGGGGCACCACTCCCACGGACACCCCCGCCACAGAACCCCCCCCCACACACACACACAGCACAGCCCCTCCAGCTGCAGCCAACCCTCCCCCGGGGCCAACCCTACTGCAGACACCGGCCCGCTGCAGGGACACGACCACACACATCATGACCACGACCACACACATGATGACCACGACCACACACATCATGACCACGACCACACACATCATGACCACGACCACACACATGACCATGGAGAGGTACAGAGCAATGACCAGGTTGAGGACAGCAGCCCTAAACATGAGCAGGACCAGCAGTTACCTGACAAGGCAAACCACACCAGCACATCTGAACCTCATCACGACCACGACCACAAACACCCCCATGACACACAGAGCAGCACAGACTCAGACACACACACAGACCCAGACAGCCCCCCAGCCCCCCAGGGCCAGCCAGCAGAGGGGGGCACCCCCACAGACCCCCCCCCGCCCAAGAGGTCCAGGAAGCCCGCCCGGGGGGGCAAAGGCCAGCGGGGCAGAAACAAGACGTCCCCCCTGCTGCCCCCCCCCCATCCAGAGCAGGACCACAGCGCTCATGACCACGGTCATGACCACGACCACGGTCATGACCACGACCACGGTCATGACCACGACCGCGGTCCCTCTCGTAAGGGAAAGAGGGAGGCTCGGGGAGGGGAGGGGCCTGTGAGGCCTACGCTCCCAGTGACAGACCACCCCGAGAGCACGGCCCACCAACATGAAGAGGTGAGAGGTCAGGGTGTTGTACTGACATGAAGAGGTTAGAATAGTAATAATATAGTAATAATATAGTAATAGGTTATTATAGTAATAATACATTCAAATATGTTAAAATACAAACTCTTACAGTGTGGAGCCAAAAGAAGACCAAATGCTTCACTGTCCCATGACTTACACAGGACACTGTCCCATGACTTACACAGGACACTGTATCTGCATGATGTATTCTGGTGATAATGACATTGCTGGATGATTTTTTTTCAATCAATCCTCTCTCTCCCCCCCCCCTCCTCTCCCTCTCTCTCCTCTCCCCCTCTCCCCCCCCCTCCCCCAGTGTCTGAACCTGACCCAGTTGTTGTTGTACTATGGTCTGAGTCCTGGTGCAGCTGTGTCCCCAGCCCAGTTCAGCTACCTCTGTCCTGCCCTGCTCTACCAGATAGACCGCAGACTCTGCATACGCCACTACCACCAGGTGGCGGTGGAGCAGGAGGCCCTGGACCCTGACGCTGCCTCCTCTGGTAACACACACACACACACACACACAACCCAGGACAGGGCCTGGGGCCTCCTCCTCTGGTAACACACACACACACACACACACACACGACCCAGGACAGGGCCTGGGGCCTCCTCCTCTGGTAACACACACACACACACACACACACACACACACGACCCAGGACAGCTTCTGATCCCTTCAGTAAATAGCCCTATGGCCCCAGAGACAACACACACACACACAGACGCACGCACGCAACACACACAGACGCACGCACGCAACACACACACACACACACACACACACACAGACAGGCACACGCACACACAGACTGTGAACAGGACAGGAAGTTGTTTGTTTACGCTTCAGCCTCTTAAGTGTTGTGAACTTTAACCATCTGTGTCTACTAGTTCTGTCTACTAGTTCTGTCTACTAGTTCTGTCTAGTTCTGTCTACTAGTTCTGTCTACTA
>NC_139666.1:327984-330484 GCF_951799395.1 Argentina silus
ATAACTGATCTAAACCGTGATGAGCTCAGTCACAGATTAGACCACCTGACCCACTGCAGCTCTCCAGAACCAGACAGGATCTCTGTCCTGTACAACAGAGACGTCTCTCCAGAACCAGAGTGTCCAGTTCTGTCAAACGTTAATGTTAATGTCCAAAACGTTTTGCAGCTGTATAAAATGTTTATTAAAAGCAAACACATGCAGATTACAACAACACAATGTAAAAACACACAGTAACCTCCTCCTCCTCCTCCTCCTCTTCCCCAGCTACCTGAGATGCTCCATGGTGACAGTGAGGAACACAAGCGTTGTCAGATGGGTCACTTCCTGCTGCAGAACGTGGGCATGCTGACAGGGTTCGCTATCATGCTGCTCATCGCTATCTTTGAAGACGACATTGTCCTCGACTTTGGCTTCTAGTGGGGGAGGGTTGGGAGGTGGGGGGAGGGTTGCGTTGAGGGTGGGGGGAGGGTTTGGGGGAGGGTGGGGAGAGGGGGAGGGTTGGGGGCCGAAGTGTTGGTACTTGTGTTTCATCATGGCCTTAAAGCTGTCTGTGTTTGTCTGCCTGCCTGCCTGTGTGTCTGTCTGTCTCTGTGTGTGTGTGTGTCTGTCTGTCTGTCTGTGTGTCTGTGTCTGTCCTGCATGGCCCTCTCATGCTGTCTGTGTCTCCAGTCTACAGTGGCTTGATACATGTTTACACTTCACACATCTCCTCCTCTCCTCCTGGTAGAGAGAACCATGTGACATCCTGTCACTCCAGTGTGTGTGTGTGTGTGTTCCATGGTCTATCCGTCATACATGTTGTGATGTCCTGTTGGCTAGCAACGCCTAGCATCTGTCACCATGGCAACGCCCAGCCCCCCCCCCCCCCCCAACAGAAACCCCAGGTGTCATGGCCATTTCTCTCTCTCTGTTTATTTATTTATGAGTTTTTATGTTTTAACGGTCTAATGTCATCACCATCGGAGTATTGAAGGTACTACCCAGAATGCTCCAGTGTTAGTGTCCTGGCTGGTACTGGTCTGGAGAGGAGAGGAGAGGAGATGCTTTAGTTAGGTCATTCTAGAGGGCTAGAGTTAGTTTTAGTCCCAGAGGGTTAGAGTTAGCCCAGGGTTAGGGTTAGCCCAGGTCCACTGTGTTGCACCCTTGTTTTAAATTATGTTGGTCCCTGACCTTTGACCTGAGTTGAAAGAGAGAGGTTGTGACCTTGAGGGACCCTGACACACCAGAGGCAGAGTGATGTGTTGTCATAGGAACTGTCGTGTGCTGACTGGGGTCATACGGGGTCGTTCCTGCTGCGGCCCGCGGGCATCAGAACCAGAACCAGTTCAGCAGGAGTCAGAGATGATGCAATTCTTCCTCCCAAATCAGTACTTCTATCAGAGTGATGTTCCTGTGTTGAAGCGGTTCTGACCATCCAGGAAGGGCCAATAACTGGTACAATGAAGAGTGATACTAACCAGGTCACATGACAGCTGACTATACAGTCTGATTATGTTCTAATTAGCATACTTTGCACTTGTAATTGATCTTAATCAAAGCGTGGAGCAGATGAGACGTTCCTTTAATGGCCATTAGTTTTATATCATTAGTTTATTATTTAGTTAGGTGTGTGTGTGTGTGTGTGTGTCACCAAGCTGACTTTGCCAAAAGTGGCCCGGTGGGTTTTCTACCCACAATCCTGTGTGCTAAGATCACCACCTCCTGTCCTGACATTCCATTGGCTGTCTGCTGTGGGCGTGGCTTGGCTGTGCTGGCCAATCAGGCTTCCCTGCTGGAGTACAGTGAACTGTGCAACTTCCATTTATCCTGTCACCGTGTGACATCATCACCATGGTCTGGTCTCACTGGCTGTGAGCTGTCAATCACATTGAAGTTGAAATGTCTTTGATCAGAAGCTCGGCACGCCTGGAGAGACATCATCCGCTTTTGTACAGACGGATATAAAAGAATAAAGTGTTAAACCTTTGTTCCAGTAGTTGTCTTTGTGCGGTGGGGATGAGGAGGCATTCTCTGGGGCGGTGGGGATGTGTGCTGTCTTCAGTCTAATCACACAGCGCTGCAGTGTGTTTACAGTTACATTTTATATTTTAGAACATTTGTTAATTATTTTTCATTGACGTTTTCCTTGAATAATTATATTCAGGTCAAAAATTGGCAGGTAGATCTCTCTCTCTCTCTCACACACACACACACACACACAGCTTAGCTACCAAGCCCCAGGGAATTCCTCATCTCTCTCCTGATCTAGGAGCAACAGAAGTGTCTCCAGATCACGAAGGTCGGCGGTGCTTTGGGTTTTGATTTGATGTTTTGTTTATGAACCTGGTATGTAAATGTGTGTACTGGATGTCATCCTGTCTGTCTGTGTTTTCCCCTCAGAAAGGAAAATAAAATGAAGTAAAGATCGCCTGTTTGTCTGCCTGTCTTTAACGATGTCTCTACAACATGATGGTCTGGTTTAGTAACCTAGTAACCACCGTTGTGATGGTGTTAGTTA
>NC_139666.1:339684-344684 GCF_951799395.1 Argentina silus
AGGGTAAAGTAAGAGGTCTCTTCTCCCTCCTCTCCTCCCCTCTCCTCTCCTCTCCTCTCCTCCCCTCCCCTCTCCTCCCCTCCCCTCCCCTCTCCTCCTCCTCTCCACCCCCCCCCCCTCTCCTGAGGTGTTCAGAGACAGACAGTCATAATTCAGATCATGATGATGTCATTAGAGTCATCAGTGTTGTTGTATATAAATACTGCTGTGTTTAGATGTTCAGACCAGAGTCAGGTGTGTTCAGACCAGAGTCAGGTGTGTTCAGATCAGAGTCAGGTGTGTTCAGACCAGAGTCAGGTGTGTTCAGACCAGAGTCAGGTGTGTTCAGATCAGATTCAGGCCTGTTTGATGTTCAGTGACATGTTCAGACCAGAGTCAGGTGTGTGAATCAGGTCTTCAGAGAAAAGCAGTTCAATCCTGAACATGTCCTGTCCTCTCCTCTGTCTGCAGGCTGATTGCTGCAACGCTCTCCTTTCTGCTCTACCTCAGAAAGCTCTAAATAAGCTCCAGATCATTCAGAATGCAGCAGCATGTGTACCGACCAAGACCAGAAGCAGAGCACACATCTCACCTGTCCTAAAGTCCCTTCATTGGTTGCCTGTCAGTTTTAGGATAGATTATAATATCCTTTTATTGGTGTTCAAATCACTCAATGGACTAGTGCCTGAATACTTGTCAGACATGTTTTAATATATGCTCCCTCTAGATCACTCAGGTCCTCTAGATCACTCAGGTCCTCTAGATCACTCAGGTCCTCTAGATGACTCAGGTCCTCTAGATCACTCAGGTCCTCTGGATCACTCAGGTCCTCTAGATCACTCAGGTCCTCTAGATCACTCAGGTCCTCTAGATCACTCAGGTCCTCTAGATCACTCAGGTCCTCTAGATGACTCAGGTCCTCTAGATCACTCAGGTCCTCTAGATCACTCAGGTCCTCTAGATGACTCAGGTCCTCTAGATCACTCAGGTCCTCTAGATCACTCAGGTCCTCTAGATCACTCAGGTCCTCTAGATCACTCAGGTCCTCTGGCCTTTCAGTGGTTCCCTGGTTGAGGACAAACAACTACGGGGAGGCGGCATTTAGTGTCTCTGGTCCTGGCCTCAGGAACAGCCTGCCAGAGGAACAGCCTGCCAGAGGAGCTGAGGGTTAGGGTTAGGAACCTAACCTAACCCTAACCCTAACCCTAACAACCTGCCAGAGGAGCTGAGGGCCTCACCATCTGAAACCTGGCCTCTGGAACAGCCTGCCAGAGGAACAGCCTGCCAGAGGAGCTGAGGGCCTCACCATCTGGAAACACCTTTAAAAGAATTCTGAAGACAGCGTTTTATCTTAGCTTTCTCTTAATCCATCTTATTTTAATGTAGCCTCTTCTACTGTGCTGCGCTGGTCTCTGTTCTACCATGTCTCCTATTTCCTATACTATCATGTCCTTATATTACTGTTTATTTTCACTGTATTGTTGTATTTATATTGTATTGTTAAGCACCTTGTATTGTGTTATATACAGTATATAAAGGTGTTATATACAGTATATAAAGGTGTTATATACTGTATATAAAGTCTGATTTGATTTGATCTCTCAGTGGTGACGGAGGCCAACTGACACACACACACACACACACACACAGACACACACACACACACACAGACACACACACACACACACACACACACACACACACACACCTGTCTGTAGCTGGAGGTGAAGGCGCCCAGGTAAGCCACGATGGCAGCAGAGATGAGGATGTCTCCTGTCAGGTTGGTGTACAGCTCTCCCAAGTTAAACGCTGTCTCACTCCACCGGCTCTTCTCCCCGCCGAGCCCTCCAATCAGCTGCTCTGCACGCTCCAGCTTCCTACTGCACAGCTCCACCTAGGGGAGGCCAGGGGAAAGACAGGGTTTAGAACAGCTCCACCTAGGGGAGGCCAGGGGAAGGACAGGGTTTAGAACAGCTCCACCTAGGGGAGGCCAGGGGAAAGACAGGGTTTAGAACAGCTCCACCTAGGGGAGGCCAGGGGAAGGACAGGGTTTAGAACAGCTCCACCTAGGGGAGGCCAGGGGAAGGACAGGGTTTAGTCTACCATGTGAGGGTAAACCAGTCTACTAGTCTACCATGTGAGGGTAAACCAGTCTACCATGGGAGGAGGGTAAACTAGTCTACTAGTCTACCATGTGAGGGTAAACCAGTCTACCATGGGAGGGTAAACCTGTCTACTAGTCTACCATGGGAGGGTAAACCAGTCTACTAGTCTACCATGTGAGGGTAAACCTGTCTACTAGTCTACCATGGGAGGGTAAACCAGTCTACTAGTCTACCATGTGAGGGTAAACCAGTCTACTAGTCTACCATGAGAGGGTAAACCAGTCTACTAGTCTACCATGGGAGGAGGGTAAACCAGTCTACTAGTCTACCATGGGAGGAGGGTAAACCAGTCTACTAGTCTACCATGAGAGGAGGGTAAACCAGTCTACCAGTCTACCATGGGAGGGTAAACCAGTCTACTAGTCTACCATGGGAGGGTAAACCAGTCTACTAGTCTACCATGGGAGGAGGGTAAACCAGTCTACTAGTCTACCATGAGAGGAGGAGAGGATGAGTACGGACGTTAAAACCAGAGGTTTTTGGAGGTTTTTTGTTTGTTTTCTTATTAACCTTTTTCTCACCCCTCCGCTGCCTCCCCCCGCCCCCACACACACACACAGATCACACACACACACACACACACACACACACACACACACACAGATCACACACACACACAGATCACACACACACACACAGATCACACACACAGATCACACACACACACACACACACACAGATCACACACACACACACACACACACACACACACACAGATCACACACACACACACACACACACACACACAGATCACACACACACACACAGATCACACACACAGATCACACACACACACACACACACACACAGATCACACACACACACACACACACACACACACACAGATCACACACACACACACACACACACACACACACACACAGATCACACACACACACAGATCACACACACAGATCACACACACACACACACACACACACACACACAGATCACACACACACACACACACACACACACACACACAGATCACACACACAGATCACACAGATCACACAGATCACACACACAGATCACACAGATCACACACACAGATCACACACACACACACAGATCACACAGATCACACAGATCACACACACACACAGATCACACAGATCACACACACACACAGATCACACAGATCACACACACACACAGATCACACAGATCACACAGATCACACACACACATCTGTGCTGCTCCACCTCCCAGCAGACTCAGACGTTTCTAGAGACTCAGCAGCTCCTGTTAAACTACAGACTCCTGTTATACTACAGACTCACTACAGACTCCTGTTATACTACAGACTCACTACAGACTCCTGTTAAACTACAGACTCACTACAGACTCCTGTTACACTACAGACTCCTGTTAAACTACAGACTCACTACAGACTCCTGTTAAACTACAGACTCACTACAGACTCCTGTTACACTACAGACTCCTGTTAAACTACAGACTCACTACAGACTCCTGTTACACTACAGACTCACTACAGACTCCTGTTAAACTACAGACTCCTGTTAAACTACAGACTCACTACAGACTCCTGTTACACTACAGACTCCTGTTAAACTACAGACTCACTACAGACTCCTGTTACACTACAGACTCACTACAGACTCCTGTTAAACTACAGACTCCTGTTAAACTACAGACTCACTACAGACTCCTGTTAAACTACAGACTCACTACAGACTCCTGTTAAACTACAGACTCACTACAGACTCCTGTTACACTACAGACTCACTACAGACTCCTGTTACACTACAGACTCACTACAGACTCCTGTTAAACTACAGACTCCTGTTACACTACAGACTCCTGTTAAACTACAGACTCCTGTTAAACTACAGACTCCTGTTACACTACAGACTCCTGTTATACTACAGACTCACTACAGACTCCTGTTAAACTACAGACTCCTGTTATACTACAGACTCCTGTTAAACTACAGACTCAGATGAATTAACGACCATATTCACAGATGGAGGCTGACTGCTGAATCATGTCCTGTTTCCTCCCATCTCCACTGTCTATCTGCTCCACACACACACACACACACACACACACACACACACACACACACACACACACACACACACACACAGACACCCACACACACACACACACACACACACACACACACACACACACACACAGTATCTCCCGCTAAATGCTAAATGTTAAAGCTGCAGTCCATATATATAATAGAAAGTAAATACTCAATACAAAAAAGAATCCTTCAAGCACTGGAACAGTCCAAACTATAGAAATGGCCTGGGTGGACCTCTCCACTCGGAGCTGAGCTCAGGACAGAGACAACAGTCTTCTCTGTCCTCCCCCTCTCCTCCCCCTCCTACACTGGGAGGAGGGAATAGACAGCCTGGAGAGGAGGAGGAGGAAGAGGAGGAGGAGGAAGAGGAGACATGAAAGAGAGCTAGCTGGGCCACTGGGGGAGGAAGGAGCATCGTCCCTCCTTACAGAAGCTGCAACATCAAAGCTCCTCCACATCCACTAAACAAATACTGAACTCTTCTGAACTTAAAAAGACACAACATTTTCTCTTTTTAAAGAAATACAAAGATGTCAGCATTGCTCAAACAAACATCCCTGATGGGTTTGGCAAGAGGCAGAATTTGTAATGGTTTTATTTCAAGCAGGCTGTGAACGTACACAACAGAGAAGCTAAAGAAGGTAACTCAAGTTCTTGGGCTGCGCTTTTTACTCTGGCAAAATGTTCCTCACTGCTTAGAACGTGTCTGAAAATAACTTGTCCCTAAAGTGTGATATCAAACATGCATCAGTCACAGGGGGGTGAGGCTGGGAGATCCTCACATCACAGACACACTACTA
>NC_139666.1:349684-357184 GCF_951799395.1 Argentina silus
GGGGGTAGTGGGGGTGAAGAGGTCTCTAGGGTTAGGGTTAGTACAGGGGGGTAGTGGGGGTGAAGAGGTCTCTAGGGTTAGGGTTAGTACAGGGGGGTAGTGGGGGTGAAGAGGTCTCTAGGGTTAGGGTTAGTACAGGGGGTCTCTAGGGTTAGGGTTAGTATAGGGGGGTAGTGGGGATGAAGAGGTTTCTAGGGTTAGGGTTAGGGTTAGTACAGGGGGGTAGTGGGGGTGAATAGGTCTCTAGGGTATGGGGTAGGGTTAGTACAGGGGGGTAGTGGGGGTGAAGAGGTCTCTAGGGTTAGGGTTAGTACAGGGGGGTAGTGGGGTTGAAGAGGTCTCTAGGGTTAGGGTTAGTACAGGGGGGTAGTGGGGGTGAAGAGGTCTCTAGGGTTAGGGTTAGTACAGGGGGGTAGTGGGGGTGAAGAGGTCTTTAGGGTTAGGGTTAGTACAGGGGGGTAGTGGGGGTGAAGAGGTCTTTAGGGTTAGGGTTAGTACAGGGGGTTAGGGTTAGGGTTAGGGTTAAGTCGCTTTGGATAAAGGCGTCTGCTAAATGCCATGAATGTAAATGTAAAACTATCTATCTATCTATCTATCTATCTATCTATCTATCTATCTATCTATCCATCACTCCCTCCCTCTCTTCCCCGTCCCTCTCCTGCCTCTCCTCCCTCCCTTTCCTGCCTCTCCTCCCTCCCTCCCTCTCCTCCCTCCCTCCCTCCCGCCTCTCCTCTCTCCCTCCCCTGCCTCTCCTCCCTCCCTCCCTCCCCTGCCTCTCCTCCCTCCCTCCCTCCCCTGCCTCTCCTCCCTCCCTCCCTCCCCTGCCTCTCCTCCCTCCCTCCCTCCCTCCCTCCCTCCCCTGCCTCTCCTCCCTCCCTCCCTCTCATGCCTCTCCTCCCTCCCTCCCTCCCTCCCTCTCTCACCTCTCCTGTGTTGAGCAGGTTGCTGACGTCCTCCAGGAAGGACTCCATCTTGATCTGTGTGTCGGTGAAGAGGAAGACGCCGTGAGTGTCTCCCTGTGTTGACTTCCTCATGATGAGCTTCAGGTCGTCCCTCCACTCCACGGTTCCATAGCTCTTAGAGATCTCCACCTGGAGTCAAAACAAATAATACCCTTTATTCCTTTCTCCTTTTCTCCCTTTCTCCTTTTCTCCCTTTCTCCCTTTCTCCTTTCTCCTTTTCTCCCTTTCTCCCTTTCTCCTTTTCTCCCTTTCTCCCTTTCTCCAGCACTGTGACTGCTGATACCGAGACGACTGTTGTTTAGTTGATTGACTTACTGAGACTAACATACTGACTGTTGTTTAGTTGATTGACTTACTGAGACTAACATACTGACTGTTGTTTAGTTGAGTCACTAAACGACTAAAATGAAAAATAAAATGAAACCTGGAACAGCTCCGCCTCCTGCATGTGGGCGGCCAATCGCGTGAGGGACTGGCGCCCGCTCCCGCCCACCCCCACCAGCAGGGCGTGGCCCCGGGGCTGCTTGAGGACACGGGAGATGCGGCACACATGTTGGATGGCGAATCGGAACAGCACCAGGTTCATGGGCGCCTTGCTGACGGTGTTGAACTCGTCCAGATGGGCCTCCACCACCGGGCGGAGCCGGTCCAGGCTGGGCACCTCCCGGTAGGACCGGTCCTCGCCCTTCGGGTCGTGGAAGTCGCAGAACATCAGGCTGCGGAGGTCGTCCTCGGTGACAGTGGGGCAGCCGGCCTGGGCCAGGTGTTGGAACAGCTGGTGGAAGTCCTCGCCCAGGTGGGTCTGGCACACCTGCTGCAGGTACCCCACCATCCAAGCCCGGTCTGAGTCCTGGACCAGCCGGTCGTAGTACACCCTCTGGACCTGCAGGGGGCAGAGGGGACGTCAACCACACAGGACACCAAGAAATGAGACAAAGAAACTCAACAACAGTTGAACATGTTGGGAAGAGAGTCTGTGGGTTCATGGAGATGAACGGTGTATGGATACAGATCCTTCTGTCTCTGGGGTCCTGTCCATAACTCCATACAGAGGGACATGTATCAAACTCTGTCTCATAATTATGTTTGGAATATTGTTCCAGTGATCTTCCTTAGATAGTAAGCCCTACCTCGTAGACCCAGAGGTCTCACCTCATAGACCCAGAGGTCTCACCTCATAGACCCAGGGGTCTCACCTCATAGACCCAGGGGTCTCACCTCATAGACCCAGAGGTCTCACCTCATAGACCCAGAGGTCTCACCTCATAGACCCAGGGGTCTCACCTCATAGACCCAGAGGTCTCACCTCATAGACCCAGGGGTCTCACCTCATAGACCCAGGGGTCTCACCTCATGCACCCAGAGGCGTTTGATGTCGCTGGGCTGGTCTGCGGTCTCGGGGCGGGACAGACAGATGCCCTGGATGACCCTGGAGAAGTCCCGGAGGTTGAAGAGGTAGTGAGACTTGGCAGGAGTGGGCAGGAGGTTCTTGGTGGCCTCCTGGTACACAGACATGGTCCCGTTGATGATGGGAGAGGTCAGGGAGGAGAAGGGCTTGGGGAACACAAACCTGCCAGGTGGAAGAGGAGAGGAGGCACACTGTCAACACAACACTCTTTTCCCTTTCTGGAAAAGGAAATGGAATGTCCAGTAAATGGAACGTCCAGTAAATGGAACGTCCAGTAAATGGAACGTCCAGTAAAAGGTAGATAGCTTATCAACTTGTTAAATATGTGTCAACGCTTCAGATGTGTTTTGATTTGGCAAGTTCCACCCCTGCAGTGTTGAGAGGTGTGAGGTAATCCTACTGTGTGGGTAAACAGGTCACATCATTACCACTCCACCTCTAGAGGATAAACACACCGTTTAGTTTTCTAATCCAGGCCTTGTCTCTCCAAGCAGAAACCATCACCTTAACATACTAAATGAATTGTCTCCTTGAAATTGCTTATTAGAGCCACTCAAAACGCAGAGGATCATCTCTAAAGCTTCCCTGTGGCAAGACGGCATTACTTCACACAGTGAGCATGATGAAGCTGGCACAATGCCAGAGAGAGAGAGAGAGAGAGAGACAGAGAGAGAGAGAGAGAGAGAGAGAGAGAGAGAGAGAGTGTGTGTGTGTGTCTCTGGGTGGTTGTAGATAAACCCTCTGGACCAGATCAGATTAGCAGCCTCCATGTTGTTCTGCTCACTGGGGTGTGGTTGTCAACATGGCGTCCATCTGTCCATCAGACAGAGCTGGTCTAGACCAGGGCCTGTACTCCCTTTAAATCCACCTGCTGACCTGAGACCAGGGCTGACCTGACACCAGGGCTGACCTGAGACCAGGGCTGACCTGACACCAGGGCTGACCTGAGACCAGGGCTGACCTGACACCAGAGCTGACCTGAGACCAGGGCTGACCTGAGACCAAGGTCTAGGAGCACTGAGCTGACTAGGTCCACCTGCTGACCTGAGCCCAGGGGGCTAGGAGCACTGGGCTGACAAGGTCACCTGGTGAGGTGCCAGTCGCTATGGTTACCGTATGGTGAGGTGCCAGTGGAGGATCCGGGAGAAGATGGTGAACATGGTCGTCTCATCAAAGTCGTTGATGGTGACGGTGTTGAAGTGACGCGTGAATCGGCCTGTGATGGGGTTCCTCCCTCCACCTGCAGACAGGTCACAGTTCAGAGGTCAGAGTTCACAGGTCAGAGGTCACAGGTGTGTTTGTACTCACCGGGGGGGCCCATGGCACACATGATCTGGATGTCGACCAGCTTTATCATGGAGCAGTCTTTGGTGTCGTACCAGTTCCAGTGGTCCAGCCACTGGCGCAGGAGCTCCACCGGGGGCTGGGCGCCGTACGTCTCCCTGGCTGGCATGTTCACGTCGTCCACAAACACCACCTACACAGCAGATGCAACACATTTGTAATAACTGTTATTACAATTAATAAAACAAACAAGTACTCAGGTCCTCTGATGATTGTGTCCAGACATGAGAAAGGACAAGACCATATCATTGACTCTTTCATTGTCTCTGCTAGGATGTTCAGTCAGAGGGCTTCTGTTCTGACAGTTCTGTTTTGGCCCGTGTTGAAGGGTTCAGATGAAGCCTACAGGACCACGGCTCTCCTACCATTCTCTTCCCCAGGGGAGGACCATACACGCCCTTCCTCCGCTTGTCCAGTTTAGACATGATGATGTTCTGGGTCTGGGCCGCCGTGGTCTGGGCCGAGAAGTTGACCATCAGAGGGCTGTACACCTCCTTCTTCAGACGGTTCAACAGGAAGTCCTGGAGAGAGAGAGATGGTGATTATGATTTAGGTTATTATGACTGGTTATTATGACAGTAGAGAGAGATACAGGTTCTTAGAGTTGTAACTGTTTGACTATAACTGAGCTGTTACAATAGGGCTCTGTAGGATGTATGGTGCCTTCAGGAAGGGTCAGGTTGGTGTATGGTGCCTTCAGGAAGGGTCAGGTTGGTGTATGGTGCCTTCAGGAAGGGTCAGGTTGGTGTATGGTGCCTTCAGGAAGGGTCAGGTTGGGAGAGAATGGTGTAAGGGAGCAGTGTACAGTTACAGTACATGACTATGTTCATGATCAGTCCTGCACCTCCTCCACTAGGAGATCAGTCCTGCACCTCCTCCACTAGGAGATCAGTCCTGCACCTCCTCCACTAGGAGATCAGTCCTGCACCTCCTCCGTGAGATGTGAAATGGTATGTTAGGTGTCAAATCCTAACCTGTAGAATCAGAGATCAGTGAGATCTGGTGTAAATATGTTGGCTTGCTAAGAGGTGAGTGAACATCACGACACCTGTACTTTAGAATTGTCCCTCAGTGGCCACCGTGCGGCTGATGTACAGCACTGTCAGTTCAACTGCTCCCCTCAGTGGCCACCGTGCGGCTGATGTACAGCACTGTCAGTTCAACTGCTCCTCTCTGTGCTGACAGCAGCTTCTGCAGTAGTTGGTTCGTTGATGGCTGCTGACTAGAAGCCATGTTTTCTGCAGTAGTTGGTTCGTTGATGACTGCTGACTAGAAGCCATGTTTTCTGCAGTAGTTGGTTCGTTGATGGCTGCTGACTAGAAGCCATGTTTTCTGCAGTAGTTGGGTTAGGGTTAGTTGTTTTGGTGCAGTAGTTGGGTTAGGGTTAGTTGTTTTGGTGCAGTAGTTGGGTTAGGGTTAGTTGTTTTCTGCAGTAGTTGGGTTAGGGTTAGTTGTTTTGGTGCAGTAGTTGGGTTAGGGTTAGTTGTTTTGGTGCAGTAGTTGGGTTAGGGTTAGTTGTTTTGGTGCAGTAGTTGGGTTAGGGTTAGTTGTTTTGGTGCAGTAGTTGGGTTAGGGTTAGTTGTTTTGGTGCAGTAGTTGGGTTAGGGTTAGTTGTTTTGGTGCAGTAGTTGGGTTAGGGTTAGTTGTTTTGGTGCAGTAGTTTCCTTGCAGGCCTCCATCCCCTCTAATCTTTCTCAGTGGCTTCAACAATCATTTACAAGACAAAACACCCCAGACACTCTTCAGCCTGAAGCTGTTCACTTGTCCTCAAAGTGACTCTACCATTGAGAGGAACAAACAGCATGCGGATAATGTGTGTGTGTGTGTGTGTGTGTGTGTGTGTGTGTGTGTGGCAGAGCAGGCTAATGGGACTGGGGCTGTTAAGCTGATGGATGGGGGGCTCAGCATAGGTCTGGCTCCTTCCTCTGAGCTGAAAATAGGAAGGTGCAGCTTGTCTGTCTGCCTGCCTGCCTGCCTGCCTGTCTGTCTGTCTGTCTGTCCCTCGGGTGGGGAGCCAGGTGGGGGCAGCATGGTGGGGTGTTGGGTGTGTTTCTGCTGTCTGGCTGTCTGTCTGCCTGCCTGTCTGTCTGTCTGTCTGTCTGTCTGTCTGTCCCTCGGGTGGGGAGCCAAGTGGGGGCATCTTGGTGGGGTGTTGGGTGGGGGCAGCTTGGTGAGGTGTTGGGTGTGTTTCTGCGGTCTGGCTGAGGCCAGGGTAACAGCCAGGGTAGGCAGGATGAAGGGAGGAGGATTATGGCTCCAGGCTTGTTGGTGTGGTTAGAAACTCAAGGCAATGTCTCTCTGGGAGGATAGAACCAGGGTATCTCCACTGCAGATACTGTACTGTACTGATGGTGTTAGGAGTCTGATGGAGTCTGATGGTGTTAGGAGTCTGATGGTGTTAGGAGTCTGATGGTGTTAGGAGTCTGATGGAGTCTGATGGTGTTAGGAGTCTGATGGAGTCTGATGGTGTTAGGAGTCTGATGGTGTTAGGAGTCTGATGGAGTCTGATGGTGTTAGGAGTCTGATAGTGTTAGGAGTCTGATGGAGTCTGATGGTGTTAGGAGTCTGGTGGTGTTAGGAGTCTGATGGAGTCTGATGGAGTCTGATGGTGTTAGGAGTCTGATGGTGTTAGGAGTCTGATGGAGTCTGATGGTGTTAGGAGTCTGATAGTGTTAGGAGTCTGATGGAGTCTGATGGTGTTAGGAGTCTGGTGGTGTTAGGAGTCTGATGGTGTTAGGAGACTGGTGGTGTTAGGAGTCTGACGGTGTTAGGAGTCTGATGGAGTCTGATGGTGTTAGGAGTCTGGTGGTGTTAGGAGTCTGGTGGTGTTAGGAGTCTGATGGAGTCTGATGGTGTTAGGAGTCTGGTGGTGTTAGGAGTCTGATGGTGTTAGGAGTCTGGTGGTGTTAGGAGTCTGATGGAGTCTGATGGTGTTAGGAGTCTGGTGGTGTTAGGAGTCTGATGGTGTTAGGAGTCTGGTGGTGTTAGGAGTCTGATGGTGTTAGGAGTCTGATGGAGTCGACTCACTATGATGTAGACGCTCTTGCCGGTGCCGGTGGGACCGATGAAGATGGTGGGTTTCTGGTGGGTGATCAGGAGGTCCATCAGCGCCGTGTAGCGGACTGTGTTCTCTGTGGGGACGATGATCTCATTGAACTGCACGTCCTTGGGGATAGGGGGCGCTGTCTGCAGCTGCTCTGTCCACAGCTCCCACCGGCCTGGGCCCTGCAGAAGAAGACAGTCTGAAGAACATCCATGTCTCTGAGCTTTCTGACTGCATCACTAGTGGCAGCATGAGGGCCTCCAGTAGGTAGGACAGGCTGAGGCTCAACTCAATGAGACCCACAATTCAGAAACATCTACAGTGTCTCAGCTCAAGGCTATCATTGGCTAGTTAACCAGAGTGATGGACATGTTATGGTAGTGTTGTGGTAGTGTTGTGGTGTTGTGGTGGTGTTGTTGTGGTGTTGTTGTGGTGTTGTGGTGTTGTTGTGGTGGTGTTGTGGTGGTGTTGTGGTGGTGTTGTTGTGGTGTTGTGGTGGTGTGGTAGTGGTGTTGTGGTGTTGTGGTGTTGTGGTGTTGTGGTAGTGTTGTGGTGTTGTTGTGGTGTTGTGGTAGTGTTGTGGTGTTGTTGTTGTGTTGTGGTGGTGTGGTAGTGGTGTTGTGGTGTTGTGGTGTTGTGGTAGTGTTGTGGTGGTGTTGTTGTGGTGTTGTGGTGGTGTTGTGGTGGTGTTGTGGTAGTGTTGTGGTGTTGTGGTAGTGTTGTGGTGTTGTTGTGGTGTTGTG
>NC_139666.1:364684-387184 GCF_951799395.1 Argentina silus
GACAGACAGACAGACAGACAGGCAGGCAGACAGACAGACAGGCAGACAGACAGGCAGGCAGACAGACAGACAGACAGACAGGCAGGCAGACAGACAGGCAGGCAGACAGACAGGCAGGCAGACAGGCAGGCAGACAGACAGGCAGACAGACAGGCAGGCAGGCAGACAGAGAGACAGGCAGACAGGCAGTGCTGGTGGGCTTAAATTAGACAGGCAGGCAGACAGACAGACAGGCAGACAGACAGGCAGGCAGACAGACAGGCAGACAGACAGGCAGACAGACAGGCAGGCAGGCAGACAGACAGACAGACAGGCAGTGCTGGTGGGCTTAAATTAAAATTCTCCAGCAGAAGTGAGGGCTTGGCTGCATGATGATGAGAAAGAAGAGCAGCAGAGAGGAGATGAAGTGAGGAGGTGAAGTGAGGAGGTGAAGTGTGGAGATGAAGTGAGGAGGTGAAGTGAGGAGGTGAAGTGAGGAGATGAAGTGTGGTGATGAAGTGTGGAGGTGAAGTGTGGAGGTGAAGTGAGGAGGTGAAGTGAGGAGGTGAAGTGTGGAGGTGAAGTGAGGAGGTGAAGTGAGGAGGTGAAGTGAGGAGGTGAAGTGTGGTGGAGGTGAAGTGTGGTGGAGGTGAAGTGTGGTGGAGGTGAAGTGTGGAGGTGAAGTGAGGAGGTGAAGTGAGGAGGTGAAGTGAGGAGGTGAAGTGAGGAGGTGAAGTGTGGAGGTGAAGTGTGGAGGTGAAGTGTGGTGGAGGCAGTCTGATGGTCCACCTTCATCTCCTCACACCACAGCTGTCAAAACAGGCTGAAAGAAGCTGTACAACTTCAATGTGTCAGCTTAGTAGGGAAACAATTTTGGAAAATAATAACATACGCTTATGAATAGAATACAAATGAGAAGGTGTCACCGTACCCATCACATTCTGTCAAATAGAATTGTGGAACTGGGAAATAAATAAGTGAGGTTTCTAATTGAATAGGAAGAATAAAAGCTGTACTTTGTTGTGTCACGGTGTGTCACCGACCGCGCTGCAGAGTCAGCATCACCATGTCATACCGTCTGTCTGTCTAGCCAACCGCTGCCTCCACAGACACACTGTCTACTGTCACCACAGACACACAGTCTACTGTCTACTGTCACCACAGACACACAGACACACTGTCTACTGTCACCACAGACACACAGACACACAGTCTACTGTCTACTGTCACCACAGACACACAGACACACTGTCTACTGTCACCACAGACACACAGTCTACTGTCTACTGTCACCACAGACACACAGACACACTGTCTACTGTCACCACAGACACACAGACACACTGTCTACTGTCACCACAGACACACAGTCTACTGTCACCACAGACACACTGTCTACTGTCACCACAGACACACTGTCTACTGTCACCACAGACACACAGTCTACTGTCACCACAGACACACAGTCTACTGTAGGATCTGCGTCACCAGACGGCGGTTTAGATTACTTTAAGAAGGGTTAGCCAGCATCAGGTGATGGATAAATGATTGCTTATTCTGTGATGGCTGTCAGGATTCCTGAAGGATAAGGAAGCTTAAGACTGACATACTGTCTCCTCTGTAGAAAGACTCTGTCCCCTCTGTAGAAAGACTCTGTCTCCTCTGTAGAAAGACTCTGTCCCTCTGTAGAAAGACTCTGTCCCCTTTGCTTGACCGTGCTTGACCTGGTCCTACCTGTGAGGTGGCGAAGGCTCTGTAGCTGACAGCCAGGATGCCGTCTGACCACTCGTGGGAGACGGGGTCAAACTGACCGTACAGCTGACCCATGGTGATGGACTTGGGGTTGATGACTGTGATCTGGACCCGGTTCTCATCCATCAGACCCTTTGCACACACACACACACACACACACACACACACACACACACACACACACACACACAAACATAGACACACACACACACACACACACAAACACACACACACACACAGGAATGCAGATCAACATCATTAGAAACAGAACAACAGAAACACACCAGACTGAGACAGCAGAAGGTGCCCATGTGAGGAGGCTAGGCTAGGCTAGCAGCCATGTGAAGAGGCTAGGCTAGGCTAGCAGCCATGTGAAGAGGCTAGGCTAGGCTAGGCTAGCAGCAGCCATGTGAGGAGGCGAGGCTAGGCTAGCAGCAGCCATGTGAGGAGGCTAGGCTAGGCTAGCAGCCATGTGAAGAGGCTAGGCTAGGCTAGCAGCAGCCATGTGAGGAGGCGAGGCTAGGCTAGCAGCAGCCATGTGAGGAGGCTAGGCTAGGCTAGCAGCAGCCATGTGAGGAGGCGAGGCTAGGCTAGCAGCAGCCATGTGAGGAGGCGAGGCTAGGCTAGCAGCAGCCATGTGAGGAGGCTAGGCTAGGCTAGCAGCAGCCATGTGAGGAGGCTAGGCTAGGCTAGCAGCAGCCAGGCCTCATAAATCGGCGGGCAGATCAGTGTCCAAGTGATGAAGAGCCTCTCCAGACACAGGAGACACGCCCCCCGGCCGCGGCGGGCGCCGTTCCAGAGACAGACTGTCACACGCCGTTAACGAGGAAGATGAGAGGAGGAAGGTTGTGGGAAACGAGATGAGGGCGGACGTGACGGGCCCACTAGCGTTGCCGTCGACGATGATGGATGTGAGGCGAGCCGGGCTCCATCAGTCACTGCTGTGTCTCCTTAGTGATGAAACCAGGCTCTCTCCTCTCCTCTCCTCTCCTCTCCTCTCCTCTCCTCTCCTCTCCTCTCCTCTCCCCTCCCCTCCCCTCCCCTCCCCTCCCCTCCTCTCCTCTCCTCTCCTCTCCTCTCCTCTCCTCTTCTCTCCTCTTCTCTCCTCTCTCCTCCTCCTCTCCTCTTTTCTCCTCTTTTCTTTCCTGAAAGGAGGAGGGTTCTCTAGGGTTAGGGTTACGTTGGTTCTCTAGGGTTAGGGTTACCTTGGTTCTCTAGGGTTAGGGTTACGTTGGTTCTCTAGGGTTAGGGTTACGTTGGTTCTCTAGGGTTAGGGTTACCTTGGTTCTCTAGGGTTAGGGTTAGGGTCAGAGTCAGGGTTACCTTCTCACAGATGTCCTGCAGGGCAGCGGCCAGGACGCGGTAGGCGCAGGTCTTCCCTCCGAACGGCTCTCCCACCAGCATGAAGCCATGACGCACGATCATCATCTCAAAGATCTGCAGGATCTTCTCAGAGAAGAAGTCTGTGACCTGCAGGTTCATCCTGTCACTGTTCTGCTGGACAGCCTCCAGAAGGAGGCGGTAGTCTGGCTTAGGAAGCTTCACCCCCGGGAACAGGTCAGATGTGATGCCCTGGGGAGTGATAGGAGACACACACACACACACGCACGCTCTCACACACACACACACACACACACACACACACACACACACACACACACACACACACACACACACACACACAAGACACACACAAAGACACACACACACAACGACACACTCACATTACTAATTAAGTCTACAGTATGGTTGTGCTGTAAGTAAGTATTGTAAGTATTGTAAGTATTGTAAGTATTGTAAGTATTGTCCCTCTTTAAAGACAAACCCGCAAACCAACAACCATCATGATTTGATTAGATTTGTTGCATTTGGACTGACTGGTCTGATGGAAACCAGCCTGAACAACCAGGAAGGGCCTGGCAGGCAGGAAATGACACGGTAACCACTCCCACCTCAAACAGCGGCAGGTCATGAGACAGGAACTTGGGGAGGTTGACGTCGATGATGGACCTCAGCAACAGAATGTCCTCATCCTCCTCAGGAAACTTCAACTGGAGGGGGGGAGGGGGGGGGTGTCAGAGAGGGAGAGAGAGAGAGAATGAGATAGAGAGAGCGAGAGAGAGAGAGAGATAGAGAGGGATGTCAGAGAGGGAGAGAGAGAGAGATGAATCAGGCCTGGTGGGGAAAGGCATCATTCAGTCTCTGTGTCGGCTGACAGACATGTCTCCCAGCGACGCAGGACGCCGCCCTCTGAGCCACGCCACACAGCGCTGCCCCAGGCTAAACCCACGCCTCCTCTTCTCCAAAAGTCATTTTGGAAGAGGCGGCGGGGTGAGTCCCCGAGGACGCCAGGACGGGAACTGATGTCAAAATGACATGAATGCGCAGCCTGCCCCCAAAACAACACTTAGTTAGGGAGCAGAGTAAGCGAGGAGGAACTCAGCTGCTATTTACATGGAACGCCTGGAACAGAATGAGATCTTTATCTCTGAAAGTCAGTCTCCCCCGGCACCATTCTGCTTTGTCTTTGTGAAGATAGGCGCCTCGGAAACAACCTCCAACTTCTCTCCGGAATAGTCTCCTTCTGACGGTGTGATGACAACGTCATGTTGCTGTGAAGAGGAAGGCTTTATGGGAGTGTGTTCCAGGGGAGGGTGGGAGGGTCAGCGGTGGCGCCCGGCCGCGACAGCATTACTGATAACATCCTGCACAGCCGAGGTCTTTATCTGGACATCAACCTCACACAGCAATAACACCACTACCACTGGGAGGGCAGGACAGGAGGCACTGGGAGGACAGGACAGGAGGCACTGGGAGGACAGGACAGGACCACTGGGAGGACAGGACAGGACCACTGGGAGGACAGGACAGGAGGCACTGGGAGGACAGGACAGGACCACTGGGAGGACAGGACAGGACCACTGGGAGGACAGGACAGGAGGCACTGGGAGGACAGGACAGGACCACTGGGAGGGCAGGACAGGACCACTGGGAGGACAGGACAGGACCACTGGGAGGACAGGACAGGACAGGACCACTGGGAGGACAGGACAGGGGGCACTGGGAGGACAGGACAGGGGGCACTGGGAGGACAGGACAGGACCACTGGGAGAACAGGACAGGACAGGACCACTGGGAGGACAGGACAGGACCACTGGGAGGACAGGACAGGACCACTGGGAGGACAGGACAGGACCACTGGGAGGACAGGACAGGACGGGAGGACAGGACAGGACCACTGGGAGGACAGGACAGAACCACTGGGAGGACAGGGCAGGGGGCACTGGGAGGACAGGACAGAACCACTGGGAGGACAGGACAGGACCACTGGGAGGACAGGACAGGACCACTGGGAGGACAGGACAGGAGGCACCGGGAGGACAAGACAGGACAGGACCACTGGGAGGGCAGGACAGGACCACTGGGAGGACAGGACAGGACCACTGGGAGGACAGGACAGGACCACTGGGAGGATGGTGTGTGAACATTATAGGCTGGGTTAATACTGTAGGGACACGTATCTATGGGGTGGGGACATTGAGGAGGACATTGTGGGGTGTTGAGGGGGACATTGTGGGGCGTTGAGGGGGACATTGTGGGGGACATTGTGGGGCATTGTGGGGGACATTGAAGAGGACATTGTGGGGCGTTGAGGGGGACATTGTGGGGCGTTGAGGGGGACATTGTGGGGCATTGTGGGGCATTGTGGGGGACATTGTGGGGCATTGTGGGGGACATTGAAGAGGACATTGTGGGGCGTTGAGGGGGACATTGTGGGGCGTTGAGGGGGACATTGTGGGGCGTTGAGGGGGACATTGAGGGTTGCTTGGTTACCTTGAGGTTTCCAGCAGCAGTCAACACAGACTTGACAGCCCTCATGCCGTAGTCATAGTGATGCTGCGAGGAGAGCTGTTCTGAACACAGCCTGTAGGTGGCGACGATCTTCACCGACAGCGGCCGAGCCGTCACAAAGCCACAGGAGTAGAGAACGATCTCTGCGATCATGGCGTAGTCTGGAACCATCATGGCCACTGTCCTGAACAGAGCCTAGGAGAGGGAGGTTACCATACATATATGGTAGTGTGGTAGTATAGTGTATAGTGTATATATGGATGTATATGGTAGTATAGTGTATATATGGATATGTATGGTGGTGTATATATGGGTATGTATGGTGGTGTATATATGGTAGTATAGTGTATATATGGGTATGTATGGTGGTGTATATATGGTATATATATATATGTATATATGGGTATATATGGTAGTATAGTGTATATATGGGTATGTATGGTAGTATAGTGTATATATGGATATGTATGGTGGTGTATATATGGTAGTATAGTGTATATATGGATATGTATGGTAGTATATATATGGTATATATGTGTATATGTGGGTATGTATAGTAGTATATATATATGGTAGTATAGTGTATATATGGGTATGTATGGTAGTATATATATATGGTAGTATAGTGTATATATGGATATGTATGGTGGTGTATATATGGTAGTATGGTGTATATATGGGTATGTATGGTAGTATATATATGGTAGTATAGTGTATATATGGGTATGTATGGTAGTATCGTGTATATATGGGTATATATGGTAGTATAGTGTATATATGGGTATATGTGGTAGTATATATATGGTAGTATCGTGTATATATGGGTATATATGGTTATATAGTGTATATATGGGTGTGTATGGTAGTATAGTGTATATATGGGTATATATGGTAGTATAGTGTATATATGGGTATGTATGGTGGTGTATATATGGTAGTATAGTGTATATATGGGTATGTATGGTGGTGTATATATGGTAGTATAGTGTATATATGGGTATATATGGTAGTATAGTGTATACATGGGTATATATGGTGGTGTATATATGGTAGTATAGTGTATATATGGGTATGTATGGTGGTGTATATATGGTAGTATAGTGTATATATGGGTATGTATGGTGGTGTATATATGGTAGTATAGTGTATATATGGGTATATATGGTGGTGTATGGTTGTGTTGGTACCTTGAGGTTGTCGGGCAGCTCAGAGCGTCCTGCGTATCCTGGGTTCATGGTGATGAACACAGCACAGGACGGGTTGAGCTTCAGCTGTGTCCCCTCAAACAGCAGCATTTCCACATGGGACGTAATACCTGCAGACACACACACCCTGCTTACTGGTCCACTACACCTGCAGACACACACACCCTGCTTACTGGTCCACTACACCTGCAGACACACACACCCTGCTTACTGGTCCACTACACCTGCAGACACACACACCCTGCTTACTGGTCCACTACACCTGCAGACACACACACACCCTGCTTACTGGTCCACTACACCTGCAGACACACACACCCTGCTTACTGGTCCACTACACCTGCAGACACACACACACCCTGCTTACTGGTCCACTACACCTGCAGACACACACACACCCTGCTTACTGGTCCACTACACCTGCAGACACACACACACCCTGCTTACTGGTCCACTACACCTGCAGACACACACACCCTGCTTACTGGTCCACTCCCCCCCTCCTCAGCCACCCCCCCACCCTCCCCAGCCACCCCCCCTCCCACCCACCCTCCCCAGCCACCCCCCCCTCCCCACCCACCCACCCTCCCCCCCTCCCCAGCCTACCTCTCTGTATGGTGAGGATCTGCTGGGCCACTACAGACAGCACCTCCAGGTCGATGCGGTTGAACTCATCAAAGCAGGCCCAGGCTCCACACGACAGCAAGCCCTGACACAGGACAAGAAACATGGAGGACATGACTACACCTCAACATGACGACAAACATGGAGGACATGACTACACCTCAACATGACTACAAACATGGAGGACATGACTACACCTCGACATGACTACAAACATGGAGGACATGACTACACCTCAACATGACTACAAACATGGAGGACATGACTACACCTCAACATGACTACAAACATGGAGGACATGACTACACCTCAACATGTGCTTCATGTGCAGGAGGGTGAGGTGCTCTACCAACATCTCATCTCAGTGAATCTCTGAACTGGTAACTTTAGTCTGATTAAAAAGACTTAACAGTCCGTTGATTAAGCATGGATTAGAATGTCCTGGCCACGCACGCACACACGCACGCACCAGAACTCTCTGTTGCCAAGGCAACCCCTCATGTCTGCTTCCACTGTGCTGTCAGGCAGGACAGGGCAGTATCAGAGTCTCTCATACAGGAACACCACATCTCCACAACACAACAGTTGTTAGGGCAATGAGTAGGAGTCGTGATACAGAGCAATTATCAGGTTGCGTGTATGTGTGAGTGTGTGTGTGTGTGTGTGTGTGTGTGTGTGTGTGTGTGTGTGTGTGTGTGTGTGTGTGTGTGTGTGTGTGTGTGTGTATGTGTGTGTGAGTGTGTGTGTGGGAGGACAGCAATCAGGGTCTGAAGTATGGAAGAAGAACCTGCCCAGGATGAATAAATGACTAAACCAAAGCTTCACCATCTCCTGACTGTTAGAGTTGTTCTGTTTCCACCATGGTCAAGGTGCTCGGTGGGGATAAGCACCACCATGGTCAAGGTGTTCGGTGGGGATAAGCACCACCATGGTCAAGGTGTTCGGTGGGGATAAGCACCACCATGGTCAAGGTGTTCGGTGGGGATAAGCACCACCATGGTCAAGGTGTTCGGTGGGGATAAGCACCACCATGGTCAAGGTGCTCGGTGGGGATAAGCACCTTGAAGAACTTGCCCAGGGCGATGTAGTCCAGGCCGTCTGAGCAGTTGAAGACCACACACTGCTTGGCAACAGCCTTTGCCAGGTCCTTGGTGGTCTCGGTCTTCCCCGTCCCTGCAGGACCCTCGGGGGCCCCCCCCAGGTACAGGTGGAGCGCCCCAAACAGAGTCCTGGGGGAGGGGGGGGGGGTTACACAGTCTCAAATGAACATAACATGAACACTTTATAGCATGGAGTGACAGAGACCGAAGTATAAAGCAATGAAGTCAACTAAATAACAGAGACAACCTTATGTTGTGGGGAGTGCTAGCTTTAGCTAACAGGCTAGTTTGGCTCATAGCGTTCCTACCTGTAGCAGCGGTCAGTGAGGGGCGTGTTGACCAGGTGTGGCGTTCCTACCTGTAGCAGCGGTCAGTGAGGGGTGTGTTGACCAGGCGTGGCGTTCCTACCTGTAGCAGCGGTCAGTGAGGGGCGTGTTGACCAGGCGTGGCGTTCCTACCTGTAGCAGCGGTCAGTGAGGGGCGTGTTGACCAGGCGTGGCGTTCCTACCTGTAGCAGCGGTCAGTGAGGGGCGTGTTGACCAGGCGTGGCGTTCCTACCTGTAGCAGCGGTCAGTGAGGGGCGTGTTGACCAGGCGTGGCGTTCCTACCTGTAGCAGCGGTCAGTGAGGGGCGTGTTGACCAGGCGTGGCGTTCCTACCTGTAGCAGCGGTCAGTGAGGGGCGTGATGACCAGGCGTGGCGTTCCTACCTGTAGCAGCGGTCAGTGAGGGGCGTGATGACCAGGCGTGGCGTGTTCCCCAGGTACTCGTAGCCGTACGCCAGACCAGCGTTGATCATCTTAGTCTGCAGGGTGTCTTCCTGCATAGAGGGAGAGTCAGCTCAATTAGAGGTACACACACACACACACACACACACACACACACACACACACACACACACACACACACACACACACACACACACACACGGCCTTACCACCCAGTAGTATCGTAGCTGACTGAGCCATTCAAAGTCGTTCTGGTCCTTGATGCCCTTCTGAACCAGGATGGCGAGGACGTCTCTGGCGTGGACATCCAGCGTCACCAGGGCGCCCAACGTCACACGGTTCTGCTTGGACAGCTTCCCTCGCACCAACGTCACGATGTCATCAATCTGGGTGTTGTTCTGCTGCAGGTACGCCTCCAGAGCCTGATGGAGGGAGAGAGAGAGGGAGAGGGAGGTAGGGAGAGGGAGGGAGGGAGGGAGAGGGAGGGGGAGAGAGAGGGGGAGGGAGGTAGGGAGAGGGAGAGAGAGAGGGGGGGGGGGGGAGGGAGAGAGGGAGAGAGAGGGGGAGGGAGAGGGAGAGAGAGGGAGAGAGAGAGGGGGAGGGAGGGAGGGAGGGAGGGAGGGAGAGAGAGAGATATCAGTCGTTAGATAGGGAAATAAACACCAGCTCTTGGTCCAGTGGACATACACTCCTAGAAAGGGTTCTAAAATTGTTGTTCATTTGTCCCCATAGGGGAACCCTTTGAAGTCAAGTCAAGTCAAATTTATTATCCCACTAGGGGAAATGTGGTTGCAGCCAGGTATTAAAAACACATCTTCTCCATCATAAATACAACATGAAAGCCAACATACCAGACAGGACACAAAGACAACAATACAATCCAGCACAGCATCACTTCATGTGAAGACAAAGGACGAGCAAATTGCTGAGTGTGCTTAGTGCAATCATTTGTGTAAATTCAGCCTGCTAATTGCAGTGCAAACAAAAGAGTCTTTGAATTTTTTTGTTCTATGAGTTGGAACTCAATGGGCCGGTTTCACAGACAAGGCTTCAGCCTAGTCCAAGACTAAAAGCATCCTCAGTGGCAATTTGCCATTGAAAGTGTGAATTAGTCCAGGACTAGGCTTAAGCCTTGTCTGTGAAACCGGCCCTATATCTTCTACCTAAAGGTAGAAGCTCAAACTCCCTCTGCAGGCGGTGGTCAGTACTAGATCTACTAGATAGTAGTAGATCGTAAAGGTCAGACAGCTGTGCTTGGTTCACCCCAATAACTTTACTGGCCACTCTGACAAGCCAACCAAGCCTCTTAGGTTCAATGTAGAACCCTTTTGGGTTAGATGTAGACCCCTTGTGGGTGCCACGTAGAACCATTTTCACAGAAGGTTCTACATGGAACCCACAAGGGTTCTTCAAAGGGTTCCCCTATGGGGACAAAAGAAGAACCCTTTTTAGAACCCTTTTTTCTAAGAGTGTATGAATGTTTTGAACCTTTATTTTAGCAGGGAGTCCCATTGAGACCAAGGTCTCTGTTACAAGGGAGCCCTGCAGACACACAGTTTACAATAATACACAATACACACACACAATTAAAACATAATAAAACACAATCTAGAAAAACAAACACATTTTTCAATAAAGAGGTCCTCAATCAAAAGTTTAAACTACCCTAGTGGCACCAGAGCAACCAACTGAAAGGTTATGTGCAGATTGTTCCAGCAGTGAGGTGACCTCTGAGTTATATAATAATGAGGTTGGGTAAGCTGGGAGTGACCTCTGAGTTATATAATAATGAGGTTGGGTAAGCTGGGAGTGACCTCTGAGTTATATAATAATGAGGTTGGGTAAGCTGGGAGTGACCTCTGAGTTATATAATAATGAGGTTGGGTAAGCTGGGAGTGACCTCTGAGTTATATAATAATGAGGTTGGGTAAGCTGGGAGTGACCTCTGAGTTATATAATAATGAGGTTGGGTAAGCTGGGAGTGTTTGCAGTAAGGCTTCATAGACCAACAGGGAGTGATGAAGAGATGTACAGGACTTTAATGAGGTCCAGCCAATGTTTTGATCACTATGCGGTGCTGAATGTCTGTGCTGAATGTCTGTGCTGAATGTCTGTGCTGAATGTCTGTGCTGAATGTCTGTGCTGTGTGCTGGGTTAGCGTGGTCACCGTGGTATAGTATAGTGTAGTATAGTGGTAAAGTATAGTGTATTATAGTATAGTATAGTATAGTGTAGTATATTATAGTATAGTATAGTATAGTATAGTGTAGTATAGTGTATTATAGTATATGCGGTGCTGTGTGTCTGTGCTGTGTGCTGAGTGTCTGTGCTGGGTTAGCGTGGTCACCGTGGGTCCTGAGAGGATGGCGTTGTTGATGTCTGTGGTCCAGTAGACCTGAGACACACACAGGACTGTCTGACCGGGCCAGGCCCTGACCCAGTTGATCCTCAGGTCCTGGGGGTACGCCTCTATGGCCTCCCCGATCACCTGGCACAGGGATGGGCATCACGTTATCAACGTTAGAATACTATACTATACTATAGTATAGTATAGTATAGTGTAGTGTAGTAGTGTAGTGTAGTAGTGTAGTGTAGTAGTGTAGTATAGTATAGTGGTATAGCATAGTGTATTATAGTATAGTAGTGTAGTGTAATATAGTCTGGTATACTGTAGTATAGTGTAGTATAGTGGTATAGTATAGTGTATTATAATATAGTATAGTGTAGTATAGTATAGTAGTATAGTATAGTATAGTGGTATAGTAGTGTAGTATAGTGGTATAGTATAGTATAGTAGTGTAGTATAATGTAGTATAGTGTGATATAGTACAGTATAGTGTAGTGTGGTATAGTATAGTATAGTGTAGTGTAGTATACTGTAGTATAGTATAGTAGTGTAGTATAGTGTGATATAGTATAGTATAGTGTAGTATACTGTAGTATAGTGTAGTAGTGTAGTATAGTGTAGTATAGTGTGGTATAGTGTGGTGTAGTATAGTGTGGTATAGTATAGTATAGTGTAGTATAGTGTGGTATAGTGTGGTGTAGTATAGTGTGGTATAGTATAGTATACTGTAGTATTGTGTAGTATAGTGTGGTATAGTATAGTGTAGTATTGTGTAGTATAGTGTGGTATAGTATAGTATAGTGTAGTATAGTGTAGTAGTAGTGTAGTATAGTGTAGTATAGTGTAGTAGTGTAGTATAGTGTAGTAGTGTGATATAGTATAGTATAGTGTAGTATAGTGTAGTAGTGTGATATAGTATAGTATACTGTAGTATAGTGTAGTATAGTGTGGTATAGTATAGTATAGTATAGTGTAGTATAGTGTAGTAGTGTAGTATAGTATAGTATAGTGTAGTATAGTGTGGTATAGTATAGTATAGTGTAGTAGTGTAGTATAGTATAGTGTGGTATATTAGTATAGTATAGTGTAGTATAGTGTAGTATAGTGTAGTATAGTGTGGTATAGTATAGTATAGTGTAGTATAGTGTAGTAGTGTAGTATAGTATAGTATAGTGTAGTATAGTGTGGTATAGTATAGTATAGTGTAGTAGTGTAGTATAGTATAGTATAGTGTGGTATAGTAGTATAGTATAGTATAGTGTAGTGTACCTTCTGCAGAGAGGCCATCATGCCCATCTCCAGCTCCAGCAGCCACTTCTCCACCTGCCCCCTGGCCTTGGAGGTGGAGATGGTCTCCAGCAGCTGAACCACCTCCCCCTCACTGCTCTGCATGTGGGTGATGTCCAGCACGTCTGTGAAGACCACGCTGGCAATGCCCTCAAAACACTTCTTCAGGTGGGGCTGCACCCTGGGGGGGGGGGGGGGCACAGTAGTACATTTTACAGGTGGGGCTGCACCCTGGGGGGGGGGGGGGGCACAGTAGTAACTTTTACAGGTGGGGCTGCACCCTGGGGGGGGGGGGCACAGTAGTAACTTTTACAGGTGGGGCTGCACCCGGGGCTGGGGGGGGGGGTCAGTAGTAACTGTTACAGGTGGGGCTGCACCCGGGGCTGGGGGGGGGGGTCAGTAGTAACTGTTACAGGTGGGGCTGCACCCGGGGCTGGGGGGGGGGGTCAGTAGTAACTGTTACAGGTGGGGCTGCACCCGGGGCTGGGGGGGGGGGGGTCAGTAGTAACTTTTACAGGTGGGGCTGCACCCGGGGCTGGGGGGGGGGGTCAGTAGTAACTGTTACAGGTGGGGCTGCACCCTAGGGGGGGACAGTAGTAACTTTTTACAACTTTTTGGAATTGATGGAAAACCAAACATAGGAAGCAAGTGGACCAGGGAGCCAGGGTCCAGAATCAGACAGCCCAGAACCCACATGTGTGACACTAAGCAGGACGCACACGCACACACCTAAGTCTAAGTTATGAGTTGTGTCCCAAACTATGTTGTGCTACCTTCTGCATGTCAGGTCCTGTGAAACACATAACCAGCCTCCACAGAGACAGCCTGGTTCAGCCTCCACAGAGACAGCCTGGTTCAGCCTCCACACAGAGACAGCCTAGTTCAGCCTCCATAGAGACAGCCTGGTTCAGCCTCCAGAGACAGCCTGGTTCAGCCTCCACAGAGACAGCCTTGTTCAGCCTCCACAGAGACAGCCTGGTTCAGCCTCCATAGACAGCCTGGTTCAGCCTCCACACACAGACAGCCTGGTTCAGCCTCCACAGAGACAGCCTAGTTCAGCCTCCATAGAGACAGCCTGGTTCAGCCTCCAGAGACAGCCTGGTTCAGCCTCCACAGAGACAGCCTTGTTCAGCCTCCACAGAGACAGCCTGGTTCAGCCTCCACACAGAGACAGCCTGGTTCAGCCTCCACACAGAGACAGCCTGGTTCAGCCTCCACACAGAGACAGCCTGGTTCAGCCTTCACACAGACAGCCTGGTTCAGCCTCCACACAGACAGCCTGGTTCAGCCTCCACACAGAGACAGCCTGGCACTCCCATGCTATACAGGGCATAAAGATGCCCCCCCTCCCCCCCCGCCCCCCCCCCTCCTGCCCGACCTTCCCTGCATGAGCAGTCCCTTTCAGCCTGCAGATGGATTCATCCCCCCGCCTCGTCAGACCCACGCCACCGGAACCCGTTTAGAAGACTGTCTTTTCAGAGCACCCAGAGAGCACATGAGGCTGATGAAATCCACTGCAGCAGACGGGAGGATGAAGACGGAGGAGAGGAGAGGAGAGGGGACGGGAGGGGAGAGGGGAGGAGAGGAGAGGAGAGGAGAGGAGAGGAGAGGAGAGGAGAGGAGAGGAGAGGGGACGGGAGGGGAGAGGGGAGGAGAGGAGAGGAGAGGAGAGGAGAGGAGAGGAGAGAGGAGAGGGGAGAGGAGAGGAGAGGAGAGGAGAGGAGAGGAGAGGAGAGGAGAGAGGAGAGGGGACGGGAGGGGAGAGGAGAGGGGACGGGAGGGGAGAGGAGAGGAGAGGAGAGGAGAGGGGACGGGAGAGGAGAGGAGAGGAGAGGAGAGGAGAGGAGAGGAGAGGAGGGGGATAAAAAAGAGAGAAAGAAGAGAGAGAGGAGGAAGAGTAAAAGGCTGAGCCTCCTTTGTCTGAAATCACATTCATTATGAACCAAATACCCTGAAATAAGACAAGGCAGCTTATCAGGGTGCGCCTGCTCTGGGATCCACAGCCCCACGCTGCAGAGGAGGAACTAGGCCACGGCAGGGGAGGAGAAGAGACGCTAGAATTAAATTCCCACAGTAAGTACAGGATTTTCAAGGCTTGAAATTAGTTTTCCAAGGCCCCAAACTCTCAGTTAAATTGCTTTTTTTATTTCCTGTCTTCTCTTTTCTCTCTCTCTCTCTCTCTCTCTTTAGAGCCCACTTCACAAGGAGGTGAAGATCCTCTCTTCTCTCTCTCTCTCTCCCTCTCTCTCTCTCTCTCTCTCTCTCTCAGAGCCCTCTTCACAAAGAGGTGAAGAGAAAAGGATTGCATGATTGTCTGCCCATGTCGGCCAGGCTCAAGTGTTCTGTTCATATTTGGACTGGACAAATAGGAGGTTGTGCTAACACCTCATACACACACACACCAGGTACACATACACACACCTGGTATGCACACACACACACACACCAAGTACCCAGTGTTACACTTCCACTGCATGATTAACCACTACACACTACACTACTACACTACTACACTACACTACACACTACTACACTACTACACTACACACTACTACACTACACACTACTACACTACTACTACACTACTACACTACAACACTACTACACTACACTACTACACTACACACTACTACACTACTACACTACAACACTACACACTACTACACTACACTACTACACTACTACACTAGGGACACACGTCTTCATCATTCCTACTGTTAGTTGTTAAGGCCTTCTTCCTCTCTACACCTTTCATCCCTAACTGTTTCACCCCGCTGGAAACTAACAGGTGCAAGCTGTCCAGTGGTTTACCTGGAGGGCCCAGAGATTTACCTGGTGGGACCAGGGTTTTACCTGTTGGGACCAGGGCTCTACCTGGTGGGCCCAGAGTTTTACCTGTTGGGACCAGGGCTCTAGCTGGTGGGACCAGAGTTTTACCTGGTGGGGTCTTTGGTCTCAGAGAGGATCTCCAGCAGCTCGTCATTGGACAGGAAGAAGAATCGTGGGAAGTAGAGGCGCTTCCTCTCCAGGTAGTCATTCAGACCCTTCAGGATCATGTCCAGGAACTCGTTGGACTTCTTCAGCTTCTCCAACATCTTGTCTATGGCCACCACAGCCAGCACATGCTTGTCCTGTTAAACAGGGAGAGAGAGAGAGAGAGAGAGAGAGAGAGAGATCATACGGTTGATATGGGAGTTTGGGTTTCCTAGTTCCACCAGTTTCTGGTCCAGAGTTGTCCTTACCCAGCATCTACAGCTACACCCCTACAACATTCACTCAGGGTCAGGGGTCAGGGGTCAGATCATCACCAGAGAGCCACAGGAGAAACCCTGACTCTGTCTGCAGCCAGATTCCTAGCATCTCTGTTCTTAGGCTAACAGCAGGCCTGCAGCATCCTCCTTTCATCCCAACAGGGCTGAACACAGAGCTGAACACAGGGCTGAACACAGAGCTGAACACAGGGCTGAACACAGGGCTGAACACAGGGCTGAACACAGGGCTGAACACAGAGCTGAACACAGAGCTGAACACAGAGCTGAACACAGAGCTGCTCAGCTCCCATCTCACCTGGGCAGAGGACTAATTCACTGCTCTGTCTCTGGCTGGTAGGCCTATAGCTGTCTGTCTCTGTCCCTGTCCCTGTCTCTGTCTCTGTCTCTGTCTCTGGCTGGTAGGCCTATAGCTGTCTGTCTCTGTCCCTGTCTCTGTCTCTGTCTGTCCCTGTCTCTGTCTCTGTCTGTCTCTGTCTCTGTCTCTGTCTCTGTCTCTGGCTGGTAGGCCTATAGCTGTCTGTCTCTGTCCCTGTCTCTGTCTCTGTCTGTCCCTGTCCCTGTCTCTGTCTCTGTCTCTGGCTGGTAGGCCTATAGCTGTCTGTCTCTGTCCCTGTCTCTGTCTCTGTCTGTCCCTGTCCCTGTCTCTGTCTCTGTCTCTGGCTGGTAGGCCTATAGCTGTCTGTCTCTGTCCCTGTCTCTGTCTCTGTCTCTGGCTGGTAGGCCTGTAGCTGTCTGTCTCTGTCTCTGGCTGGTAGGTCTGTCTCTGTCTCTGTCTTCTCTCTGTCTCTGTCTCTGTCTTCTCTCTGTCTCTGTCTTCTCTCTGTCTCTGGCTGGTAGGCCTGTAGCTGTCTGTCTCTGTCTCTGGCTGGTAGGTCTGTCTCTGTCTCTGTCTTCTCTCTGTCTCTGTCTCTGTCTTCTCTCTGTCTCTGTCTCTGTCTTCTCTCTGTCTCTGGCTGGTAGGCCTGTAGCTGTCTCTGTCTCTGGCTGGTAGGCCTGTCTTTGTCTCTGTCTCTGTCTCTGTCTCTGTCTCTGTCTCTGTCTCTGTCTCTGCCAACCAGCCATTGTGTTCTAGCTGGACAGTAGTTGGACAGTAGTTGGACAGTAGCTGGCACTGTGCTATAATTACTATGGATGTGAAACAGGGAACTGCACACATGTTTTGATCTTTGGTCATGTGTTTTGATCTTTGGTCATGTGTTTTGATCTTTGGTCATGTGTTTTGATCTTTGGTCATGTGTTTTGTATGTGCAGTTGGAAAGGTTACATGAGAGAGAGAGTTCTCAGTCTTTGACTCGGAGACAACTACATTAAAACCTGCTTTTCTTCTTCCTGCCAGGCCTCCCGCAGAGCACAGAGACCACACACACAGCAGAGAAGACCACATCATAATTGCTTTTTTTCTCTCTCCTGATTGCTATTGATTCCCTATTACCTGTGGTGACAGGAGCTGAGGTGGGACGCTGGGAGGCTGGGAGATGAGGGGGGAGGCTGGGAGGCTAGGAGATGAGGGGGGAGGCTGGGAGGCTAGGAGATGAGGGGGGGAGGCTGGGAGGCTGGGAGATGAGGGGGGAGGCTGGGAGGCTAGGAGATGAGGGGGGAGGCTGGGAGGCTAGGAGATGAGGGGGGAGGCTGGGAGGCTGGGAGGCTGGGAGATGAGGGGGGAGGCTGGGAGGCTAGGAGATGAGGGGGAGGCTGGGAGGCTGGGAGATGAGGGGGGAGGCTGGGAGATGGGGGGGAGGCTGGGAGATGGGGGGGAGGCTGGAAGATGAGGTGGGAGGCTGGGAGATGAGGCTGGGAGGCGAGGGGGGAGGCTGGGAGCTGAGGGGGGAGGCGAGGGGGGAGGCTGGGAGATGAACTTTAACAAGGCTTTTATACCAAAACAAAGCCTTTCTGCTGCTCCAACAGCAGTAATACAGGAGGAGCAACAATCAGCCTTCTCAATAAGCCCCGCCTAAATCACCCTCGGCAACCATGACAATGAGAGAGACAGACGGTGCAGATGGGGGAAAGGGGAGCCTCCATTTTGGAAGATTAAATCCCTTTTTTATTGGATTTTATGGTGATGGTCTGGTTTTCTCCAGATTCCATTATTACCCCAGACAGACCCTGGCTACTGTAACTAACTCTCTGATGACACACTCAATCAAATCATCAAGCTCATCTGATGAGTAAACTGAGAAATACAAAGATGGGCTGATTGGATGAGTTTAAACAGGCTGATTGTGATGAGAAGGTTTGTGTCCCTCCCCAGCTGATCTCAGACTGATACAGCTGGACGTGGTCCCGGTGTCTGAGGCGTTCTCTCAGCTCTCAGAGGGGGGGGCAGGGGCAGAATCAGCCTGGTGGTTTCAGCTGGACGTGGTCCCGGTGTCTGAGGCGTTCTCTCAGCTCTCAGAGGGGGGGGCAGGGGCAGAATCAGCCTGGTGGTTTCAGCTGGACGTGGTCCCGGTGTCTGAGGCGTTCTCTCAGCTCTCAGAGGGGGGGGCAGGGGCAGAATCAGCCTGGTGGTTTCAGCTGGACGTGGTCCCGGTGTCTGAGGCGTTCTCTCAGCTCTCAGAGGGGGGGGCAGGGGCAGAATCAGCCTGGTGGTTTCAGCTGGACGTGGTCCCGGTGTCTGAGGCGTTCTCTCAGCTCTCAGAGGGGGGGGCAGGGGCAGAATCAGCCTGGTGGTTTCAGCTGGACGTGGTCCCGGTGTCTGAGGCGTTCTCTCAGCTCTCAGAGGGGGGGGCAGGGGCAGAATCAGCCTGGTGGTTTCAGCTGGACGTGGTCCCGGTGTCTGAGGCGTTCTCTCAGCTCTCAGAGGGGGGGGCAGGGGCAGAATCAGCCTGGTGGTTTCAGCTGGTCTAGATACAATAGCAACTGATAAGGGAGACATTTCTATTCAGCCTGCTAGCAGAAGGCTTTTCAAGGGGACACTGCGTGGCTAACACTGCTGTAATGGATGTTTAATGTGTCATAATACGCTTTTTTATGATGTTCTTTTTATTGGTCAGACAGATGGAATCTTTCAGTGTGGGAATTGAATTGTCCACTACTGAGATGGCTGCAGTACGGCAGACACACACACACACACGCACACGCACACGCACACACACACACACACCCTCCTCTGCTCTGTGTGCTGCTGTAAGTGAAGGCGTGTAGCAGCGTGGGGTCAGAGGGTTTATCCTGCCAGGGAGGGAGGAGTCCTCTCACACCAGACACACCTCTCTCTGCTCAGGACTACTGACAGCTTCATAACCATGTCAAATACTTCAGCACACCACCCTGTGTGTGTGTGTGTGAGAGAAGGAGAGGTTTCTCCGCTCCTCTGCAGCAGAGGGTAAGCGGGGGTTGTGGAGGTGAGACAGCCTGGTGGTCAGGCTCTTCACCTGGCCTGAGCTGTCCTCTGTGGTCCAGTCAACAGGACCAGCTGATGGACACATTCAAGTGGAGGGTAAATAAAGAGTGTGGATCCTGAGGTGTGGCAGGCTGGCAGGGCTGGGGACTGGTGGACCTACAGCTCCCCCCAGTGGCTGCTTCTATTACCACGTCTCCAGAAACAATGTTGATTTAACTGTTGATTTGACCTCACAGTTGAATGGACCTGCTGTTTAGTGCCCACTTCTCTGAGGTAAGACAGGCTCCAGGTTCAGGTGGTTCCTGTACACTAGAGGGTTTCTCCAGATCCCATACTGACCATGAAAGGGCTTCTGTTTATCTCTGTCTCTCTTCTTTATTAGTATTGATTGCACAACCACAATCAATCCAGGAAGTGATCAATAACTGGGAGGGTCAACCCAGGACAAGGAGAGCTCTGTCACATGTCCATGTCCCTGCCTGAGGGAGGGCTGTCTCACTGCGTACTGGACATGGCCTTGTGCTGGATGAAGAAAAAGTATTTTATACAAGCTACACACACACACACACACACACACACACACACACACACACACACACACACACACACACACACACACACACACACACACACACTCTGAACTCGGACGGTTCTCTTTGAAACGTTGTCTCCTGTGCGTAGGCAAATGGCTTCATCAGCACTTGTGTCTGAAAACACGCACGCGCGCACACACACAACATCACACCACAGTCCCACACATCACACACACATACACACACACAACATCACACCACAGTCCCACACATCTCACACACACATACACACACACAACATCACACCACAGTCCCACACATCTCACACACACATACACACACACAACATCACACCACAGTCCCACACATCTCACACACACACATACACACACACAACATCACACCACAGGCCCACACATCACACACACACATACACACACACAACATCACACCACAGGCCCATACATACACATACACACACACAACATCACACCACAGTCCCACACATCACACACACACATACACACACACAACATCACACCACAGGCCCATACATACACATACACACACACAACATCACACCACAGTCCCACACATCACACACACACACATACACACACACACATACACACACACAACATCACACCACAGTCCCACACATCTCACAAAGACATTGAGACTGTAGGCTCTCTGTCCCTTTGCGACCTCATTTCTTTGTGACTCCACGCGGCCCGCTCCTTCCAGACAAAATCCATAATTCCTATTTGATGGTGCAGTCAGCCGGCCTTCTGGAGGACGCGGCTGATATTGATGCTTCTCATTTCAGGTCTACTGAGGACGCCAATTACCCTTTGGAGGCTCTCTAGGGGTTCCAGTGGAACCGTGAGAGTGTGTGTGCATGTGTGTGTGTGTGAGTGTGTGTGTGAGTGTGTGAATGTGTGTGTGTGTGTGTGTGTGTATGTGTGTGTGTGTGTGTGTGTGTGTGTGAGAGTGTGTGTGTGTGTGTGTGTGTGTGTGTATATATCTGTGTGTGTGTGTGTGTGTGTGTGTGTGTGTGTGTCTCAGGGCCCCAACAGGGGCTGATGCTTATTAAAACATAGGGCAACCATAATAACCACACTAACATCTCATCCATCACATAGCTCTAGTTCCTCAGACAGCCCAGACCCAAACAGGTGCGTGCGTGCGTGCGTGCGTGCGTGCGTGCGTGCGTGCGTGCGTGCGATCTTACCAGGGAGACCTGCTTCATGGTTTCTCTCCAGGTCTTGTCGACGGCGGTGAAGCGCCTCCCCTCCTCCGGCATCTGGGCCATGATGTCAGGAGAGGAGAAGATGGGCTCCAGGTACAGCCAGGTGGACTGGACCTTCAACCACTCATCCAGGATCTCCTGGAGAAGCAGCAGCTTGCCCTCCCAGTCACTACACAGGCAGGCAGAGCAGGCAGAGCAGGCAGAGCAGTCAGAGCAGGCAGAGCAGGCAGAACAGAGCAGTCAGAGCAGAGCAGGCAGAGCAGTCAGAGCAGTCAGAGCAGAGCAGTCAGTGCAGTCAGAGTGGTAACAGACGTCCTGCTACAGTAATGAAGAAGTGGACCATGCAGAGATAAAGGTGGAGGACCACTGATAGAATACACAGAGCTGTATACACCCCCCCCCCCCCGCCCCCCCTCTCACTGATAGAATACACAGAGCTGTATACACCCCGCCCCCCCCGCCCCCCCCCGCCCCCCCTCTCACTGTATCTCAGCCTCGAAGGGTTTGATGAAGGGCGAGCCCCTCATGGTCTGGGTCTTGACGATGTGGTCATCCAGCAGCGTCTGGACCTCATCCACGGAGGACAGAATGGAGGTGCCCGTCTCCCTGTAGGGCAGCAGGGCGAACTCCATCTCCGCCCACTCCAGGGACATCTTCTCCATGGCCTTCTCCAGGGAGTGCTCCTTACTGGCGGCCTCGCTGATGCCCTCGAAGCTGCCCAGGTGGGTGTGCAGGCGCAGGGGCAGGAAGCGCGCCACACACGCCCCCTCCTCCGCAGGACGCAGCGGGAACCCCACCACGGAAGACATGGCCTCCCAGTGGCGCTCGCGCAGACCCGGGTTACACAGCACCTGCGGGAGGGGGACGGGGGGGTGGGGGTAGTTAGTTACACAGTAACTGCAAGGGGGGGGGGGGGTACCTGTAGGAGGAGGGGGGGGGGTAGATAGTTAGACACACACACAACACCTGCGGGGGGGGAGGGGTGTATTGATCATTAGGGTACCTGTACTATGGGGATGTATTGATCATTAACATACCTGTACTATGGGGATGTATTGATCATTAACATACCTGTACTATGGGGATGTATTGATCATTAACATACCTGTACTATGGGGATGTGCTCCTTGAAGGCCTCCACCTCGGCCTTGATGCGGCTGGCGATGTTCAGGGCCTTGGGCGTGTCCTGGAAGCCCTTCTCCAGCTTGTAGAGAGCCCTCCAGTAGTTCCCCAC
>NC_139666.1:392184-394684 GCF_951799395.1 Argentina silus
CTCACTCTGATAACCTGCCTTCACTCTGATAACCTGCCTCACTCTGATAACCTGCCTTCACACTGGCTCTGATAACCTGCCTCACTCTGATAACCTGCCTTCACTCTGATAACCTGCCTTCACTCTGATAACCTGCCTTCACTCTGGTAACCTGCCTTCACACTGACAACCTGCCTTCACACCTGATAACCTGCCTTCACACCTGATAACCTGCCTTCACACCTGATAACCTGCCTTCACACTGATAACCTGCCTTCACACTGATAACCTGCCTTTACACTGGCTCTGATAACCTGCCTTCACTCTGGTAACCTGCCTTCACTCTGATAACCTGCATTCACTCTGGTAACCTGCCTTCACACTGATATCCTGCCTTCACACCTGATAACCTGCCTTCACACTGATAACCTGCCTTCACACTGGCTCTGATAACCTGCCTTCACACTGGCTCAAAGACGCCCATGAGGAGGTTGTTAACAACAACCTTCCTGCTTTAAAGTGGTAACACGTCTTCATGGCTGCTTCTTAGATCACTTTCATTACAGAGACAGCGCTCCTGAACCACAAGCAGCTCATCAAATCCCTCCATTCATGTCCCCTCCAGCACTCTGTACATATTGAGCATAATGAACGTGCTTCCACTTGTTTCCAATAGCAAAGACATCCCAGTCTCAAGGACTCTCAGCTGATTAAATAAAGGATACTCTAATGTAGTGCACATTGCTGGAGCTGTACTGGATGAATACTCTACTGTGTAATATACCTGTATATATATATATATATATATATATATATATATATATATATGTATAAGGTAATGTTATCTACATGTATGATGTATATATATGTGTGTATATATACATGTATAAGGTAATGTTATCTGTATGATGTATATATATATGTGCCTACCTTGCTGGAGCTGTACTGGATGTATATATGTTTATATATATGTGTGTATATATGTGTGTATATATGTGTGTATATATGTGTCTACCTTGCTGGAGCTGTACTGGATGTATATATATATATATATATGTGTGTATATATGTGTGTATATATGTGTCTACCTTGCTGGAGCTGTACTGGATGTATATATGTATATATGTGTGTATATATGTGTGTATATATGTGTCTACCTTGCTGGAGCTGTACTGGATGTATATATGTATATATGTGTGTATATATGTGTCTACCTTGCTGGAGCTGTACTGGATGTATATATATATATATATATGTGTGTATATATGTGTGTATATATGTATATATATATATATATATATATATATATATATATATATATATATATATATATGTGTATATATATGTGTATATATATGTATATATATATATGTGTATATATATATGTGTGTATATATGTGTGTATATATGTATATATATATATATATATATATATATATATATATATATATATATATATATATATATGTGTATATATATGTGTGTATATATGTATATATATATATATATATATATATATATATATATATATATATATATATATATATATATATATATGTGTATATATGTATATATATATATATATATGTGTATATATGTGTGTATATATGTGTGTATATATGTATATATATATATATGTGTATATATGTGTGTATATATGTGTCTACCTTGCTGGAGCTGTACTGGATGTATATATATGTGTGTGTATATATGTGTGTATATATATGTGTATATATATGTGTATATATGTGTGTATATATGTGTCTACCTTGCTGGAGCTGTACTGGATGTATATATATATATATGTGTGTGTATATATGTGTATATATATGTGTATATATGTGTGTATATATGTGTCTACCTTGCTGGAGCTGTACTGGATGTATATATATATATGTGTGTATATATGTGTATATGTGTGTGTATATGTGTGTATATATGTGTGTATATATGTGTATATATGTGTGTATATATGTGTATATATGTGTGTATATATGTGTATATGTGTGTATATATGTGTGTATATATGTGTCTACCTTGCTGGAGCTGTACTGGATGTATATATATATATATGTGTGTATATGTGTGTATATATGTGTGTATATATGTGTGTGTATATATGTGTATATATGTGTGTATATATGTGTGTATATATGTGTATATATGTGTATATATATGTGTATATATGTGTGTATATATGTGTGTATATATGTGTCTACCTTGCTGGAGCTCTACTGGATGTATATATATATGTGTGTATATATGTGTGTATATATGTGTCTACCTTACTGGAGCTGTACTGGATGTATATATATATGTGTGTATATATATGTGTATATATGTGTATATATATGTGTATATATGTGTGTATATATGTGTGTATATATGTGTCTACCTTGCTGGAGCTGTACTGGATGTATATATATATGTGTGTATATATGTGTGTATATATGTGTCTACCTTACTGGAGCTGTACTGGATGTATATATATATATGTGTGTATATATGTGTGTATATATGT
>NC_139666.1:399684-404684 GCF_951799395.1 Argentina silus
GAGACCTGTGGATGTTGAGGGAGGAGACGTGCGGGGCCGTCGGGGATCCTGGGCAGCCTCTTGCTGAGTGCAGTCTTCTGTGAAGAGAACCTCAGTTTTATACGACGCGGTTTACTAACGTTAACTAAAGTACCTGTACGGCAAGAAAAACTTACCTGCTGGGTATCCATGTTGATGAATGTGAATACACCTTTGTCTGTATTATATTATAGTTTTCTGACCGTATATTTATATATCTCGTGTCAATAGTTATTCCTGTATCTAAACATATTGTTTAAAAGTCCTATTTGCTAGCGCCGCTTGTCGTTGGCTACCCAGCGGAGCTAGCTACTCTCCTGGTCATCCTAAAAGTCTACAAAGCAGCTAGCAAGTGAAAGAAATGTCGCTTATTCTTTGTAAAACTATTGCTATGTTAGTTATAACATTTGCGAAAATAGTTCCCTTGTCCACGAAGTGTGTAGTTATTGTGTTTGTTTGAGAAGTTCAGCCTTCCGAAAGCGCCTGCTGTTGTGAGTGTGGTTGCTAGGGAACCGGACATCCTCCTCCTACCTGGTTACACAGCTATGCTACCTTAAAACAAGTTCTCCTACCTGGTTACACAGCTATGCTACCTTAAAACAAGTTCTCCTACCTGGTTACACAGCTATGCTACCTTAAAACAAGTCCTCCTACCTGGTTACACAACTATGCTACTTTAAAACAAGTCCTCCTACCTGGTTACACAGCTATGCTACCTTAAAACAAGTTCTCCTACCTGGTTACACAGCTATGCTACCTTAAAACAAGTTCTCCTACCTGGTTACACAGCTATGCTACCTTAAAACAAGTTCTCCTACCTGGTTACACAACTATGCTACCTTAAAACAAGTTCTCCTACCTGGTTACACAGCTATGCTACCTTAAAACAAGTTCTCCTACCTGGTTACACAGCTATGCTACCTTAAAACAAGTTCTCCTACCTGGTTACACAGCTATGCTACCTTAAAACAAGTTCTCCTACCTGGTTACACAACTATGCTACCTTAAAACAAGTCCTCCTACCTGGTTACACAACTATGCTACTTTAAAACAAGTTCTCCTACCTGGTTACACAGCTATGCTACTTTAAAACAAGTTCTCCTACCTGGTTACACAGCTATGCTACCTTAAAACAAGTCCTCCTACCTGGTTACACAACTATGCTACTTTAAAACAAGTTCTCCTACCTGGTTACACAGCTATGCTACTTTAAAACAAGTTCTCCTACCTGGTTACACACAACTCACTTACTTTAAAACAAGTTCTCCTACCTGGTTACACAGCTATGCTACCTTAAAACAAGTTCTCCTACCTGGTTACACAACTCACTTACTTTAAAACAAGTTCTCCTACCTGGTTACACAGCTATGCTACCTTAAAACAAGTTCTCCTACCTGGTTACACAGCTATGCTACCTTAAAACAAGTTCTCCTACCTGGTTACACAGCTATGCTACCTTAAAACAAGTTCTCCTACCTGGTTACACAACTATGCTACCTTAAAACAAGTTCTCCTACCTGGTTACACAGCTATGCTACCTTAAAACAAGTTCTCCTACCTGGTTACACAACTATGCTACCTTAAAACAAGTTCTCCTACCTGGTTACACAGCTATGCTACTTTAAAACAAGTTCTCCTACCTGGTTACACAGCTATGCTACTTTAAAACAAGTTCTCCTACCTGGTTACACAGCTATGCTACTTTAAAACAAGTTCTCACACCTGGTTACACAACTATGCTACTTTAAAACAAGTTCTCCTACCTGGTTACACAACTCAGTTACTTTAAAACAAGTTCTCCTACCTGGTTACACAACTCACTTACTTTAAAACAAGTTCTCATACCTGGTTACACAACTCACTTACTTTAAAACAAGTTCTCAGACCTGTTCACACAACTCTGTTACTTTGAAACGTAAAAAGTTCATCTAAGCACTCATGTGATTGAACATAATTAAATAGAAGTTTCCAACAACTGGTTGTTTGATTATGTTTTTAGTTAAAGGCATGGGTACTGCAGTTTATTGCTGTTTTTACTGACTGTGCTTTTTGTTTTGTTTTACTTTTTACTTATCTATCTATTCTTGTTCTTTCCATGGAATGTCATGTCTTTGAGTCCTGAGAAAAGCTCTCGTTCTCTCTCCAAAATAAATGCATTATTATTATTATTATTATTATTATTATTATTATTATTATTATTATTAGTTTCACATCATCTTTACATTGCAGTGCATCCCTGATCCTGAGGGTGGCGCCACAAGACAGGTCTGATACCTCCCACGTCCTTCAACCCTGTTCACTAAACTGAGTTTATTTGGGTTTATCCACCATTTCATCCCCACTTTAAGGTTATTAACAAAAGAGGCTGCACTTCTACACACATAGCAGCATAAGCATTAGACTACTGATGTCATTAGGATAGCAGTTAGGAACTGATTCATATTAGACTACTCTGAGATGAACTGATTCATATTAGACTACTCTGAGATATGAACTGATTCATATTAGACTACTCTGAGATATGAACTGATTCATATTAGACTACTCTGAGATATGAACTGATTCATATTAGACTACTCTGAGATATGAACTGATTCATATTAGACTACTCTGAGATATGAACTGATTCATATTAGACTATTCTGAGATGAACTGATTCATATTAGACTACTCTGAGATGAACTGATTCATATTAGACTACTATGAGATATGAACTGATTCATATTAGACTACTATGAGATATGAACTGATTCATATTAGGCACATCTGAAGCAAACAGCTTGAATCCAAGCTAGACGTATAGAGACGGGACCTGGTCATGTCCACAGCCTGAAGACAACAACACAGGCTGATCAGATAATCCTCAACATGAAGTCATTGTAAATGGAAGTAATCAACCCATATGTCTAGAGTCATTATATTTACACAAGCATTCTTTTTTAAATGATTTAGTTTCTCATGTCTTAAACAGTTGGTTCATTGTTCCTGCAGTGATCAAGTGTAATTGTCCTACAGTATGACATTTAGTCCAAAGTGTAAGTGAGACGGGTGAACTCAGCAGACCCTGCAGTAACAGCGGGTATCAGGGTGTGTTAGACAGAGACCCTGCAGTAACAGCGGGTATCAGGGTGTGTTAGACAGAGACCCTGCAGTAACAGCGGGTATCAGGGTGTTTTAGACAGCTGAGACCCTGCAGTAACAGCGGGTATCAGGGTGTTTTAGACAGCTGAGACCCTGCAGTAACAGCGGGTACCAGGGTGTGTCAGACAGCTGAGACCCTGCAGTAACAGCGGGTACCAGGGTGTGTCAGACAGCTGAGACCCTGCAGTAACAGCAGGTACCAGGGTGTGTTTAACAGCTGAGACCCAGCACCGCTGTCCTGGGTCTTATGTACATGATGTCATTCACCTGTCAATGGTCACTTCCATTTCAAAGTGGCCAACATACATGAGAACAAACAAAGACATACAAAAACAGATTTTGAAATTAGATTTCTTTATGAGGGCCACATTTTGTGAAAAAAAAGACATAATACACACATATGCATAATATCTATACTAGAAGTGCTATAGCTGGCCTACATAATATCTATACTACAAGTGCTGTTGCCATAGGAAAAGGGCAACCAGTGGAGCTCAAACATAGTAAATACAACCCTTATTTAACTATTTATCTATTTTTCCTATAGTACTTTAACTATTTCCACATTGATACAACACTGTACATCGTGAAATGCCAAAACGTACATTGTTTTACGTTTACTATTCTTTTGAAACTCTTATGTGTAATGTTTACTGTTACATTTGTATCGGTTATTTCATGTTTTTAAATAAAAAATAGTTATTTCCCAATGAAGCCCATTGAATTGAATTGAATTGAATTGAATTGAATTGAATTGAATTGAATTGAATTGAATTGAATCGAATTGAACCGAACCGAACCGAACCGAACCGAACCGAACCGAACCGAACCGAATCGAATCGCGCCGTTCTGCTTTTGGCGCCAAAGAGAAGTCGTCTCGTGCACCAGGCCGCTCAGAACGTTTACCTCAGACAGACCAGAGAGGACAGACCAGCAACGGTCGCCAAACAAACACCTCAGAGGGAGAAACGGTGCTGTTTCTTTACATTAGTATTTATTAAATAGGCTAATATAGTTCTTCATTTTACAATATGCATTACAGGGTAATGCCTGGCGTGTTATCCCGACTGCTACAAAACGTGGTTAGCTAGCTAGCGGAGCTTGTCCGACGGTTGACAGCAAACAGCTAGCTAGAGGCTAATGTATAGTAGCTAGGACATAGATAACATACGTAAACGTGCTGGTAAAAAGCCAAATAACGCCTAATATAAATTACAACCAGTAGTTTAGGCAATATTAGCAGTAATAGTGAGACGTTATCTACTTTCCTGACTCAAAGACCAGTGGAGGACGGAGAGGTTGTTTGGAGCCTTGGTGCAGGTCCAGCCAGAGGTCAGAGAGGAGAGCTGCTAGCGGCTAGCATGAGTTCCTCTGAAGAGGTGAGTGGTAGCTAGCTACAGGGCAGGCCAGGCAGCTAACGGCAGGTAGCATTTGAAAGTTTACGACGCTGATGAAACTACTAGTAGTAGTCATGCAGGAGAAGTGGTGAGTACGTACACCTATGCTTGAGCCTGAACCGATACACCTGCGCACCGCTAGGAGGTCTACCAGGACCTGCGGACGCATTTCTCCATGGTGGAGTGGGCCCGCCTGGAGGAATGGGAGAAAGTCCGCTACAAGAACATGAAGAGGAACCACCTGGCCATGCTGGCTATAGGTATCTGTCCTGCTGTGGACACGGGCTGTGTGGATAGGATGGATATTTTAGGCTACTGGTCAATAGTCTAATCTGTAGTCAGTCTCTCCTCATAGCCACTGTGCAAGCCAAACTGGTCCACTCTGTCATATTAATATATATATTAATTTAACATATCTGGCTTGTCAAAAGATGTGGTAAGGAC
>NC_139666.1:407184-444684 GCF_951799395.1 Argentina silus
TGAAATGTCACAATTTCAATTATGAATGTGTCAAGTATTGAATAATGAAAACAACAAATTCACTGGATTACATGAAGTGATTACTGCTTTAAATGTCCTTGTCCATCCAGCATCACAGACTTCGCTTTATATCTCATTTACCATTCTGTTGCTGACAGATTCTACCTTTACCTTTCTCTTCTCTCTTCTCTCATGCTCACCCTTTCTCTCTCTCTCTCTTCTCTCTCTTTTCTTCTCTCTCCCTCTTTCTCTCTCCCAGGTATGTGAACTGTGCTCGTATTGAGGAGGAGCAGAACTTGGTAGCGTTCCAGTACAGAGGAGCTATTGTGTATCGCTGCTGTAAGGCTGTAGCTGCAGGAGAGGAACTGCTGGTGTGGTATGGAGAAGAGTACGCCAGAGAACTGGGAATCACCTTCGACTACCTCTGGGACAAGAAGAGCACCTCCAAACGTACCTCTCTCCCTCCTCTCCCCCTCCCCTCCCTCTGTCACACCTCTGTCCTCTGTGACTCTTCTCCCTGTTGGTCAATTTCAACTTCTGTATGACACTGATTTATTTAACTTAATTCTCTGATTTCAACATAGTTGATTACTCTTCATTCTTTGAGATGATAAATAGATGTTTCTCTGAGTCTCGTAATCGGCATGTTATGATCTGATCTGCATGTCATCTCTCTCTCTCCCTCTCTCTCTCAGGGGTGAACGGGGAGTCCCAGTCTCAGGTATTCTCCTGTTCTCTGTGTCCGTTCTCCTACACGGCTCAGATCTTCCTCCACAAGCACATAAAGAGATGCCACCATGACGAGTACGTCAGACTGTTGAGGACAGGAGAGATCAGACCAGAGAGTCTCTCATCTTCCAGAGGCCCACAACCGACCTCCACCACCACAGACACCCCCCTCCCTCCTTCCAGAGGCCCACAACCAACCCCCACCACCTCAGACATCCCCCTCCTGCCCCCCAACCGCAAACAGAGACACCCGGACAAACGTAGACCTCACCACAGTGAGCTGTGTGGGAGGGGTTTCACTTCAAAGAGTGATCTCGTCAGACACAGGAGCTTCAGCCTGTCAGGAAACCTACAGAAACACCAGCGCACTCACACAGGAGAGAAGCCTTATCACTGCTCCCAGTGTGGGAGGAGCTTCAGCCTGTCAGGAAACCTACAGAGACACCAGCGCACTCACACAGGAGAGAAGCCTTATCACTGCTCCCAGTGTGGGAGGAGCTTCAGCCAAGCAACACACCTATCTCAACACCAGCGCACTCACACAGGAGAGAAGCCTTATCACTGCTCCCAGTGTGGGAGGAGCTTCAGCCTGTCAGGAAGCCTATCTCAACACCAGCGCACTCACACAGGAGAGAAGCCTTATCACTGCTCCCAGTGTGGGAGGAGCTTCAGTCACTCAGGAAGCCTATCTCTACACCAGCGCACTCACACAGGAGAGAAGCCTTATCACTGCTCCCAGTGTGGGAGGAGCTTCAGCCTGTCAGGAAGCCTATCTCTACACCAGCGCACTCACACAGGAGAGAAGCCTTATCACTGCTCCCAGTGTGGGAGGAGCTTCAGCCAAGCAATAACCCTATCTCAACACCAGCGCACTCACACAGGAGAGAAGCCTTATCACTGCTCCCAGTGTGGGAGGAGCTTCAGTCACTCAGGAAGCCTAAAGAGACACAAGTGTTCTAAAAAGAGTAAAGGACCGGAACTTTAGATTTCACTTAAAATTTAGATCAAGACATTCATCAAGACATTGTACATTTTTGTACATAAAAAAATCACGTAATTCCAGTTATCAAATTGACATTCTTAGAGCTGTGAAGCTGAGTTTAGTGATATAATATATATAATATAGTGATATGCATAGAACATGTATGGGTTTTTTATATTGAAAAATGAGGTAATTAATGATATATGTTTATAGAACAGGTGGTATTTAAGAAAAATGTTTGTAAGAAAAATTAAACACTACATACAGCTGAAATGGTTTGTAGCGTTTTGATGTGACAATAACATGTTTTCACTTTCTATTGGTGTTCTTGAGTGTTCTGTTCTGTGACTGTTCTTAAATTCTAGGATTTATAATAATAATAAACTTTATTTATATAGCACCTTTTATCAATTACATCTGTGTTAATTTCTATTATTCATCGTCTATGAATGTAGACTCTTCATAGTCCACGCCTCCTATACTCTGGCTCATCTCTACTCTCTCCTATCTCCTCTCTCTCTCCTCTCTCTCTCCCCTCCTCTCTCTCTACTCCATCTCCTTGACTCTCCTTTCTCCTCGACTCCTCTCTCTCTCCTCTCTCCCCTCCTCTCTCTCCTCTCTCTATTCTCCATCTCCTCGACTCCTCTCTCTCTTTCTCTCTACTAGCTCCTGACAACTGACATGTTTCACACCCTAATTAGTTCATGTCAGTACTAATGTGATTGAAGAGAATTAAATTGGAAGTTCATTATCAACTGGTTGTTTGATGTTTTAGTAAAGTGCATGATGGGTAGTGTAGTTTCACATCTCCCTAGAGACAGGGCAGTACAGTGTGTAGTGAGCCGGCCTCCCGCCCAGTTCCCAGGCCCAGTTCTGAACTGGGCGAACTCAACCTGTTGCTGACGAGTCTCTCTCTATCTATCAGTGCAGCGTTGCAACAGTGCAGGTCCTTCCTCCAGCAGACACTGACACTCGGCTCAGATTTGGTCGCTAAGAATGGAAACAAGGCGATGTAGTGACTAAGAGCCTTGTTGAAACAACACCACAAATAACTCAGAATGCAATCGTTAATATCTACCACAAATGAAGGTATGTGCACACACATCAGCAGTCCTAATAGCCACAGTGAGAGGGCAGGAGACGGAGGTTCCTTTCCAGATGCCTGTTGATGTCAGGCGTCCATTCTGCGTATCAGAACCTTCAGTCTCTCCTCACTTCTAACTTATCGTTGTTTTTTTACCTTTATTTAAACTGGTTAGTCTCACTGAGATAACTTCTCTTTTTCAAGAGAGATCTGTTCTGACAGCAGCAGGGGACAGTTTCAAACAAAACAACTGACACACACTTACACAACATTGAAACTATCGACACACATACAGTACAACAGTTACATATAGAAACACAAACGTCATAACTAAAAACAGCTGTCCTAATGACAGTTACACACATCTGTGACATCTGCATGGACCAAGTGTTTAAACTTCACCAAAGTGACTCGATCCTCAAGTTCTGTCTGTTCTCCTTCTCTAACAGACAGCGGAACCAGATGATGATGTGGTAGACCGAGGTCAGTCTTCTCTCTGTTGAACATGTGTTCTATTGTCTAGCCTAAGATACACATAGCTTTTGTAATACAGGTTTTCACTGTGCATCAGAACTGTGCCTCTAATGTCACAGTTATCTGTACAGGATTTAAAATAACTACAAATGTTAATTTCATGCTTTTCTTCTCCTTTGGTGCACTCACTCTGTTCATGCATATTCTGAGAACCACATTGATATCGTTGACTATGCATTAGATTAGTATTTTGCGCACAAATATGGTGATTGAAATTCTCTCCAGCAGGGGGCAGCAGCACTATAGAGACTGGGAGCAGTCCATCCCCCTCTGAGACTCGCATCAACTATAGCAGTCACAGATCAACAGAAAAAAGGATCGTTTTAATTGCGGTTTCAACCTCTACACCTTTGAAAAGCATTACGGTGACATCAGGGGAAGAAATGGAACCTAGTGGAGTACCGGTGTCAGGCTTTGTAAGGCTTGGTTTGCTTGCAATGGTTTAATATTCATTTCAATTGACAATTACTTTCAGTCAGTCAGATGGCTTGAGCGCTTTCATTTCACAGCAATTATTAAATTTAATATTTGCATATTTAAGACAGGTCAAAACATTCAGGTGGTTGGCCAAAGATTTAACAGAGACCCTGGATAGTTTCTAAGTTAATACCAGACTAATCATGACTGTGAGATAAACATTACCTTAAGTTACAGGTGTGTGTACAGTACCCATGTCTGAGATGCTATTTATACACCCTTGTTTACCTTTTACTACGCCTGGGTGGAAAGGAAACAACACAGATAACTTAATAAAGGATATCCATGTGATTATACCCATGATTTCATTTAATCATGTAACTCCATTCATGGCAGAATGCATGAATGTGATTATGGTGAAGTAAAGGATTTCTCAAAGGCTGCAGGTTGATCACAAGGTTACTGTGTTAACCAAGATTGTTCTCATGTTGAAGTCATAGTTCCCCCAAATTACACAATCACTTTATCTGGTTCCTATCCTGATAGGAGTCCATGGACAAGGACAGACTTCAATCACTTTATCTGGTTCCTACCCTGATAGGAGTCCATGGACAAGGACAGACTTCAATCCACACTTTGGTTCTGTTTATCTGGGCACTGTCACAAACTGCTGACTGAGCATCTTTAGCCAAAAACCAGTAGAAGTCAATGTACCCTAAATGAGCATTTTTGAAATGTCATGGCCAAATCATCTAAGTAATTTAAATCAAATCATTGACTCTTTTCAGAGAATTTGGGAACTATCCCTTGAACAGAAATGCACTCTGCACTCCTGAATTAGCACTGAACCTGACATTTGGGTTTTGAATTCCATCGTATCCCAGAGTCACGAGGTACAACTGCAGCAGTCCCAGTGTGTTTCAGGTCACAGAAACCTGGTTTACAATTTCAAGACGTTAAAAAAACACAACTGATGACAACAGACTGTTCAATTTTTTTGTAAAAGTTTATTAAAAAGGAATTCAGTCCACAGTAGTTAAGACTTTGGCACCTACAATATAAAAAACAAACAAAGTGTACACCCCAAATAGCATTAAAACTAAATGCTTGGATAAAAGGGATAAATAAAAACAAGGTTTTTTAAAAAAGTTTGAAAAAAAATGACAAACACACACCAGTTGAGATCAGTACAAATGCATCTCAACTGACAGCCATGGTGACCACCACGGTGCTCCCACCAACACCAGACAGAGGACAGGCAACACGGAAACACGGAAATCAGACAATTCTGAATAGAGAATCAACCCCAGGTCACATGGTACATTACAGTACCAACTGGTGTTCCAGACAGTGCTTGGTTTGAGAAGGGAATGCTGTTTTCTCTTCCAGGTACATGAATAGAAACCCTGGTGAGTCACAATGTCATTGGACCGGTAGTCTGAAATTGAAATGCGTGAGGACACTAACATCAACGTTTGGAACTTGGTTCTCCACAGAACGTTCAAACTGGAACGGGATGGGTTGGCCACACCTCCAGATGACAAACATCACTATGCAGTCAACAGACTTCCACTGTAAACCTCTGAATGTCTCCCTGGGGGGCTGAATGTCTCCCTGGGGGGCTGAATGTCTCCCTGGGGGGTTGAATGTCTCCCTGGGGGGTTGAATTTCACATCAGAGAAAACTCTGCCTTCAGACACAGAGTACAAGAGGAATACTGGGCAGCTTTGGAACCTTGGTACAGGGAATGCTACGCTTTGTCTTTTAATTGAAAATGTATTTTAAGGACAATGGCACCACAGCAGTAAGAAGAAGGGTCCCAGAGCAGTAAAACAGGTGAGCCTTCGCTCTGGAGTCAGTCAGGTGGTGCTGTAGGAAGGCGTGGAGGTGGAGGAAGCAGCAGGACGGGTCTAGGTTCCAATAGCCACACTAGCACGCTACCTAGAATGAAGCCATGTGTTGACCTTCTCAGTGGTCTGCTAGCCTGGACACTGAGACAAACACCCTGGGTTTGAACCACTGGTTAGAGGAGGAGAGGAAGGCACAGATGTGTAGGTAGTGTGTGTAGGAGCCTGAGGAGAGATCCTTCTCCACTGTGTGTGTTTTTATGTGTGTGTGTGTGTGTGTGTGTGTGTGTGTTTCCCTTCTACTCTGACGGGCTCTGGGCGTCGGCTAGGAGCTCTGGTCTCAGGCACTCAATGGGACACTGGATGTTCTGGTGGAGAAAGGAAAGACATTGGTGCATTATAGTGGATGTGGAAGTTAATTGTATAATTTCTACACCTGAAGTCATATCTCTATTAACAGGCGTGCAGGAGAAGTGTAATCATGTGACTGACCAACAAAGTCCTCCATTCCTCTAAATATACTGAAAAATCACAGGCCTCAAATACAAGAACGTAGACAGGAATAGAATCTAGCCACTGACCCATAGCCCTGGCTTAGGTCAAAGGTCAACTCACCAGTTTACGCAGGGCGTTCTCTCTGTAACGGTCGAATGCGTCTGAGCGAACAGGCTGGAGGAGGTCCACATCCACCTCAGCAGGGCCTCCGGGCCTCCTGCAGTTCCCTGCAGTTCTCACAGCGCCAGCCCTGAAAACACAGGACGGGTCACCCACAAACACCAACACTATCTACTCCACAGAGACATGCATCACCCCGGAATCACACACACACACACACACACACACGGCTAGTGTCTTGCCTGCTGTCCTCCGTAGCAGGTACAGGTACAGATGGCTCCCAGGTACTCCTTCTGCCACTGGTTGCCCACCTGGTACATCTTCCCTTCGTCATAGCAGGTGGACTCATCTACCAGGCAAAGAAACACACACACTCAATCACCAACACACACTTATTCACCAACACACACTTATTCAGCATAGACAGACCCCTAGACCAGGTCGATGGTCCATGGCTGGTCTAGAGACACACCATAGACAGACCTCTAGACCAGGTCCATGGTGATGGAGTCTCAACTTACGCGGCTCGCACTTGAACTCTCCCTTGCCGTTGCCCAGACAGGTGCAGCTCATCATGTGACCGTTGTCGGCATGGCGATCCCACTTCTCGCCGATGCGGTAGTTGTTGCCACTGTCGTGACACCACTCTGTAGACAAGGGGGGAGGGAGGGGGAGGGAGGAGGAGAGAGTGGAGGGAGGGAGAGGAGAGAGGGGAGGGGGGGTATAGCAAGGACAATACTAATCAGATGGTATCCAAAAACAGGCTAAAGGGGGACATAAACAGTAACCATGACTACGGTCCAAATCCACGCTAGCATCCCATAATGAGTGACGCACGGCTTTGGCCAAGCGTTCCCAGCGGCGTGCGAGCGTGGGTTCTGGAACATGGCTCAGTACCCACTCCTGGGGAACGATCGGGTCACTCTGACTGGAACCAACCGCCTCGACATCCCAAAAACTAGATTCATCCCTCACACACTCACACAGAAGCCATGTGATCCGACTGACCAATGACGTCAACACTTGCACGTCATGGCGGCCTCAGGGTTTAGCATCGTCTGGGTTACGGACTGACGATACAAACCTGGGACACAAGCTAGCAGCGAGCGGTAGCATGGGCAGACCGAGGATCAAACCCATTCTGGGTTTTTAATGGTGGATACATCATCTATATATACATATACAGCCTATTACTGCAGAGAATGATTCCAATAGGAACAAGTCATTTTGTTTGTGTTGATCCAGAATGCCAGAACTGCCCATGCTAGTGAAAGTAGGCCCACTGGGTCGCGTCAGCAGGCTGTGACGTCCAGAACCTTACAGATAGAAACGCCACACAAACAGAGCTGATGACTCCTTCATCTCCATGTCAGAACCTCTACATCACACATTTCTATCTGAACATTCTTCCACGTCGCAGCCCTGCTGAACGCGGCCCTGGTGAAAAGCATGCTGGGATGGGGGGGTGAGTCACTCACTGGATGAATCACACCTAAAATGGCCGCTGCCCAGACCAAGGCACCTGCACCAGAGCTTAAAGCCCGTGTCTGACATGCGCTCCCACTCCTCTCCGACGTGGTGGGAGGTGGCGGTGAAGGTGTCGTAACACACATCCCTGTCGGAGGGGACGTCTCCTGGAGGAGGGGAGGAAAAGTAAAACATACAGGTTCATTGTTTATTTATATATTTATTTATTTATTGTTTGTTACCTGTTTTTTATTTTTTATTGATCAGCTTGTTGATCGTCTTTTATATTTTACTTTTATTATCATTTAAACAATTACGATTGATTATTTGGAGAACAACACTAGAACTAGAACTACGTACACGCCGTCAAAAGTACACTTCTCTAATAAGGAACTACATGCTCTATCTAAAGGATACTGACCTCCTCCAGGACCTTCTCTAATAAGGAACTACATGCTCTATCTAAAGGATACTTTACCAGCATTGCCCACGGTAATGACCTCCTCCAGGACCTTCTCTTTAAGCGCCCCCTTCATAGCCTCCACCAGGACGTTGTAGGACGCCCCCGAGGTCAGCCCGATCAGGGTAGCACTGGTGGAGGTTCCAGGTAACGTCATCTGATAGAGGACAAAAGATGGTTTAGATGATGTGTCTGTCTGTCTGTCTGTCTGTCTGTCTGTGAATGTGCCGCACCTGTGTGTGACTTCTCCCTTCGCCTACACCCGTCTATCTCCTACCTGGAACATCTTCTGTGTGTCTACCTGGAACATCTTCCGTCTATGTGTCTACCTGGAACATCTTCCGTCTATGTGTCTACCTGGAACATCTTCCTGTCTGTGTCTACCTGGAACATCTTCCGTCTATGTGTCTACCTGGAACATCTTCCTGTCTATGTGTCTACCTGGAACATCTTCCTGTCTATGTGCCTACCTGGAACTTCTTCTGTGTGTCTACCTGGAACATCTTCCCGTCTATGTGCCTACCTGGAACATTTTCTCGTCCAGGTTAGAGATGGGGTTGCAGGACACAATGTACTCTGAGCTCTGCAGGACGCCAGGCCAGGAGATGGTGGTGTGAGTCTGTGCCTCCTGCGGCAGCCCCAGGCCTGTGTGGTTCTCCGGGAAGCCGAAGGGCAGGCCTGGCAGAGGACCCTCGCTCACCCTCACCAGGGGCTCCCTCTGGCCGTCAGGGCCGGGCGCAGGGATGTAGACCAGGGGCTTGCGGTGGTACTGTGGGCGCAGGGGGGTGTGGGGCTCCCTCTGGCCGTTGTTGCCCAGACTCTGGTACTCTGTGTAGATGTGCTGGCCCTGCTGGCCGAGGGCGTCCTGCCCATTGGTGCCCGCTAGCTGGACGTGGTTGTCGTTGAAGCGAGGGACTTCCTCCGGGACGTCCAGGATGTCGTGGCTGGGCCGGTGGGACACGGGCAGCTGGGGCACCAGGATCTGGGACTCCAGTTCTAGCGGGAGAGAAGCGGTTAGGAGCAAGCGCTCGCCTGTTAGACAGGAGCCGCAGTAGCGCCTTTCGGTCAGCAGGGGGAGTCATTCCCTGCTGGTTTCAATAGGGCTGCTGCTGCAAAAAAAAAAAAAGCTTGCCACTATACTCAGTCCCTCAGACTTTTGAATCTTTTGAGCGGTTCAAAAGTCAGAGCATTGTTTCAAAGCACAGAAGCTAGAGCGTCCTTTGTGCTGCAGATTAATTAATCAGTCATTTTGCAAAAGCCATGAACAGCACAACCACAACCACAACACCACAGTTTCACTTCAAATCGTTAAACCGTCTTGATCTTATTAGAACATCTTTGTTCTTATTTCATATTAGCAGTTGGGTGGGGGTTGGGTGGGGGTGGGGGGGTTGGGTGGGGGTTGGGGGGTTGGGCGATGGATACTTACGAGTTCTAGCCTTGCCAACCAGAGGCGTGCTCCTCAGGGCGTTCTGCAGCGTGACGATCTTGATGATGTACTCAGTTCCTGCTTTTAAACCTGCAAGACCAGCAAATATGGTCAACAAATACAACAGAAAATAAAACAGAAAATACAACAGTGCATATTAATATAACTCATCAGGTGAGTCATTGAAGGCTCATTTCCCAGACTCAGATTAAAGAATCTCCATTGAAAGTCTAGTCTAGGATTAGAGTCTTGAGGCCCCAGGCCTCTTTAACAGTGTGATGGATGTGAGGTGGGCAGGAACAGACATGTGCAGAGGAGGGACAGCAGGCTCCCTACCAGTGATGGTGGAGTAGCTCTGCCCGGCGTGGGGCCGTGGAGTGAGCTCTCGGGGGACGCCCCCCGCCTCCTCGTGGGTGACGTAGTAACCTGTGACCCCCGCGCTGCGGGAAGGCTCCCAGGTGAAGGAGATGCTGCTGGGGGTCAGGGACGTGAAGCGGATGTTGGTGGGGGCGACCAACATGGGTTTAGCTGTAAACACACACACACACACACACACACACACACACGATACAGACACACAGACACATTAGATCTATGCACCAGGGCACATATCATCTTACAAAAACCGAATAGAATGGAATTTTGAAACTAATTATTGTATTTATTCTTTATTTATTCTTTCTAAATCCAGGTGAGTCCCATTGAGCAGGACCATTGGTGACAGGAGCCCTGGCCAAGACGCAAGCAGGGGCAGATACAACGCTTTGATTGGCTAAATGAAGCATCATCATTGATGCATATTTGGTGAATAAAGTCACCCTTGGCACTCTGGAATGTGGACAGTTTTGGTGACTTTATTCACCCTCGGCACTGAAGGAGTTAAGAGTGACATGAACAAGGCAGTAGAAGGGGGGGCTGGGGCTGTACCTGTGGTGGTGGTGAGGGTGAAGGGGGGGCTGTACCTGTGGTGGTGGTGAGGGTGAAGGGGGGGCTGTACCTGTGGTGGCGGTGAGGGTGAAGGGGGGGCTGTACCTGTGGTGGCGGTGAGGGTGAAGGGGGGGCTGTACCTGTGGTGGCGGTGAGGGTGAAGGGGGGGGCTGTACCTGTGGTGGCGGTGAGGGTGAAGGGGGGGCTGTACCTGTGGTGGCGGTGAGGGTGAAGGGGGGGCTGCGTCCGTTGCCATTCAGGGTGTAGATGTTGATCTTGTAGGTGGTGCCAGGCTGCAGACCTGTGAACAAACACAACCCAAAATGTCTCTATAACATATATAATAACATAACATGTATATACGATAGCCTAGAAGTCAGAGAGGCCGGCCAGCAACCGGTAGGTCGCTGGTTCCATCCCCACCCCAGGAGGGAGCCGGATGTGATACACATCGTCATTCTATTCTAGTCAGCTGAGTCTGGACAGCACTGGGATACTAAACGCCATGTTGTACCAGCGGAGTGTGGGCCACCAGAGAGGGTTCTAGGGGAGGTGGGGGTACCTGAGATGGTTTAGAGGGTTCTAGAGGAGGTGGGGGTACCTGAGATGGTTCTAGGAGAGGTGGGTACCTGAGATGGTTCTAGAGGGTTCTAGAGGAGGTGGGTACCTGAGATGGTTCTAGAGGGTTCGAGGGGAGGTTGGGGTACCTGAGATGGTTCTAGAGGAGGTGGGGGTACCTGAGATGGTGTAGGAGCGGGAGTCGGGGGTGATATTCCTCTGGACGGGCGTGCGGCTGCCCGTGGTGGGCGTGGCCTCAACCAGGAAGCCAGAGATGGTCTCGGCCTTGGAGCGCCAGGTCAGCGTGATGGCGGAGTCTTTAACATCCGAGATACGCACACGACGAGGAGGACTGATGTCTGAAACACAGAGGAGGATGAATATGTTGTTATAGGAGGAGTCTAGACTATTTAACTCACAAAAAATCTGGTATTTTCCTAGGAACAATACTATGATTGGCTACAAAAGGAAGCATTGTAATTGATGCACTTTTGGTGAATAAAGTCACTCTTGGCACTCTAGAATGTTGACGGTTTGGGTGGTTGGACGGTTATTCACCCTCGGCGCTGAATGAGTTAAGCTCACAGACCGAAGCGGGTGAACATTCTTTTCAAAGGGAGGAGACTGGGTGACTCACTGTCCAGGGTGGTGACGTCGCCCTGCACTGGGCGGCTGGTCAGAGAGTTCTTCAGAGCATAAACATGCACCTCGTACGTGGTAGCAACCTACACAGAGGGAGAGAGAGAGAGGAGACGGGGAAACATGAACCACAGAAACAGTCTTTAGAGAGGAGACGGGGAAACATGAAACAGTCTTTAGAGAGGAGGTCAATCGGATTTCCTATGTCTCTCCTCGCGTCCTTCTCAAAGCCTATTGGAGGAGAAGATCCAAGGTGCCTCCCCCTTTTGACGTTCTCTGACTATGCGTTTTGAGAAGGAAGGGGGGAGAGAGAGAACGCAAGGAAAAGAGAAAAGCCTGTTGTGAAGTAGGAAGGGTAGTTGACAGTGTCTTCAGCCTCCTTGGCAGAAATCCAAGTCTTTGATCTATGGGCCAGTTCTGAATGACAAGGCTGGTGGACAGCGTGGTTTCACTAGTCCACCAAGACTGCTGGTCTAAAGCCACAGAGGAGAGGATGGTTCAGAGTCCAGACAGAGAGCATCTCTAAGCTGCTGGTGGCCTGGAGACAGAGACCTCCTAGATCTCCCTGTGGGAGGGTCGGAAAACAGACAGCTGGGAACCTCCAGCAATCATACAGCAGCTGCATGAGGCCGATTCCAGTTGAAAATACTTTTCCTTTTAGCAAATGAAAGCCTGTGTTTCAAACAATCCATCCTAATACAGTATAAATCTGAGATCTGAGACAATTAATATACAATTTGTTCAAAAACTTGTTATTTACAGTATATGAACAGTTAATGGCTGTTGTTACTGGTAACACTTTCTATGAGGCATACCTATATAACACATTATAACTCATAGGTATGGATGATGCCTTCCAGTATGTTCTTTACAGAGGTGTGTTTACCATGAGTCCAGGGACGTAGACCTGAGTGTATCTGTGCATCTGTGTGTGTGTGTGTACCATGAGTCCAGGGACGTAGACCTGAGTGGTGTCAGGGGCCAGGTTGATCTCCTTGGTGGGACCGCTCTTGTTCTTGGGGTTGACCACCACGCGGTACCCTGTTAGCTTGGTGCTGGAGGTCCGCCAGGAGACGGTGAAGGCGGTGGGGCCCACCTGGGAGAACTCCATGTCGGTGGGGGCCGGGATGGCTACAGAGAGAGAGGGTTACAATATTATTACTGTAGATGACATGATCTTCAATATCATGTGAATGATATTCAACAGAGTGCATCAGGGGGTGTATTCAGTAAAAGTGAAACTTTCAAAGCATTACAGATAGAAATGGGTTGAACCAGACAACAACAAGCCTATCCAACGCTCCAAACACTCTGGAACGTTGTGCCTTCCTATAAACACATTTTGAATGCAGCCCCCCCCGAACCCCTGTCTTTAATGCAGCCCCCCCCGAACCCCTGTCTTTAATGCAGCCCCCCCCGAACCCCTGTCTTTAATGCAGCCCCCCCCGAACCCCTGTCTTTCTGTGTCCTGTATTGTAAATGACATGTATAATGTCTGTCTTTAAGGACTCTTGAAAGAATAGCTTGATTATAGGCTAAAAGAGATCCTAAGAAACAAACAAACAAACGTGTTGGAGAGTAGTTCCACTACATGTAGTTCAACCACCAGTTTAACTGCATGGTAATGTCATTGGTAATCTAGTTAAATACCCAACACTGCAAACAAACAAGCAAGTCCCATGGTGCCAGTCTGGGTCACGGGGGTCTGGGACACGGGGGTGGCTGGGTCATGGGGGTCTGGGTCATGGTGGGGGGGTGTCTACCTGTGGCCTGAGTGCCCACCAGAGGGGGGCTGGGCGTGCGGTCATGCAGGGCGATGACTTTGACTGTGTATTCGCTCCCGGGTCTCAGGCCGCGGAGAACTGCTGACTCATCGTCGCCGCGGGGGGCGGGCCTCAGCTCCCTCTCTCCCTCCTCCGGGTTGGAGTACAGCACGCGGTATGACGTCACCAGCCCGTCTGGGCCCTCCCACAAGATCTTCATGGTGGTGGAGTCCACGTCTGAGAAGGTCAGGTCTTTGGGACGGTCCACGGCTGCAGGGGAGATCAAATCAAATGTTAATGGTCATTTACACAATATATAGGATACAATGTCATGAAATGCTTTACGGTCACAAACTCCTCAACAACGCAACAATCAGACAATATCAAAAGGAAAGCGGGGTGGAGAGGTCCTACAGAGTCAGGGTCAGGGGTGAGCATGACCTAGAGTTCATGACCTAGAGACAGAGTTCATGACCTAGAGAGAGTTCATGACCTAGAGACAGTTCATGACCTAGAGACAGAGTTCATGACCTAGAGTTCATGACCTAGAGACAGAGTTCATGACCTAGAGTTCATGACCTAGAGTTCATGACCTAGAGACAGTTCATGACCTAGAGACAGTTCATGACCTAGAGACAGAGTTCATGACCTAGAGTTCATGACCTAGAGACAGAGTTCATGACCTAGAGTTCATGACCTAGAGTTCATGACCTAGAGACAGAGTTTATGGCCTAGAGACAGAGTTCATGACCTAGAGACAGAGTTCTGATATATTTCTGACCCCAGTCAGACCTTTTCGTTAGGAATGGAACTGGGCTGGCCTGAACAAACACACTAAGACCAAGACAACAGGAGTCTACAGATGCTGCATCCCAATAATCCCCCCTTCTCCTGAAGTATGCACAGTCTACTACTACCTCCCCATGAACATTTAAAAGCATAGGATTGGTCTAGGCATGGGCTCCTAGGATTGGTCTAGGCATGGGCTCCAACACCAATCAATTCCCATCTAAATCCATGTTCGGGGAGTGTACCCTGTACTTCAGGCTGGCGAAATGGGACGCCACAATAGTCTTCTACTGTCGTTGGAGGTGAGAAGCACTTGTGAACACTCACTAGTGACAGCAGTCTCCACCAGGGGGGGGCTCTCTCCATCCTGGCCCAGGGCGTACACACTCAGGATGTACTCTACGGTGGGCATCAGCCCAGAGAACGTCATCTCTGTCTGGTCTGGAATGGGGGGGGGGGGGTGGTGGAGACAGAGAGAGACAGAACATTCACAACATGGTACAGTATGGCACAGAACATTCACAACATGGTACAGTATGGCACAGAACATTCACAACATGGTACAGTATGGCACAGAACTCATGCAGTAAGTTGCCTCCATACAAACTAAAGGCGGTAAATGACCTTTAATATAAAAACCGTCAGCGATAGTCTCTTACAGTGCCTACCTATATGGGTATATGATTACTAAAAAATGAATCAACACTCTCTGATCTAATACATACAGGAAGTCAAGTGATTGTCTATAGTGCTATCATCATTTATGCATCTTTGGTGAATATAGTCACCCTTGGCACTCTAGAATGTTAACCACTCTAGAATGTTAACCACTCTAGAATGTTGACCATTTGGGCGACTTTATTCACCCTCGGCACTGAATGAGTTAATGTGTGTGTCGGTACCTGGAGAGACCACCTCAGAGAAGGACTGTCCTTGGCCGTTCTTGGGGACCCCGGTGACCCGGTATCCCTGGATGGGACCCTGGGCGGGGGACCAGCGCACCGTGATGGTGCTGTCCTTCACATCCGTCACCTCCATCCCTGAGGGAGACTCAATTTCTACACAACACACACACACACACACACCACAGTCATGGCCTGCCGTAAACAATCATGCCTCAGAAGTAGACTTTAAAAACTGTATGGACCTCTGTCTGTGTGAGTGTGTGTGTGAGTGTGTGAGTGTGAGTGAGTGTGTGTGTATGTATGTGTGTGAGTGTGTGTGTGAGTGTGAGTGAGTGAGTACCTGTCTTGTGGGTGACGTAGATGGGGGTGCTGGAGGCGGGGCTGTCCCCTCTCCCGGTTACAGCGTACACTGTGACGGTGTAGTCCGTCCCGGGCCTCAGGTTCTGGATGGTGGCCGTGGACTGGGAGCCCGGGACCGTGAACTCTTTGGGGGCGCTGTGGCCACCTAGGGGAAGGGACAGGTAGGGCAGCAAATGTTTACATCATATAGAAACAAACAACTAAATCAATGCAAGGTGTGTTGCAGGATCATGGCCCTGTTTGACATGCATCCTCCCTCCCTCCCTTGATAAAAATCATTGACCTGACATCACCTGATAGGTTAAAGCCTTGCAATGAAAAGCTTGCATGGACCTAATCTGCCTGTTAGATCAGTGATTACTTCAGAGGAAGGGAGGAAGGAAGGAGGGGAGCATTTCTAAAGTATTGGAACAGGGCCCCGGTGTTTTATGACATGTGGTTATTTCTTTACATCTTCAGATTAACCATAACGGTCAACGTCTTATTGTATTATATTACATATGAAATAACCAACAGTACCAGACTCCCCGTGTGTGATCCTGTAATACCGGACTGTAACAGAGGGGGCATCCCAGCGCACAGTGATGCTCGTAGGACTGGAGTCAACCACTTCCAGGTCAGTAGGAGCGTCAGAAACTACAGGATGAACACAAACAGGAAATAGAAATACACAATAAGAACACATCTATGTTCACTGACACCAAGAGAGACATTCTGGGAAAGAAAGAAGTGAAGAAAAGCACCAGGACGTGTGTTACAGAATCACAGTCAGTTGAATTGGACATGGATGCTCTCAATGGTTGAGAAAATTCAATTTTGGAATGTCATTTCCATGGAATAGCTCCACAAACGCAATTTGGGGTCAATGAAAATAGCATACGGAAACAAAACCAGACTAAACTGACACATCTGTGTGTGTGTGTGTGTGTGTGTGTGTGTGTGGGGACAAAACTAACAAGACGATAAAACTATTAAAAGATGCAAAATTCCAAAAAAGGAAAACAAAGGTAAAAAGCGTGGTTACTGGTGGCCTGGCGTCCTGTCAGGGGCTGGCTGTCCTGGACGCCACTGACGGCGTAGATGTGGACGTTGTACTCTGTCTCGGGAGCGAGGCCGGTCAGGGTGAAGTGGTTCCGGGACGGGGGCAGCCGCTCCTCCTTGGCCCGCCCGCCGCTGGTCATCTGGTAGCGGATCCGGTAGCCAGTGATGGAGGACTGAGGGGCCAGCCAGTGGACGGTGAATGAGTTGGTCAGAACCTCGGAGAAGCGCAGGCCAGAGGGAGAGTCCAGTGCTGACAGGAGGAGAGGAAACGTCCCGTCAGATTTAGGGAATTGCTTTGAAAGAGGAAATGTTTATGGTTTATTCAACCATTTACCCTACAGGTTGGTTTCATTGGGTTAGGGTTGGTTTATTCAACCATTTACCCTACAGGTTGGTTTCATTGAGAGAGTATTTAGCGAGAGAATGCCTTAGTCCCAGACATAAGCAGGGTCAGCCGTGTTAAACCCTAACCCTAACCATGGATAGTAATATACCAACAGAAGTTAAAGAGCATCAGGGTTTAATTCCTTGCTGTGAAACTCACTGGTTTTCTGGGTTCCAACCAGGGGAGAACTCTCCCTCTCCTCATACACACACACCACGCTCACCAGGTACTCTGTGTTAGACAGCAGGTCTGCAGAAAGGACACAGTAACAGTCAGGTAGGACCAGAAGACATAAGGACCATGAGAGTGTGTGTGTGTGTGTGTGTGTGTGTATGAGTGTGTGTATGAGTGTGTGTATGAGTGTGTGTGTGTATGAGAGTGTGTATGACTGTGTGTATGAGTGTGTGTGAGTGTGTGTGTGTGTATGAGAGTGTGCGTGTATGAGAGTGTATGAGTGTGTGTGTGAGTGTGTGTGTGAGTGTGTGTGTGAGTGTGAGAGTGTATGAACACAATAAAGCCCTTACTGCGGAGAACAACATTATTGGAGGCCCCGCCCACGCTGCGCTCGGTGATGTCATAATCGTCATCAATGGGGTGATAGCGGACGACGAAGCTGTTGATGTGGGCGTTGTCAGGGACGACGGGGGCCGTCCACGTCACCTGCATACTGTCAGGACCCACCTCCCCGAAACCCAGATCAGTAGGGGCAGGAACAGCTGATGGAGGGAGGGAGGGAGGGAGGGAAGGAAACAAGGGAGAAAGGGAGGAAAGAGGGAAAGAGGACAGAAGGGAAGGAGGAAGGGAATGAGGGAGGAAGGGACCATGGAAAGAAGCGAGGAAGGGAGGGAGGAAGGAAGGAAGGAAGGGCATATAGGAGGAGATGGAATGAGGTGAGGAGAGAAAGGAGGCTCATTAGCATACGGTCACAATGTTTGAGAAGCCGTCAGAGTTCAGAGTTCAGACATAAAGGGACGTGTCTGAACATCTCCTTCATCTTAAAAAGAGGATGAAGGATGTTTGGGAAAAGGGGAGAAAATGAGCAGCAGCTTGTGTTACTGAGCAGGAGAAACAGAACCTCCCTCAACCCAAACCACCTGGTATCACTCATTACACACACGCACACACACACAGCGCACGCGCACACACACACACACACACACACACACACAGCGCACGCGCACACACACACAGCGCACGCGCACACACACACACACACACACACACACACACTAAACCAAGTCAAGCCCTTGTCTGGCTGTCCCCCCAGGCATGAAACGTGTGTTCCATCTGTAAACAGGGAGACAAGTATCGGAGACCAGATGGAACTGACAACACACTAACAAACACACTAACAACACACTAACAAACACACTAACAACACACTAACAAACACACTAACAACACACTAACAAACACACTAACAACACACTAGCAACATTCACCCGTCTGCTGTGTGACCGTGGTGGGCTCGCTCTCGCCGCTCTCCGTGACCGTGACGACGCTGATGTCATAGTCGATGCCAGGCTCCAGGCCGTACACAGTGTAGTAGCCCGTGGTGGGCTGCACCATGTCCTCGAAGATGGGCACGCTCTCGCCGGCCGCCACCACCGTGATGCGGTAGCCTGTCACCGAGGTGAAGTTGAGCGGGTTCCACTTCAGGCCGATGGTGGTGTCAGTCACGTCCACAAAGCTGAGGTCTGTTAGCTGGGGCACGTCTGGTAGGGTTGGGGGGGGTGGGGGGGGGGGGGGGGGGGGCGGCAGCGGCGCAGAGGGCGGAGGGGCAGGAAGCACAGAGATACGACAGACACGCGCGCACACACACACACACGCGCGCACACACACACACACACACACACACGTCATTAGTATGGTACCAGTAAAGCAGGGGTAATGTGGAATAGTCAGCTTTCTCAAGTCCTGCAGTGTTGACAAGGTAGGTGTGTTTCCCCCACGTCATCAAACATGTCATTTTGACTGTTTTGGCTGTTCACATTGCTGGTAGTTGCAGTTACTGAGAAAATCCATACCGTGTAACCATGTACAACTTAACTGAATAAAACCACACAGGATCAGGGCAGAAAAACTTGACACATTCCACATTTACCCTCAAGATGGTCATGTTGATGCAATCACATGGTAATGTAGTAATACGTAACATGGTAATGTAGGTGATATCACATTGAGCAGTGGCATCAGTAATGTACGCATTAATACATTAGGAAAATGGTTTGCAATTACCATTTCTATGTCCTAATAAGACAGAAACAACGACGTCAGTAAGTGTGAACAGGGATACTGGCAGGAAGCAGCATCGCTGAACGGCGTTGTGTTGATGAAGGGTTGGGTTAAAGGTCGACTCTGCGATATTCCATCACCACAGGAAGTTGAATGAATTGATGTTTCAGCAAGACGTTTCACTCACTAGCATTTCCGCCAGGTGACACAAACGCTGCCAAGAGGTGCTTCACGCTAACCGTCCCTGCTGGTAGTCACCCCCCCATTTCAATGTCATATCGCACAACGTCACTTTAACATTGGCTTTAACTCATCCAGTGCTGATGAGTTAACAGAGTTAACATTGTAGAGTTAACAGAGTTAACATTGTAGAGTTAACATTGTAGAGTTAACATTGTAGAGTGCCAAGGGTGACTTCATTCACCAAAAATGCATAAATTATTACACACTTGGCACTTTAGGTGGTGAGTGTTGCAGAATTCTTTGGCAGTTCGTGGGTTAAAGCCACGTCTACCATCATACATTAACGTAATACTAGGAGAGGCTGGAAGAGGCGAGGTTGAGCCCCTAGGAGAGGCTGGAAGAGGCGAGGTTGAGCCCCTGGGGAGTATTCTTCACAGTGATGTCAACGGTCACATGATTTGGGCCACACCTACCTTGGGTGACTGTGGCGGACACAGGGACACTCTCCATGTCGTCTTTGACGGTGAAGACACTGACGTTGTACTCCACTCCGGGGCTCAGCTTCTCCAAAGTGCATGAGGTCTCTCCCGCCTTCACAAACTCCTCCAGCGAGTTTCCTTGCTGGCCATTGGTCGGGGAGCATGTCACTCTGTAGCCTGTGATGTCTAGTACGGGGGCGAAGGCCAGTAAGGTGCATGTTTCTATGATTTTAGAACACTTCATAAGAAGGTGCTTCAGGTAGACCTTTGAGTACTCTCTCCTAGTCATATTTTAAACCAAAGCCAAATCTGGGAGTACTTTCAGAGTCTCTTTTTATACAAAAACATCTTTGAGTACTACTTTATCTAAGCCATTAAGGTTAGCTCTCTTTTTTAAATACAAATACAAGGTCTTTGTGTACAGACCTGGTGTGCTGGCGTCAGTCCACAGAACCGTGAGCTCCCCCGTGTCTGGGTGGGACTCCAGATTCAGGTCAGTGGGTGGAGACAGAGCTGGACCGGCAGGCGGAGGGGAACAACAGGATTGTGTAAACGATAAATCACCCACCGCATTTCACAGGCTTTCACTCACTCTGACCAGCAGGCTCTGGTTTCTCAACAGAATGAGCACCAACGTCTCAAGCTTAACGGCAGGGCTAAAAAAATAAAATAATAATCATACGTCGTGTTTTCGGCCGTCTTCATTAGCAGTCGGGCTTCGCAAATCAGCAGATGACTATATCATACTGATACTATATCATACCCTATATCATACTGATACTATATCATACTGATACTATATCATACCCTATATCATACTGATACTATATCATACCCTATATCATACTGATACTATATCATACCCTATATCATACTGATACTATATCATACCCTATATCATACCCTATATCATACTGATACTATATCATACCCTATATCATATTGATACTATATCATACCCTATATCATACTGATACTATATCATACCCTATATCATACTGATACTATATCATACCCTATATCATACTGATACTATATCATACTGATACTATATCATACCCTACATCATACTGATACTATATCATACCCTATATCATACTGATACTATATCATACCCTATATCATACTGATGTGGTCCCTGAGATGTGAAACACTCATCCAGACACTGTGAGATCTGATAGTCTGCACAGCATGACTGCAATGAACTTACTTGTGACAACGCGGCCTGTGATTGGGTTGCCCTGCTCCTGGCCGTTGACGATTGGCTGGACGCTGTAGGTGTACTCCACCCCAGGGGTCAGGCCAGAGACGTAGATGCTGCCCGAGTCAGAGGTCACGTCTCTGGGGGCCTCGCCTCCCTGGCTGGGCCTCACTGTAAGCTAAGGACAGGGACACACAACACACACACGGGGGGGGGGGGGGGGGGGGGGGGCAAAGGTGAGAGGTTAGCCCTTTCCCAGGAGCACAAGAGCCGGAGAACATTCACAACTCTAGTGTGACATATTTGAACCAATAAAAGGCTGCCGTGGGGGGGGGGGCACCCTACCTTGTAGCCGACACGGGGTACAGGGCTCCAGGAGATGATGATGGAGGTGTCCGTGACATCGGTGATGAAGCGGGGGGCGTTGCCCATGGGTTGAGCTGGGGGTGGGAACAGACAGGGTCAGAGGTCAAGGCTGGTCATGGAACAGCTAGGCAGTCATGTTGAAGCCAGAGGATGTGGTTAAAGTACAACTTCTACGTTGTCCAGGAGTCATCGTCTACGTTAGAGAAGCCCCGCCCCCTACACGCCCCTCACCGGTGGTAAAGATGGCGGTGGTTCCCTTGCTCAACGTGTTGTCCTTCTCAGCGTGCAGGGTGGCAGTGTAGTCCGTGTCTGGCCGCAGGTTCAGCAGCGTGTACTGGGTCAGGCGGGAGGGCAGCCTCAGCTGTTTAGGGTTGGCGCCCTCCACGACCAGGAACAGGCGGTAGCCCGTGACACTCGCCCTGGGGGCCGACCACATCATCAGGGCGCTGTCCTCCGTCACGTTAGCGAAGCGGACACTGCCCGGGGCGTCGGGCTCTGAGGAGGTCAAAGGTCAACGCCTGGTCAGTCTGCGTGTCGATGGTTAACTCAGCAACATTTACTGACTGCATGTGTCATGAAGCTGGACTGGACAAAGTTGCCAAATTAGTTTCTGTTTTTATCCATGTGGATTTTATTTGTAGATCTAAGAGGATTGGATAGGTTGGTGGTAGGTGGTATAAGAGGATAGGTTGGTGGTAGGTGGACAGGTATAAGAGGATAGGTTGGTGGTAGGTGGTATAAGAGGATAGGTTGGTGGTAGGTGGACAGGTATAAGAGGGTAGGTTGGTGGTAGGTGGTATAAGAGGATAGGTTGGTGATAGGTGGACAGGTATAAGAGGATAGGTTGGTGGTAGGTGGTATAAGAGGATAGGTTGGTGGTAGGTGGTATAAGAGGATAGGTTGGTGGTAGGTGGTATAAGAGGATAGGTTGGTGGTAGGTGGACAGGTATAAGAGGATAGGTTGGTGGTAGGTGGACAGGTATAAGAGGGTAGGTTGGTGGTAGGTGGTATAAGAGGATAGGTTGGTGGTAGGTGGTATAAGAGGATAGGTTGGTGGTAGGTGGTATAAGAGGATAGGTTGGTGGTAGGTGGACAGGTATAAGAGGATAGGTTGGTGGTAGGTGGTATAAGAGGATAGGTTGGTGGTAGGTGGTATAAGAGGATAGGTTGGTGGTAGGTGGACAGGTATAAGAGGGTAGGTTGGTGGTAGGTGGTATAAGAGGATAGGTTGGTGGTAGGTGGTATAAGAGGATAGGTTGGTGGTAGGTGGACAGGTATAAGAGGGTAGGTTGGTGGTAGGTGGACAGGTATAAGAGGATAGGTTGGTGGTAGGTGGTATAAGAGGATAGGTTGGTGGTAGGTGGACAGGTATAAGAGGGTAGGTTGGTGGTAGGTGGTATAAGAGGATAGGTTGGTGGTAGGTGGACAGGTATAAGAGGATAGGTTGGTGGTAGGTGGACAGGTATAAGAGGGTAGGTTGGTGGTAGGTGGACAGGTATAAGAGGGTAGGTTGGTGGTAGGTGGACAGGTATAAGAGGGTAGGTTGGTGGTAGGTGGACAGGTATAAGAGGATAGGTTGGTGGTAGGTGGACAGGTATAAGAGGGTAGGTTGGTGGTAGGTGGACAGGTATAAGAGGATAGGTTGGTGGTAGGTGGACAGGTATAAGAGGATAGGTTGGTGGTAGGTGGACAGGTATAAGAGGGTAGGTTGGTGGTAGGTGGTATAAGAGGATAGGTTGGTGGTAGGTGGACAGGTATAAGAGGATAGGTTGGTGGTAGGTGGTATAAGAGGATAGGTTGGTGGTAGGTGGACAGGTATAAGAGGATAGGTTGGTGGTAGGTGGTATAAGAGGATAGGTTGGTGGTAGGTGGATAGGTATAAGCCAGGTGGCAGGTGTTACCCTCTGATAAGCTTGGTGGAATGATGATCCGATGCTTTCAAACATAACAGAGAGTCTAGGGTGCATGGACTAAGGGTCAGGGGTCAGGGTGTACTCACTGGTCATCTGCTCCCCCACCAGCGGCTGGCTCAGCCCGTCTCCCGTGACGGTGTAGATGTGGAAGCTGTACAGCGTCCCAGGCTGCAGGTTCGACACCTCGGCGTAACCGTTGGCTGTGATTGGCAACTCAATGTCCCTCTGGGGTTTCCCAGCCGGACCAACAGGGCTCACGGTGACACGGTAGCCAGACACATCGGTGGGCGGGCCGGTCCAGGTGACAGTCATCTTCACGTCAGACACCTCGAAGAACTGCAGGTCCGTGGGGGGCGGGACTTCCACTGTGGACAGGAAATAAGAAGTCACTGAACACTGTAAGTGACAAAATGAGTGTGTTCCAACCCTAACCCCAACCCTAACCCTAACCTTAACACTAACCCTAACCCCAACCCCAACACTAACCCCAACCCTAACACTAACCTTAACACTAACCCCAACCCTAACACTAACCCCAACCCCAACACTAACCCTAACACTAACCCCAACCCCAACACTAACCCTAACACTAACCCCAACCCCTGGAGAAGCATCCGACATCTCACCATAATCAATAAGCCACAACCGTGTATCAATCTACTGTGAGCAGAATCTGGGAATCTCAAACACTGACTGTGTGCAATAACAACCCTTAGTCAGAGGGACAGTGAGGAGGGATTCCAAACACACAAAGAGCACGCCCCCCAGCCACGCCCCCCCAGCCAGGGACGGGGTGACTGGGAGGGAGAGGAGACGGGTTATTTTCCTTTAGCTGTGGTGTTTGACCAGACTTGAGAGCTACAGCCAGGCAGCAGAGAGGACAGGAGCACCTGACTAAACTTAGTCTAGCCTAGCCTAGCTTAGCCTGGCCTGGCCTAGCACTATGAACCACAGAGAGATAATGGAGCCATCACATACCTGGGTTTCATGTTCAGGAGACGGGACAGAGTCAAAACAACCAGTCATCTTCTACTGACCTCAGCAGGACAGGGAGGGAGGGAGGGAGGGAGGAGGAGGAGGAGAGGTATGGGGTAGAGAGAGGGAGGGAGGAGGAGAGGTATGGGGTAGAGAGAGGGAGGGAGGAGGAGGAGGAGGAGGAGGAGAGGTATGGGGTAGAGAGGGAGGGAGGGAGGAGGAGGAGGAGGAGAGGTATGGGGTAGAGAGAGGGAGGGAGGAGGAGGAGGAGAGGTATGGGGTAGAGAGAGGGAGGGAGGAGGAGGAGAGGTATGGGGTAGAGAGGGAGGGAGGGAGGGAGGGAGGGAGGAGGAGGAGAGGTATGGGGTAGAGAGAGGGAGGGAGGAGGAGGAGGAGAGGTATGGGGTAGAGAGAGGGAGGGAGGAGGAGGAGGAGAGGTATGGGGTAGAGAGAGGGAGGGAGGAGGAGGAGGAGAGGTATGGGGTAGAGAGAGGGAGGGAGGAGGAGGAGGAGAGGTATGGGGTAGAGAGGGAGGGAGGAGGAGGAGAGGTATGGGGTAGAGAGGGAGGGAGGGAAAGAGAGGGGGGGTGAGGGTGGAAGAGAGAGAGGGAGGTAAAGAGACACTAACACACACACAGTGTACCTGGCAGTGGATCTCCAGCAGTGTTGACCTGTACAAAGACAGGCTCACTCTCCAGACTGTCCTCCACAGCATAGATGCTGATGTTGTACAGCAGGCCAGGTCGGAGGTCGCTCAGGGTCACAGATGTGGCCGTGTCAGGCAGGGTGAGCTCTGTGCTGCTGCCCTCTATGGATGGGGTGTAGACCACACGGTAGCCTGGGACACACACACACACATCACTGAGTTAACTCACCAAGGGGGAATAAAGTCGCCCAAACTGTCATCATTCTAGAGCGCCAAGGGTGACTTTATTTCCCAATGCATAAATGATGATGCTTCATTTTGTAGCCAATCAAAGTATTGTTGCTAGGTAAACACCACAGAACACTCAGGGTCCAACTGGGATTGGATGGAGGTGTACTCACCAGTGATGGGGGCCAGGGGCTTATCCCAGCTCACCACGATGGAGGTCTCCCCCACCTCGTCTACCTCATGGTCAGAGGGGGCGTCAGGAGCTGTAGGGCAGGAGGAGGGAGGGAGGGAGGGAGGGAGGAGGGGAGGAGGGAGGAGGAGAGAGGAAGAGGGAGGAGGAGGGAGCGAGGGAGGGAGGGAGGGAGGAGGGAAGGAGGGAGGAGGGAGGAAGAGGGAAGGAGGAGAGAGGAAGAGGGAAGGAGGAGAGAGGAGGGAGGAAGAGGGAAGGAGGAGAGAGGAGGGAGGAGGGAGGAAGAGGGAGGAGGAGGGAGCAAGGAAGGAGGAGAGAGGAGGGAGGAAGAGGGAAGGAGGAAGAGGGAAGGAGGAGAGAGGAGGAGGGAGGAAGAGGGAGGAGGGAAGGAGGAGGGAGGAAGAGGGAGGAGGGAAGGAGGAGAGAGGAGGAGGGAGGAAGAGGGAGGAGGGAAGGAGGAGAGAGGAGGAGGGAGGAAGAGGGAGGAGGGAAGGAGGAGAGAGGAGGAGGGAGGAAGAGGGAGGAGGGAAGGAGGAGAGAGGAAGAGAGGAGGAGGGAGGAGGGAGGAAGAGGGAGGAGGGGTCAAACAAATACTGTAAGAGAACGAGGAAGAACGATCGAGTGAGTGTGTGTGTATGTGTGCATATATATACATATGTGTGTATGTGTGTGTTTGTTTATATGTATGTGTGTATGTGTGTGTTTGTTTATATGTATGTGTGTGTGTGTTTGTTTATATGTATGTATGTGTGTGTGTTTGTTTATATGTATGTATGTGTGTGTGTGTGTTTGTTTATATGTATGTATGTGTGTGTTTGTTTATATGTATGTGTGTGTGTGTGTTTGTTTATATGTATGTATGTGTGTGTGTTTGTTTATATGTATGTGTGTATGTGTGTGTTTGTTTATATGTATGTGTGTGTGTTTGTGTTTGTTTATATGTATGTATGTGTGTGTGTGTGTTTGTTTATATGTATGTATGTGTGTGTTTGTTTATATGTATGTATGTGTGTGTGTTTGTTTATATGTATGTGTGTGTGTGTGTGTTTGTTTATATGTATGTGTGTGTGTGTGTGTGTGTTTGTTTATATGTATGTATGTGTATGTGTGTGTTTGTTTATATGTATGTGTGTGTTTGTTTATATGTATGTGTGTGTTTGTTTATATGTATGTGTGTGTGTGTGTGTGTTTGTTTATATGCATGTATGTGTGTGTGTGTGTGTTTGTTTATATGTATGTATGTGTATGTGTGTTTGTTTATATGTATGTATGTGTGTGTGTGTGTGTGTACTCACCAGTGGTCTGAGAGGTAGTGAGGATGAGGTTGGGTTCTCCGGCAGGAAGGACCTCGTACACGTTGACGGTGTACTTCCTCCCAGGAAGCAGCTCATTAATATTCACAGAGGTAGCCGTGTGGGGGAGATCTGATTGGACAAACACTCATATGTTATGACATCATTCCCACGTGGAGGGAGGTTGGTTTAAACTAAATGGGTGTTTAGTTTGATCAGAATATATATACAGGGTTGGTTTAAATGGAGAGTCAAGGGTCATTAAATCAAGAATTTAGAGTCCTGGAAAACTGCGCCATAAACTACATCAGTCAGTCAGTTCATTAACTTTCCCTCAACACCCAGACATACACCATTTCATACTTCTGATTTATGATTCATAAACATTTTCATTTTTCATTTAATAAAAAAATTCAATAAAGTTTCTTCCTTCCTCCAGCACTGCTGATGGCCCGTGTTCTTCTGGAAGGTTCTACCTACGATGACTGTTGAATAGTCGATTCACTTACTGAGACAAATGTACTTATCGTCTGTCGCTTTGTAAAAAAGTGTCTGTTAAATGACAAAAATGAAAATGAAATGACATTTTCATCAACTTCCATAACAGGAAGTGTGACTGACCGAGCACCATGGGCTGTCCTCCCTGCTCGCTCAGGGTTAGGGTTAGGGTCAGGGTTAGGGTCAGGGTTAGGGTCAGGGTCAGGGTCAGGGTCAGGGTCAGGGTCAGGGTCAGTGTGACTGACCGAGCACCATGGGCTGTCCTCCCTGCTCGCTCAGCTCGTACTCCACCCTGAAGCCAGACACCGTGTCCGAGGCCGACACCCAGGAGATGACGAAGCTGCTGGACGTGATCTCCGTCACAGACTCAGAGGTGTCCACCATGGGGGGGGGCTGGGTGGTCTCGCCCTCAGAGGTGGCCACTGCAGGACGGGGAAGACACGGTGAGATTCAGCCAGTAGCGGCTAACAACAGTTAGCGGTTAGCAGCTAACAACAGCAGTTAGTGAGGATGGATAATAATATATATAACATAACAAACAGAACCAAAGTGTGCACTGAAGTCGGTCCTCATCCATTGACTGTGATTTTGTCATTTGGGTGAACTATGACTTCAAGGTTGTGTTCTCTGGCGTTCCAGCTTTATCATGCTGAGTTAGCAGCAAGGTCTTCACACCAGACTCTCTGGGTGACAAAGCTTCTTCATCTGCTGCCCTTCGCCTGTGGAAGTCTCTCCCCTCCATGTCAGAGCTGCTGACAGGGTTCACTCTTAAGACCTTGTTAAAGTATGGTGTGGTATGGTATGGTATGGTATGGTATGGTAGTGTATGGTGTGGTATGGTATGGTAATGTATGGTATGGTATGGTAGTGTATGGTATGGTATGGTAGTGTATGGTATGGTATGGTATGGTAGTGTATGGTATGGTAGTGTATGGTAGTGTATGGTATGGTAGTGTATGGTATGGTATGGTAGTGTATGGTATGGTAGTGTATGATATGGTATGGTATGGTATGGTAGTGTATGATATGGTATGGTAGTGTATGATATGGTATGGTATGGTAGTGTATGATATGGTATGGTATGGTAGTGTATGGTAGTGTATGGTATGGTAGTGTATGGTATGGTAGTGTATGGTATGGTATGGTAGTGTAGTGTATGGTAGTGTATGGTAGTGTATGGTATGGTATGGTATGGTATGGTATGGTAGTGTAGTGTATGGTATGGTATGGTATGGTATGGTATGGTATGGTAGTGTATGGTATGGTATGGTATGGTATGGTAGTGTAGTGTATGGTATGGTATGGTATGGTAGTTCTGTGACTGTCCTACATTTTTATTTTCATATGTTTGACATGTAAAGTGCTTTGAGTCCATGAGAAAGCGCTGCACAGATTGGGTGTATTCTGACCACTCACAGGAGCCGTAGGTGGTGGTGAAGTCAAACCGGGTCACCTCGCGGCGTCCAAATCGGAGGACGCTGATCAGCTGACCCTCGTAGGTGAGGCCGGGCTTGAGGCCGGCGATGGTGTAGGAGTTGAGGTGGCCGGGGATGTTCACCTCTCTCCAGGCGTTACGAGTGTTTTTCTGGAGGCAAGAGAGGACGAAAACAAGGTAAGTATCAATTCAGATTCATTAAATGATTATTAACATTCCTGATTTTAAACAGTAATAATTGTATGTGTCACGCTTTTCAGACATTACGTTCAAAACAGGTGACAACACACGGTGAAAACTAATAGACAATACAAAATGGCAGCATGTCCATGTCTTGGTAATTCAGTGGTGTTCATATGGGCCACGGCCCAAGCTGCCCACCTGTCTCCACTTGAGGATGTACTGTGTGATATGGGCAGAGGGGGGGGCGTTCCACTGGATGGGGTGGGAGTTGGGTTGGTTCCCTGACTCTGTGATGATCACCTGGACAGGACGGTTCCCACCTGGACCAGAATAGAAGGTATATCAGTGTTGAAACAACATAAGCAACAGCAAAAACACAGCAAAAACCGTTTTGGTCTTTCGAGTATATTTTTCATTCACAAATGCCATACTTCTATTACACTTCAAGGTATCTGAACAGCATTTTTGAGAATCAAAGTGAAATAATCCTTAACAGAAAAAAGAAGTTGGAGTCTAAACTTGAAGTGGATCCAAATATCAGGCATTTTCACAAGCACCCAGCTCTACAAATGGTTAGTTCTACATCAGGAGTGAAAAGCCCTGCAGTAGTTTCTTGGACTGAACAGGCAAAGAAAAACTAACACATATCTGTGAGATTCCTGCCAGTTACAGCAGCCAGAGAGAGAACCAGGGTCTCTCCTACACTGAAAATACTTCATTTGGACAAAATGGAAGCTGTGTTACACAATCTAGACGGCAACAGCCAAGTACACTGCAATGAGGGCCAATGTAGCATGTTTCGCTAAACGGATAATCTGATTACTTCATGATACAAACAGTCATATTCCAAAAATACTACTTCCCAAATCCTGACCATTGAAACTTTAATTTCTCTAAAGACCCAAACTCTTCAAGCTTTACTTTCTGAAAATTGAAAACAAACTTATCAAAACCTCCAAGCAAGTGGATTTTTTTAACAGCTAACCCAATAGCTAACCCTCAACACAATCTGGTCTCAATTTCTTTCAATTACGGTTCCTGAAGCCCACTGACTGGAGCTTTTATACAGCATTTAAATCCCACTTGAGTCTGCAGTGTTCTCCGCCAGCCAACGCCATGTTAGCCCATTCCCATTCCCAGCCAGATCACAGCTGGATGCTATTAAGTCAAGTTATTGCACAGGGGTGCCCTCCATCCATCCCTCCATCCATCCCTCCATCCATCCCTCCATCCATCCCTCCATCCATCCCTCCATCCTCATCCACAACATACGCCTAGAATGGTTCGTGCATTCGTTGGAGAACCTTTATCAAGCAACGGTTTGTCTCTGCTTACTAAGAACAAAACAGCCAAGGTGGGAATTTAACACAAGCACATTTCCAGGGCTGTCATGGAGGACAAGGTTGGGTTAGGGTTAGGGTTAGGGTTAATGTAACTAGCTGTTAGGGTTATTTCCAGGGCTGTCATGGAGGACAAGGTTGAGAAAAATCAGACAAATTAAACTATTCCATGATTACTTCTTCTCACACCATCTCAAGATCAACAACATCTCAAGTTCTCCATTTTGAGCTTGTTAGCTGAAACGCTGAGGTGGGGGAGGGGGACTGGCTCAGTGGCTCCTGCTGACATGAGAGAGGAACTTCAGTCAGCACCTCTGGAGGCAGCACTGCAAGCTAGCTAACCACACCTCTGGAGCTATCACCGCTAGCTAGCTAACAACTGACACCACCTCTGGAGGTAGCACCACATGCTAACACCACCTCTGGAGGTAGCACCGCTAGCTAGCTAACAAGAAAGGACCTTAGGAGGAAGTGTGTGTGTGTGTGTGTGTGTGTGTGTGTGTGTGTGTGTGTGTGTGTGTGTGTGTGTGTGTTTCCTCCTCTCTGCTGCACTTCAAAGACAAGTTGTGAACAAAGTCCTTAACAGATGTGAGGCCAACCGGAGGGGCAGGTTTAATAACTTAATTACCCCGGCTGCTTTTCTGCTCCATTAAAAGAGCGTGAGGGTGTTCTGGAGAGAAAGCACAGGGGAAACTTCTTGTATATCTGTCACGCAGAGGGCTTAGCAACAGAGGAGAAAACACATGTTACTCTATTAGAGAGTAAAAAACTAAAAACCATTCTTCATCCTTGTCATGCAGGCCTACCATGAATAATGAACCCAGTCCCAAGTTCCCAGACCCAGTCTACTCCCGTCAGATATCTGTTCATCTGGAGATGATTCTAGTACTATGATTCTCTGCAGCATATTGCTAAGACCGATCCTCTCCAACGCATGAATATATGACTTTAAAGAGAATATATTTACCAGGGAAGGACTGCTGGGGCTCACAGCTGAGCTCTCCGATGCCGTTGCCATAGCAGTAACACTTGTACATGATGCCATGGATCATCTTGTCCCATGATTGGCCGATCTGGTAGAAGGTTCTAGTCTCCGGCTCCTGGCATTGGTCTGAGAACAGGACATAAACACCGTCAACCTCCTAAATCTAACCAATTAATACGCAAAAACAATCAAATAATAACGTTTCTTCCTTCCTCCAGCACTGTGACTGCTGACTGCTCGTGTTCTCCTGAAGGTTCTACTGATGATGATGATGTTTAGTTGATTCACTAACTGAGACTAATGTACTTATTGTAAGTCGCTTTGGAAAAAAGTGTCTGTTAAATGACTTAAATATAAAAATGTAATGTAATCTCATTTATTGATACAATGATTATCCATCTTCCCCGGTCTCATCCTAGTCATGTAAAACGTCTCGAGGGGGTAAATGACACCAAAAGCAAAATGACTTGTTTCTATGAAAATGATTGGTTTATGAACGCACCAATGGCATCACACTTCCAGCGGCCGCGGCCCTGGCCGAAGCAGGTGCAGTTCATCATGTAGCCTTCCTCATGCCTCCTGGTGAAGGTCTGGTTCACCTCGTAGGTCAGACTGTCCACGATACACTGGTCTGTGGCAGGAAGACATCACCAGGTTTTATTAGCCATGCAATTCATCTAAATCAACTGCTGGAATGTGAGAGAGAGAGAATCCAGAGAGACGCTCCCCATAATGACAACATCAGTCAAAACAACGAGGGATCATTTCATCCTCTTTTTCCTCCCCGTTTCCTCCAGATCTTAGGCCATGGCGGCGGCTCACCTTTGAGCTGGGAGTAAGGGTTAGGGCTAGGGTTAGTCACCTTTGAGCTGGGAGTAAGGGTTAGGGCTAGGGTTAGTCACCTTTGAGCTGGGAGTAAGGGTTAGGGCTAGGGTTAGTCACCTTTGAGCTGGGAGTAAGGGTTAGGGCTAGGGTTAGTCACCTTTGAGCTGGGAGTAAGGGTTAGGGTTAGGGTTAGGGCTAGGGTTAGTCACCTTTGAGCTGGGAGTAAGGGTTAGGGCTAGGGTTAGGGTTAGGGTTAGGGCTAGTCACCTTTGAGCTGGGAGTAAGGGTTAGGGCTAGGGTTAGGGTTAGGGTAAGGGTTAGGGCTAGGGCTAGTCACCTTTGAGCTGGGAGTAAGGGTTAGGGTTAGGGTTAGGGCTAGGGCTAGTCACCTTTGAGCTGGGAGTAAGGGTTAGGGTTAGGGTTAGGGCTAGGGTTAGGGTTAGGGCTAGGGTTAGGGTTAGGGCTAGGGTTAGTCACCTTTGAGCTGGGAGTAAGGGTTAGGGCTAGGGTTAGGGTTAGGGTAAGGGTTAGGGCTAGGGTTAGGGTTAGGGTTAGTCACCTTTGAGCTGGGAGTAAGCGATGCAACTCCACTCTCCACGCCCGTTCCCCACGCAGGTGCAGCGCATCATGTGACCCAGGACGTCGTGCCGTTTGTCCCACTGGTCGCCCACGCGGTACATCACGCCCTCGCTGGTGGTACACACCTCCTCGTGGGCTGCGGGAACGCAACAGAGCTTACAAATACAATACTGTATAGTTATAATAAGTACAGTAAGGTGGAATATATCCATAGTACATTACAGTATGGTAGAGTATGGTACAGTATGGTAGAGTACGGTACAGTATGGTAGAGTACGGTAGAGTATGGTAGAGTATGGTACAGTATGGTAGAGTACGGTAGAGTATGGTAGAGCAACAGAGAAATTCAAATGTTGTCGGTTGGAAGACAGACGTCCATGTGTACCTACTGTACTAGCTCCTACTGTACTAGCTCCTACTGTACTAGCTCCTACTAGACTAGCTCCTACTGTACTAGCTGCTACTGTACTAGCTCCTACTGTACTAGCTCCTACTAGACTAGCTGCTACTGTACTAGCTCCTACTGTACTAGCTGCTACTAGACTAGCTGCTACTGTACTAGCTCCTACTAGACTAGCTGCTACTGTACTAGCTCCTACTGTACTAGCTCCTACTGTACTAGCTCCTACTAGACTAGCTGCTACTGTACTAGCTCCTACTAGACTAGCTCCTACTGTACTAGCTCCTACTGTACTAGCTGCTACTGTACTAGCTGCTACTGTACTAGCTCCTACTGTACTAGCTCCTACTAGACTAGCTGCTACTGTACTAGCTCCTACTAGACTAGCTCCTACTGTACTAGCTCCTACTGTACTAGCTGCTACTGTACTAGCTGCATTACCTAGAGGTGTCACTGGGCCTTTGAAAGTTGCCCAACTCATTAAAAGGAGTTTGTATGGAGATAGATAGATGGAGAGATGGAGAGAGAGATAGATAGAGAGATAGATAGAGAGATAGAGAGAGAGAGAGAGAGAGAGAGAGAGAGTGTGGAGGGGTTGATGGAGCTGACTGCAGCTGTTCTGGTGCACAGCCAGGCCCTTTCTCTGCCAGGCAGGAGGTGGATTGGGGCTGGAGGGTCTGCGTCTGCGTCTGGGTCTGGGTCTAGCCTGGGTCTGGGTCTGGGCCTGACCTGGTCTGGCCTGGCCAGCTGTGAGGCCACAGTCACCATTACCTCTTTATAGCCAATCAGACGGCTGTTTCACATGGTAATTACTGGCACTTACCCTCCCTAACAGGTCAGTATGTTAAACAGCGCTGAGAATCACCAGTGACCCTTAACGCCTAACAGCTATACGGCCGCGTACAAACACAAACAAACAGCGAGAGATTGAGGCTGTGGTGCATTGTGGGAGGGAGAGCTGGGAACCAGTTCAGATCCCACACTGCTGCTCTCTGTTGCTGTGAACACTGGCGTTTGCATTTCAAGTCCCCTGTTTGCTTTGAATGTCCCTTTCAAGCAGCTAATGTAAATCAAAGGACCCCCTCCCGGGTGTAGACCACTCCACCCTGACTGACACCGTGGTGACAGAACGGCACCTTGATGGTCAGATAGTGACAGAGTGATCACCTGTGTTAATGTCTCAGTGGGGGGTCTCACCCTGCATAGACGCCTCAGCATGTAACGTCAATTACAACATGATGATTGCACAGGGTGATATGCTGTGTGTGTGTGTGTGTGTGTGTGTGCATCCATGAAAGTGACCCCAAAGCTCATACACTGGTAGCATAAGGAAACAAAAAGACAAAACGGACACATCTGTGTGTGTGTGTGTGTGTGTGTGTAATACAAATATGTAAAAAAACAAAAAAACAACAATAATCAATGGTAAAAATGGTAGACCTCTGTGTGAGGACTCACCGGCCAATGGTAGAGCTCTGTGTGAGGACTCACCGGCCAATGGTAGAGCTCTGTGTGAGGACTCACCGGCCAATGGTAGAGCTCTGTGTGAGGACTCACCGGCCAATGGTAGAGCTCTGTGTGAGGACTCACCGGCCAATGGTAGAGCTCCGTGTGAGGACTCACCGGCCATGGGGCAGAAGCCAAAGCGCTGTTCTCCGTCGTAGTTAAGGGTCGTTCCGCACCACTTCATGCCGTCACGGCGACCGTCTGCGGTGCAGTCTGTGTAGTTACGGCCGTTATAGATGAACGGGAACCGGCACAGCGCGCCGTTGGAGTTACCGCCTCTGGTCGTCACCATCACTGGGACACAACAACAACAATCACATATTTGGGAGAACTGTCATTTGGGTGAACTATTTTTTTAAATATCTAGGGCTAGTTTCTAAAATCCAGATTATAAACCCATTCATGGACTAAAAACCCCCTCAGGAGAACTGGTTCTGGTCCAGGAGTAGACCTAGACCTTCTCTGGGTGGAAGAAAACCAAACTGAACTGAAAGCCTCACCGTTCTTCTCGGTACAGAAGGAGTACTTCTGCTCCGTGTCGTAGTCTGAGGCGATGGAGCACCACAGCTGTCCGTCGGGCCGGCCGTCCGAGGTGCAGGAGTAGTAGGTCTTCCCCATGTAGACGAAGGGAAAAACGCAGGGCTGGCCCCCCGAGTTCCCCCCGTACACCGGGGCCGGACCCTCTGCAGACACAACACAACCCTTCATTCACACCCCTGCTTTTAAATGGACGTCAACAACTGAAAAGTTGATTTACTATCAAATAAATACCATGAATAAAATGCATCAATAAACTGAAATGCATCAATAAATTCATTAAATAACCAATTAATTAAGAAATCCATGCAAGTTCCGTGGCAGAGGTTATGCAGTGTGTGTTGGATAGAGACACTGGGGGGGGCATCTGAACTGACCCCACTCCTCACAGCTGACTCCATTCCCCAGGCAGGTACAGAGCATCTGCTTGCTGCCCTGGCTCCTGATCCAACGCATGCCCAGGGCATAGGCCACGCCCGCGCCCGTCTGACACGCCCCTTCCTGCGCCAGCTCCGGCAGCTGGGCCATCTCGGGTTCGTAGACCGCCGGCTGGATGTTTGTGATCACCCGCGACCCTGTGCCTACATCACACACACACACACACACACGACAAAATGGTGTCAGATAAACCTTGAAAATGCATGGATTTGGTTGACTGGTTTTCTATTCTTCTTGCTTTGAAAGTCTAGATAGCCTGTTTCCAGGTCTGTATGTCCTTTAGCCATTACCTATCTATCTGTCATGACACACCAGGACTACACACACACCAGGACCAGCTACACACACACCAGGACTACACACACACACAGAGGGCTACACACACACACCAGGACCAGGGCTGCTGAAAGTCCCAAAGGATCCAAAAACAGAATCAGTATGTTTTTAATGTTAGCAGAGACTTGTAATTAGAGTGCTGTCCCGTCCCACCACACCACAGTCTCTCCCTCCCTCCCTCCCTCCCTCCTTCTCCCTCTCTCTAGGGAGAGATGAGTCTTCCAGGGTCTCACCCCACACCACAGAGAGGGAGGGAGGGAGGGAGGAGTCTCACCCAGGCCAGTGGTGTGAAGCGATGCATGCCTCTCACACTTCCACTCCCCGCGGCCGTTCCCGGTGCACAGACACTGCAGCAGGTGCCCGCGGGCGTCTGTCTTGGTCCACGTGTCTCCGATCCGATAGGACGTCAGAGTGTCCTGGTCATTACAGCGGTCTGTAGGGAGGGTCAGGAGAGACGTTATTCTGTAGTTCAGTTTGACATCGACAGACATGACCGACCAGGGTTTGAACCTGGGTCGTCTGCACAAGACTGTGTTAGTTAGCCCACCGAGCTTAAGCCCAGGTATTGGCTCAGGGTGCTGTTGCAGGCATGATGCAGTGAAACCACCTCTTGCTACATGAAACCTAGTTTTTACACAACTTCACATAATGACTTGTCATTAAAGATATCATGTCAAGTGAGTGGTATCAGATCTGGCAAGGCTTCGCACCCACAGACAATTAAAATTCTTCACCAACATAAGCTCAAGTTTCCCTTCATTAAGCTGTTCCCATTCCCTCTGCCTCCAGCGAGTCAGACCTCCCGCCTCCAGCGAGTCAGACCTCCAGCCTCCAGCATGGAGCTGCCTCCCTCTTTAGAGGCTCATTAAAATGGGATCCAGCTGGACAGAGGGGCAGAGGGAGTGTGTGTGTGTGTGTGTGTGTGTGTGTGTGTGTGTGTTCTGGCTGTTAGAAGACTTAGTGGTTAAGAATGTGGACCAGCTGTGTGGTCTTGTGGTAGCCGTACTTCTGGAGGTGCAGGTGATGCGCCCGCTGCCTTCCCCCAGACAGGTACAGTCCACCACCATCCAGCCCTGGTACGGCTTCTCCCACGTCTCGCCCACCACGTAGGAAGTGCCCGCCGCGTTGTCATAGCAACGCTCCGCTGTGGACGGACGGAAAGTGGAGGGAGGAGGAGGGGGGGGGGGGGGTTAAGAGATTTCTATAAAGGTTGGGTTTTAACAGCTATGAATGAACTTGGTCCAGGTTGTTGCGGTTCTTGCCGATGCTTACAGACAGGCTTGCAGGTCCACTCTCCCTTCCCATTGCCAAGGCAAACACACTCCAGCATGTAGCTCCCCGTGTCGTGTGGTCTCCGCCATGTATCCCCAATCTTATAAGACTGACCTCCCTCATGGCAACGGTCTGACACACACACACACACACACACACACACACACACACACACACACACACACACACACACACACACATTAACCAACCGGCCAACTAGCCACAAACAGCTGCAAAACTCTAGGTTTTAATGTGCTGTGAGATTAAACCGGCCCACTCACTGGCGATGGTACAGCTGATCTTCCCTCGGCCAGAGCCGATGCACGTACAGTCCCAGATCATCCCCTCCTTGGGCCGTTCGTACGTCTCACCCACGCGATAGGACTTAGCATTCAGTTTGTCATAACACGTCTCCTCATCTGGAAGGTATATTTGGGACAGATGATGGACTTGTGTATTCAACATACATGTATTCAACTTCTAGTTTTTCTACATAAGAAAGAATGAAGCAAGCCATTGAAATCAGT